>NW_010972842.1:5714827-5727912 GCF_000737465.1 Haliaeetus leucocephalus | reverse complement strand
GCGGCGGCGGCTGCCGGCGGAGGGGGAGGGGGACGAGGACGAGGAGGTTCGGAGCCGTCGGTCCCCTCCGCGACGCTGCCCCGGCGATGCGGGTCTCCCGCCGGCGCTGACTCCGCGGGGCAGAGCCGGGTTCCCCCGCTTTCCCCCGCTCGTCGATGTGACGGGACCCCCGCCGCCCCTCGTCGACCGGGGGGGGGGGGGGTACGTCGCCGTGGTTCGGTAAGCCGGCGGCTCGCCCGGGAAGGGAGAGGGGGTTGGATGAGCAGCTCTGCGGCGGGACGCCCGGTGGTGGGGTTCGGCGGGGAGCCCGGCCGCCGCCGGGACCGTGCCACTGCTGGCGGCGGCGGAGCCCCTTCCCGCGGTATCTCGCCCTGCGGCGGGGGTCCTGCGCCCCGCCCGGGCTTTACATCGCCGGGACGTGCCCGTGAGGAGCCCCCGCCCGAGCCCGGAGCCGGCACTCGGCAGCGCCGTCCTGCCCGGAGTTGTTGGACGGGGGCTGGGGACAGCGGGGCTGGGGCGGGGGGGGAAGCGCGGCGGACCGGGGCCGCCGGTCCGAAGAGGAGGGTGAAGGAGGCGGGAGCTTTCCTCAAGGAAAAGAGAGCTCTGGAAGGGGCGGCGGACGCTCCCGGAGCCCCCTTCCCCCGGCATATGTGTTCAGCCACCATTTATCTATCATCCGGCCGGGGTGGGCCGAATCCAGGTCGCCTTCCTTGGGGTCTGAGCTCTGGGGGGGGCCGGGTCTGGCCTTGGAGAGGAATCTGTCATTGGACCCTGGCGGGGGGGCCGAGGAAAGCAAAATAAAGCCCCCGCCGGTACCAGTGTTTCTAAATGCCATCAACCGGAGAGCCAGGAAACGCAGCGGGGAGGGGGGATATTTTACAAGGTCTCTGAGAAATGTTTGTACAGAGGATTTGGAGGTTAACAATGCATATTCCCTACGTGCTAAAACGTAGAAGGTGGCAAAAATAAATGGCTAGCGTTGCTGCTGGCAAAGTTCCCCGGTTTCGCTCTTTAGCTGGTAACCGAGGTCTTTAAACTGCATGTTTTGCATGGCAAACTCGGAGTGACTGCTGAGATTTTCTAGCAGGATGTGGGGGGTTTTTTCCCCCCTTTAGCTCTAGTTATTATTATTTCGACGAGGAATTATCGTGACTTGTATTGCTGCTCTACAGCACGGGTGTATGACAGCGGCCGGGTTTTCATCCCCAAATGTCAGCAGGTCAGAGTGGGCTTGGAAAGGGAAGGAAGGGGAGAGGAGAGAAGGAGAGCAGTTTACTCTGCCTGCAGTGACAGATTCTTTCATTTCTCACTGCAGAGCCCCGGATGAGCAGGGCTGGTGCGGTTCTGCCAACAACACGGTTAATTGTGTCCTGTAAATCAAGGTCCACAGAGCTGCTCTCTTTCTGTATAACAAAAGGTTTTTGTAATGAGTAAGCTCAGATCGGTCACATAAAAATTTTAACATCAACTGGGCAAGGTGTGCGTGTGTGGGGACCTTACAGGGTTAATAGCTAAACTATTAAGATTGGAGTCAGATGTGGGTAAAAGCAACAGGAGAGTCTGGTTTTTTCCTAATATCCTGTAGTATGATAACTCTGAAGAAGGTAATTGTTTAAAAAAAAAATCTGTTTCGATTTAAGATTTATTAAGCAAGAAGAACCTTATGTAAACATCAGAATCCTTTTCTTGTTTGGAAAGGCAAGAAATGGCTAGAAATGTCATCTGAACTTAAAAGTGAAAGATGACAAACTATGTGTGGATTTTTATGCATATGTGCAAGAATGTTATTAATCTCATTTTCAACTAGCTTATGCTACATCTTAGGGGGACTGGGGCGTTTAACTCAGGCTTTTGGCAAAATGGCTTCTGTGCTTTTTTGTTGTTTTCTTTTTCCTAGCAAACGAGTTCTTTCTAACATTTAATAAGCCATTTAGAATACAGGAGTAGGAGGTAGCAAGTGTCTTCCAAAGAAGGAGAAAAGGAGGGGGTGGGAGGGGGGGAGCCAGGTTTTACTTACATATATAATAAGTTGGGAATGTAAATTTGTATATAAGGAGGAGATCTGAAGAACGACTTGGCACGCTAATGACCTGGCTTTTCAGAACTTCAAGAGTTTGGTCTGTCTCCCCCTATGGTTATAATAAGAGATTAAATGCATTTGGCATATTTAATTAATTAGCATATGAAAATCAGATGGCTTTTACTTTGTCATTGTTTTCCTGTGAAACTTCTCTATGCTAATGAATGTCTCCATTTTACAGAGTAATTTAAATGGCTTTGGTTCATATTATGTCTTTGCAGATTGCTTTGACCCTTTCTAATGCTGCAGCCTTTGTATCCTAGCCTGAAAGTCCTTCGCTTTGTAATACGGATCTTGTGTAATACATTGTCAACGGCTGCTATACGTGGCTTCTAACCGAGCAGGCTGAGAGTTGCGCTTAAATTTAAAGCCTCTCTTTGCTTGGATGGTGTTTTGTGCATTCTGGAGTTAATTGTATGTGCAGTGGTGAAGTCCATTTAAAACAAACAAACAGACAAGCTGGGTTTTGTTTCTGTTTTCTACCATTACCTTATCCTAAAGTAAAGAGATCCCTGCTGTTGGGGTATAAAAACATGCTCTGAAACATTACTTTTTTTTAAATAATTACAAAGCATCATTTGTGTTCCTGGGAAAATTGTTGTATAATACAATATTGCATTAAGAGTACTTGATCGAGATGGGTGCGTAATGACCAAGTGACTTATATCGGTATCAGTTTACCCCCTTGTATTAAGCCTTAAGCTTCAGTTTGGCCAGCACTGTTTTCTGCTTATGCTCTTTGAACGGAGGTAAACTTGAGGTTAGCTCTAGTCATTAGTAAATGCTTGGTGTAAGCCGTGCATGCTTAGGTCCTGGTCCTGGAAATGTTTACAGAAATGAGTAGCTTTTACTTGTGTGCTTAAATTGTTTGGATTAGGAGTTGTATAGTGGGAAGAACCAGCTTGGAAGGATACAGCACAGCTATCGCTCATCTTTCCCCCTCCCACCTTGTGGCTGAAGAATGATGGGAAGAAACATGTTTTGCAAGTGATAGCACACTGAAGTCGTGGCACTTCTGGCAGAAATTCCCAGATGGACTATCAGATCACAATTTGCCAAAATTACGTGTTTTTTTTACAGGAACAGCTCTTTGGCTGCTGGTTCGTTGTCAAAGGATATTTCTGGTTACTGAAGAAAATCTCACCAGTGATCTGCTATAACTCTTCCTCTTTGTATTTTGCTTGTTTGTATTGTGCGCTAAATACATCATACACTTTTTGGCAAAACTAAATGAACAAATGACTTCTCAGCACAAACCAACAATACTTCAAGCACGTTCTTATGCAAGGAGGCTTTTTTAAATGTACAAAATGAGTGAAGTGCTCAGATACAAGAGGTATGAGCCAATACAAACATTTTTAAAATATCTGTAAATGACAGCTTTTTGCTAGTTTACCTTTTCTTGGAACTCTGCCTGGAAAGCTAACTCCTTAAAAGTTCTTAAATATAACCGTAAGATTGGTGAGTTGCTTTTCAAGATAATTTTGAACCTATCAAGCTCAGACTGTTTTGCTAGCTAGTAAACCTGGGGTAGACAGTCTCTCAGGCAGGCCTTTCATTTCCAGTGGATTACACATCAACAAAAGCTGGAGCTGTGTTATTTCAGTTGTTCTGTACCAAAGTCATGTACTCCTGTCTAAGGTTTGTGTTTGAAACATTGATTTATAGCACCTGATAGCTCTTGCTGTTCTGCCGTGTGTGTTTCTCTCCTTCATTTTCCTTCTCTTCTCCACCCCCCCGCCTTGCTCTCTAGTTCCACTGAGTTGGCAATAAAGTGATAAGAGTATTATGGAGTGTGCTTGTAGGTTTATATCTGTAACAGTTTTATTCAGTTGCCCCTCTTTTATCTAAGCACAGATCCCACAGCTTGCAATTACAGTCTTTGACTTTAGTAACAATTCTGTTTTTTTGAAATGTTTCCAGTTACACACAATATTGGCTTCGTGGAATAGCTGCATGCCAAAAAAGCATTTCCAACTGCCATCCAAATATTGAAATATGATTGCTTTGCTTTTATTTAAAATAAATTTTGTTTCCTGTGATGTTTTTATAACCACCTTTTTGAGCTTGTTGCCTTCTAATCTTGCATCAAGTAGCCCCAATCTTAGCATTACATGATTCCAGAACTAGGCTTCTCTGACGGCAATGTGCCAAATCCATGTCTAATGTCTAATGTTTGTGTTAATGTGGTGTATATGAAAACTGACTTCTTGGTGGATTTGATCACTGATTTGTATAATTGCAACCAGCATGATTAAAAATCTGCATGTCAATATCACGATGCTTATAATAAACTTAGAGATTATTTTTTTAAGCAGGGTGATGTTAGTCCCTTAAGTTTTCTTAAAGGGAGCCTTCGTTGTCCAAATGTCTTCATTTCTGAAGGTGTTTGAGTGTTTTAAAAAGAAAATAAGAACATAGATGCAGCTATGAATGTAGCAAGGTAGACTTCAGATCATGCTGCGTGGTAGGACTCTCCCATCCTCTTGTTCTGTAGGAAAGCTGCATCTTCTCTCACCAGTCTTAAAAAGACTGAAATGAAAAACTTGCATGTTAAGAATTGTGCAATTGAATCTTTAAACATATCTAGACAGATACTGGCGCACTGCTCCTCAAAGCGCACATCTCTTCTGTATTCCCATGCTCCTCATTGGAGCAATGTAAACCACCTTTGACATAAGCGCCGTAATTGTTGAGCTTTACCCATTTTATCCTCCCCTAATCTCTTCATGAACAAAGTACTCCTGTGACAGAGGTGGTGCTAGCTCAGCAAGAGGCTCCACCGAGGCACCCAGGCACTCTTGCTCAACCTGTCGAGCGCATGGGGTAGTCGGACGCTGCCCTCACCCATGGCCCATTTCTGTAGCAACACGAATGCACAATAACCGTGGCACAAATTGAAAGCCGCCTGGCACTTTCAAGTGTGGATCGACTTGTCTAACCACAGTAAAAGCTGACTTGTTTTCAAGTATGTTAAAAATTAGTGCGTGATTAGTGAAGATGTTTTTTAAAGATCTCTTTTTGTAATCAAGTGTTACAGTTAATCACCCAGAGTTCAAAAGTGTTTATATAAAGAAATTGCATGTATTTGTGTACATACTTTAGGGCTAATGTATTTTTACTTTATTTCAGCCTCCTTGCAGGAATCGTAGGAAAAACAAAAGCTTCGCATGCTGAGATGACTATTCAAAGTGTGAATATTTATATACTTTAAAATGAATTTTCTGAAGGTATTGAAGAAATGTCTGAACCTAGTGTATTTGCATCTCTATATACAGACTGCTAAATGAATTATGCTAGGTCTAGAATCTCGCTGGTGAATTGCAGATGTCTTTTGTAAAAGTATACATATGGCTTTCTGAGAGCTTTGAACTGTTTCCTCATGCTTTGCTCATCAGAAAGATCATATGGATAACTTCATTGCGAGAGGGTTTTTTTCAGTCTTGTTTGCAAAGCATGGTGGATCTGTGTGATAAATACTGAGTTCCCATTCATCCTAGGACTGAAATGAGTTTGTCCTGTGCATATGGAATATGGGAATAAGATACAGAGAGGATATGTTTACATTTAACAAAATTAATAGTATAAAGAGAGTGCAAAGGAACTTATAAGCCTAAACAGCTTGGCAGGCCAATAGCCAGCAAATGTCTTAGAGTACTGCCAAACACGTAGGAAGCAGACCAGGCTCTCATCTACCAGAAAAGTACATAACTTCCAGCCTGGTAAGAATGTTGTTACCCAGGATGCAGCTTTGTTCTGTCCTCTTAGCAGCTCGGTGCAGGCTTGGATTTCAGACGGTATCTACTAGGAGGCACCACTACTAGTCAGGAGAAATTTGAACTGCCTAAGAAAGCAAGCAGTTGTGTTACAGCAGCTCTTCTCTGCAGCTGGATCCCAGAGAGTGTGAGTCCCCTTTTGCAGGAGGCTCTGGGGAAGCGAGCCATGTACTAGGGTGAGGCTGGAGAGAGCATCCGTGTGGTAAGAGGGAGCCCTATGCACCACTGTTGTGTTCAAGCACGAGCAGCCAAAACGCTGTGGAAGCGCTCATGGTGCTGCCGAGTAGGTTAGTGAGCTGAATGGTTGATTTAGCTGGTTGTAAATCTAGTAAACGTCAAGCTTTACCTCCTGACCTTTTATACAGACAATCTGCTTGGACAATCTTGCCAGGGGATTTCAGGTGGTGTGAAACTGTAGTTCGGTGGTCCAGGCTAATAGGCCATTTCTTTCTCAATATATGATTTTCCAGTTATATAAAACTCTTGATTTCATGCAAGAACAGCTCTTACAGTTTCAGGGTAGCTGTTAACATATTGAACTTGAGCAATGCAGGTATTTGATTGAACTGAAGTGACCACAGTGACAAGCAGGCATCTGTTTCATTGCTGCAGATTTATTGCTTTTCAGATTTCTTTGCAAAATCTCCCGACACTCAGAGCTCTATGCCTAGTTCTGAATCTGCCATCTTTTAGGCTGTAATTTTGGTAGGTTAGTTTTTAATGTCTCCCTGTCTGTCTCGTACTGTAGCCGTTTATAAACATTTTTGACCTATTAGTTGATGTCTTATTAGCCTGGAGCTGATGCTGTAAAGAGGTACTGCTATGATGAGGACGCTTTGACTGTGGTATAGTAGAAAGGTATACTTGGTGGCCTTATTTTAGGAATTGAGGTGATACCAGGCTTCTGTTCATGTAAGGCTTTTTTTTTTTCCTTACTTTGATGTGTAAGTCAGTGTTCAGCATTTAAACTAACTCTGAAACACTCCAAGTTGGATATTCAAGGGCAGATGTGTTTGTTCCTGGGTCTCTTTACACCTTCCCATGGCCTCTGGAAGGAGACTAATGCTTTGAAAGAAGAGGTCTCATGAAAATCAGCAAGTGTATCTTGAATTATGCAACGTTTTTTTCTGCAGGTAGCAGTCATCCTCCTTCATGCAATTCTGTGCACTTACCTTCTTCCTGCTTTGTCATGTATTAAATCAGCCAATATTTAATGCAACTGTGAGAAGGGAATCTAGACTTGTTTTTAAAAGGAAATTGCTCGCACGTCTTCCTACTCAAGTGCAGGGGGAGACTTACAAACCAGTATGTGAGCTGCAGCACCAGTTGTGCACATGAGTGGGGGGAAAAGCATTTCCAAACAGGCAGTTACAGTAATATTCTGTCAGTGTTGGATGCTGAATGAGTATTAATTACTTCAGTCTTGCATTTCTATGGTATATAAACCTGATAAAACAATATAGTAAGTCTGTATTCCCTCTGTAAAATACTCGAGTTATTTCCCTTGCACTGTCACTTAGTTGTGCTGGCACAGCTTGAGCAGGGACATGGAGATGGTTTGCAAAGGTTTGTGGGTTTGGGAGTTTTCTTGCTTTTTGTTTTAAGTGAGCTTCCCAGATCAGCACAGACTGGTACAAGGATTGTGTTAGTACACAGAGTTGCTCACCAGGGTGGTGAAAGAGGAGCTTCCTAAACCATGTGCTGCTACCCCAAAAAATAGACCATAAAGCTGCAGCTTCTGTTGTGCCATGGGTCCAAACCATGAAGTGGTTTTGTCACCTGTAAATCATCTAGTCCTTTGTCTGAATTGAGTTCCAGTCACAAGTGTTGCTCTTTCTACCTACTGTAATATTAGTTGTCTGGATGATCCTGAAGGGTTTTGGAAGATCATCAGTTTGAGCTTGGGTGTGAGTGATGGTTAGGCACCATTTCTAGTGATGTAAATAGTTCAGGCCTCTGCCCAGCCTTCCAGTTTCTGGGAATGGAAAGTCTCTGTCCTTAGCAAAGAAAATGACCTACTCCTCATTTTATGGAATAACTGTAGGAAAATATAAATCAATGGTGTCTGTGGAAAGAAAATACTTATTTCTAAAATCTTATTTTAAAGCTGGTTTCATGACTGGGCTTCTCACTTCTTAATACCAATCCCCAGTCTTCAAAAAACCCTGGATAAGCTGCAAGTTCCCCACCACCACCCCCAGCTAGAGCCTCTTTGCCTGCCTTCGCTTGTGTACTCTATCGGTTTCACAGTTCATATACTTGTGTTTTTTTTTTTAAATCTCCCCCTGCACTCTGGTGGGAAACATGTCTGCTGTTTCCTTTCAAACACACAAGGCTTGATTCTCCTCTCACAATGGCATAAATTGTGAAGAACTCCACTTGAAATCAATGGAAGTAAAGACATGTAAAATGGGGTGAGAGAAGAGCCCAGCCTCTGGTTTCTATTTTTAAGTGAGTCTGGTTAACCTAAAATTGTTCAATGTGCCACTGTGACTTTAGTTTGTAGATATCAGTTGCTATGCTTGTTTCTCTTCGTACATAATGTTTCATTTTCATATATAATACATTACAGCTAGCACCCCTAATCATGATGCACATTTCTTTGATTTAATACCTCAGTACTACTACATCAGGTTTGGTAGTTAACAAGCAATATGCATGGTAAAGTACTTACCTTACTGGGGTCAGATCCTACAAAAAGTCTGGGGTATAGCTGTATTCCAGTGCAAGTCCTGAAGGAAAGAAGGCTGGATTGGCTCTATCCATACAACTTAAACTTTCTTTGTGGTTTTCTATTGCTGTAGTAGTTCCGATCTGTGAATCTTGTTGTAGTTCTGATCTGTGAATCTTATTCCTCATTATCCAGGTTCAAGATACTAATTCTACATAAACAAACTTTCTCGGTTATTGTTGTTTTTCCTGTGCTTGTAAAGTGTTTGGATCCAATCTTAGATTTTGTAGTTACTCAAGAACTTATTTTAACTTCAGATTTTCTCTGAACAGCTAAGTACTTGGCAATAAACCTGGAATAGCCACACACAATTTCTGCCATTGCCTAAGTTTTGGTGGTTGCTCGCATTTGTTTATTTTTTGGCAATGGCTTCTGGTCCTTAATTACCATCAGTAGTCAAATAACTGAATGAGATTATACAGCAGTGCTGTAAAAACTGTTCATGCTAGCTATGATCTGTACATGTGTGGATATCTTTGAAAACAGTCACCTCATTCATTAACCACTGCAACAGACTCCAACTTTACCACTATTTAGTTTTTGAAATTAATGCAGCATTCTCTACCTAACTGAAACGTTGCTTTGACTGGCTCTTTTTATAGTTTACAAAAATAACATGAAATAGTTGACTCTTGTAACGTATTCTAACTTGGAGTAGATCTATTGGTTTATTTGAATTTTTGTTTCCTGCTTGAGTAGCAAATCACAGGTGTCCACAAGGGAGTCTCTTTAAACTTGAAGAATGTGGTAGGCTTAGTCTATCACTTAAATTTTATCTCTAACTTGATTATGAGGAGAGTGAAAACCCTGTGGTGGTTAGCCTCTTGTGCTGTTCAGTCCTTGAGCCTTTCCCTTCAACTTTAATCCACCACTCCCCCCAAAAAAGTCACAAGGTTGCTTAGCTAGTATGTGGTGGCCTTATGTATCAGGGAAGTATCAGGGACAGAAGATTCCACAGAAGCGTGCTGTGCCACACGAGGTTGTTGTTGTGTTGCAGACCTCCATCTTCAATGTGGCTTCCCAGTCACAGAGGTGATGTACAACAGGCTTCTGACCTCTTGACTACAGCTATTGATTCCAATAGCAAGTTCTCCCATGTCCTTGCTAGGTTTTGCATTACTGACCATGGGAAAAATTGAGCGTTTATCATAGTGAATTGATTGTTGCTTGAACTGTGGCTTTTTTGAAGTATAGCTGTCCAGCAGTGAGGTAGCATGATGATGGAGACTAAACCACTGCTGCTGTGAACTGCTGTGATCATGTGCAGTAGTGCTTGCCTATAGCTGGGGGGGGAGGGGGGAGAAGTGTGTATGATAGGGATACATATGCTTGTTGATCAGATAAACTTTTCTCAGCTGGAAGCTTCTCAGCTTTGTTCTGGTGGAACAGCCCTTGTTGCAGACTAGGGAACTGACAGCCTTCTGAATGCAGAGATGTGCAGGGGGTGGCAGGTTTTACTCGTTTTTAATCTGATAGCTTTGGGACTCATTCTGCTATACCATTCCTGGAGCATTTTTAAGCTCTTCTGAGAGTTATTACTGTGGAGGCTGCAATGCATGTCTGGAACAGAAACTACTTTTGGTAGTACTTTCAAAGCATAAGGTCTGGTATGCGAAGTCATCTTCGGGTACAAGAGAAACAAAAGGGTGCTGTGGCTGGAGTATGAGAATATCTGGAAAAATAAGTCTCTAATGCAAATTAGTATATACAGCAAGCTTGGAGAAAGACTGAAAGCTTTGCCAAGCAATATGAAGCACCTTATCAGTTTCATGGATGAAGCAGCTTCCATTGAAAAAGATAAGGGAATAGAAAAGCATGCTTCTGGCTGTTTATTAGTTGCAGTTGACAACTAGTCAAAGACAGTATCATGTAATAAGGTTGGTGACTAAAGTCTCTGATGAGACTTAAGTAACTTTTTGCCTGTTGTGAAACTGGTGGCGTAAGACCTGACCTCAGGAAATGGAGATGTATTTGGAGATCAGAGCTTGAATTTGTTTTGAGGAGCTGTCACCACAAAATGCAGACCTCATGGTGCAACACTTCTGCAACACATAAATCTGTTTTGGAAGTAGCAATAAACCCAAGGTAAATTTTAGGAAGCAGTCCTTCTAGTAAATAGTTTCAGAGCCATTTGCTTGCAGTCTTGATTTGTATGTAGGTATCCTAAAAACTATGACTACTGAATAGGTCACTGTGTACCTCTTCCAGGCACCTTTAAAAGCTAGCTTTTTCTCACACAAATGCTTTCTGACAAGAGGCCTCTGATAGATGCTTGGCACCTGTGTCTTCTGTGGCAGTAAGCAAAAACATATGGGGTCATGAGTGTGAATAGATTACTCTTGAGTAATCCTTCTGTTCAGTTACAGGTGCATGTCATAGTGTACACTGTAAGAAAGTGTTTAAAACTCTTTAAGAATATGCATGTGTTAAGGACAAAAGTGGTGGTGGGGGGGTGTGAAGTAAAGCAATGTGTTAAATAATGCCAGCAGCCTCTCAGTTTTTATCCAACTGTGTCCTGTTTAAGGAAGGTAAAAATGATTAAAAATTGGTACACTGTGGAAGGGTATGTAGAAAAGATTACTTCTTGACAGCATTCCAAAATTACTAGCTAAAGACAATTTTGTAACATTGATGTCTAACAGCATTCTGGTAGCCTCAATTTTTCCTTTCCTGTGGAACAGTTCCAGCCCTCACCTGCAAGTTAGTTTGTTCTGTGACACTTTGCAGAATAAAATAAGTACCAGGAGGACACACTGCGAAACAACTATCTCTAAATTTCTGACCGAAGTATGCACACAGCTTGGTACAGCTATAAATTTGGCCCCTAAGAAAAACATCTTGGAAGACACGTGAGCCTGTCTGCACATGCTGCACCTGTAATGCAATAGATGAGCACCAAGCACACTTCTGTAAGAAAGCCTGAGATCCGCATCTCCAAAACTGAAGCGTTTCTGTAGCTGTTGGGCCAGCACGGGAAGGCGCGTTAACAACATGGAGGGCAGAGCGTACCTGCCTGAGAGGGTGCAGGTGGATCTCAAGTCAGTGCTGTGCTGGCTGCCTGCAGGAGAGATGCTTGAGGATAGTCACCTTGAAACCGCATAGATGAAAAATACATAGAGTTAGTGACAGTCCTGGACGTTTTCACTTAAATACTGAAATACGGGGCTTGAGCTGCAGCTACCTTTCTGGTTTTGCAAAGAAAACCAGACTAGCGTGATGGTGCCTGCCTGGGGTCTCCTGCAGGTGGTGACTCCAGGGAAGGGCTGAGAGGCAGGCCATTGCGATGAGGAGGGTAGCAGCCGCATCTGGTCAGGCAAACGCAGTGCCCAGACACCTAAGATGGCGGCAGATGTCCTAGTTGACTGGTGGGGTACGGAAAGCTCAGGGCCTGTGGTGTTAGGGCTCTGGCACCCGGGAGAGGTGCGGTGGCGTTGCGGCCGCACGGAGTTGGTGTGACTTGTGATGGCGGCTCCATTTCCAGCCGGGCAGAACGATAACGAGAGCTCGTTTCGCCGTTCGCCTCAGCATGAGAGGAAACGAGGGCGGGAGGGGCGGCTCGGGGCAGCGGGGGGCAGAAAAGGGCGGGAGCGGCGCTAGATGGCGCCCGCAGGCTGGCGGTGAGCCCGCTTCCCGCCGGGCGCTGTGGGAAGCCGGTCCTACGGGAAAAGGTGTTCGAAGCGACGCCGCGGGGTTTTTTTGTTGGTGGTTTTTTGGTTGGGGGTTTTTTTTTCGGTGTGCTTTTGTGGCACTCGAAGCGCTTCTGCCTGACTGTATTTCAAGAGTGAAGTTTCGGATTCCTCTAAAAGACCTGTTCGCTGTGACGCTGGGAGCAAAATAAAGAGCGTGCTTTTTCATTTCCCTCAAATTATTAGAATCCTGCTTGAAATGAGTGAAACAAATGGATTTGAAGGACAGGTGGCAACCTGCCGCTGCAAAAAATGGAGGAATTTTTTTTTTCCCCAATTCCTCTGCTTGCTGTGCCTCTGTTAATTTGCCACTGTCCAAAACTGTACTGAAACCCAAAGGAAAAGGGAACAAGCTTGCAGGTCCCACCCCATATGCTCAAAGATACGTTTAGATGCACATCTTTTGGGGTGACATCTCGCTTCTTTTTTTTTTTTTTTCTGTCGGGAGAAGGTGGATGTGACTTTGCAGGTAGAGCTGGAGAACGTGAAGTGAAACGAAGCCTTCGGCCTCGGCTTGCCCCAGCTGACCGGAGGGGTACGGCAGGAGCCCGGCAGGCTGTGGCACTCCGTGCCTGGAGAGCGAGCTTTTCCTCAGCAGGCTTTTCTTCCCCAGAAGACCCTCTGGTGGGATGAGGACGTGTGTCGCCTGTTGTTGCGGTGGCAGCTCCGTGAGGGTGTCAGTGGTTCGAGTGCGTAGACGGAGGCAGGAGCCTAAGAACAGCCCCTCCACAAGCACAGGAGACGACAGAAGAAAAGCAAGCACTTTGATGTTTTTTCTCTTGGACCCCCCCCCCCCCCCCCCCGACGCGCCA
>NW_010972842.1:5677833-5714679 GCF_000737465.1 Haliaeetus leucocephalus | reverse complement strand
GGTAAGCTGCCCAAACTAGTTTAGCCAGGCCTGGAGACAGCAGAGGGAGGAAAAAATGGGCTCTGCCGAATAGCCAAAGGAGTGCTTCCTTATCGCCCTCATTCCTGGGGAGCTTTTGCGCTGAAGTGAGCCTGTCCTGAAGGTATGGGAGCGAGATAGGCCTGCCCCAGACTGCCGGAGAAATGTGTTTTGTTGATAGTCATGAAGAGGCTGTTTGGGGTCAGTAGCTGTTGGTCCTGCTTTTGAAGGAAGGATGGGCAGGTGCTAAATTCAGGCCTGCGGATTAATCCCGCTTGGGATGCGGGCTGTGGCTGCCGCAGGTTCCCTCTAAAGGCCTTGGAAGGAGAAGGGGCACCTCAGGAGGCCGCTGAGACTTCAGGTGGGTTGTTAGGCTTGGGCGAAATAAATAAGCATTCAGAACATCTTCTGCGGAAAAGAAATGGGGAGGAATTGCTGGCAGTGCAGAACTCAAGCATCTGGCCAACTTGACCAAAATATTGTTTAAAAAGGGAATGGTCATTTCTCAGAACTGTAGGCATATTTGAGAGTTTTTAGCTAAGTTCTTGTAAGCATTATCCTGTTAACATGAAAAGTGTTGCTAGCTTTTGTAGACTTCTGATGAGGCTGTGAGACATAGGTGCTAATAATGAATCACCCGAGTGGCAGGTGTTGAAGCCATTCTCAAATGGACCAGGGCGCTTTTTTTTATCTTCTACAAATACTGGTTAGTGCTACACCAAACAAGACCTGTCTCCTGTTGTACCCTTCTTCCCACAAGAGAAGGAAAACATTCTTTCAGGGGTGTTTTTTTGTTCCTTGAATTCAATCTTGGGAAAGGAAACCCTCAGTGGTAAATAATTAGGTTAGGAACTAGCAGGATGGGCCTAAATGAAAGTGCCTCCTTCAGCGATTCCTCTCCCTTCTTAATTGTACAATGGACTTTCTCAACGCTGCTTCCTGGTATTCATCCAAGTCGTCCAGCCCTGAGTACCTGTAAACAATTAACATTCTCCCACATGGCACACAAACCCTTGGTCAGTGTTTAACAGGGTATTTGTGTGTGGCAGCAGTTTAATCTCCTCGAGGAATCCTTCTGTCTTCCTTCTGCCTTTCTCTTCCACATCCTTTCCTCCCAGTTGTTTGTTGCTGACGAATTTATACGTGGACTCTAAATACAACTATTTCTATGTGATGCTACTGTCTCCTCTGTCCTAAGAAGCTATAATTGCAGAAAAATGTCAGGTTTTAATTGTATGTCTCTAGCAGTCCCTATTTAATGTTGTTCACACCTGCTTTTCGGTTTGTTAGAGTAAGCTGCTGATGGGAACATGCTGTTCCACTCTCTCTCATATTGGAAAAAATTAAGCGATTCCTAGGCCTCCTGTAAGGTTTCTTTTATTGCTGTTGTCATCCTGTTCTGCGTTTGAACAGAAAACATTGCCAATTGCCTCTTGACTGGCCAAAAGCGCAATATAGGGATGTAGAAGCAAGAGCTGCTATGAAGTGTACTTTACCTAGTATGTAACTTGGCCATTGGGTGACAGGGAGTTAGATCTGTGGTGCTGAGCATCTTATAAGGTGTTAAAATGGATTGAAACTCAACGTGTAATGAGGGACTCTCAAAAATAAGTTTCTGAATCGCAGGACTTACTGGTGCAGAATATGTACAAATAAGCGTAGTCTGGGAAGTACTCATTAGCCGGTGGCAAAGGGTGAGTAAATAAGAACAAACCACCACCACCCCCAACTGAAAAGTAAAAATGGTCAACTCCTATGCACTTCTAGAAAATGGGATGTCTCTTAAGTGACACTGTGCTTTGAGTGAAGCATTGCTCAGCCCTGATGCTAGTTTTATTGTGCGATCATGAGGCATCAAAATTGCCATAGAGAAGTGCTCAGTGATGCAGTACTGCTTTTAAAAAGGAAACCAAGCCCCAAATGTTTGACTATTATTGCATTAGCATTCAGTTTTCATCAGATGATACACAGCTTCAAATATGCCTGAAAGATAAGTTAAAAAAAAAAAGAACTTTTAAAATCAACGTAGTGGCATCTGAGATGCCAGTCCTTTGAACATCAGCAGCAGTTGGAGCACTTCAGGATTCAGTATGTAATGATAAAGTGTGTAATGCCTGTGATCCTCTTGGTCTTGAGCAACCTGCTCAAGAAACTGCCTTCAAGCATCAAAGTTGCCCATATTTTACACCAAAAGAGTGTGAATAACAAATAGCTAGAAATAATTTTGCCCACTAATGGGTATGATTGACAAATAGACAGAGACCTTCAGAACAAGGGAGGAATGGAACTGGCCCTTACTTTTTGAACAGTTTTTGTCTTATAATGACTAAGGTTTCTTAACAAATATGCTTTTCATTTAAAAATACAGATACTTTTATTTGGAACTTAGAATATACATAAGTCTTACTGCAAGTACTAATGGAATGTTTTGTCTGACTGACCACTTCTTATTAATTACAAAGCTAGAAATAGATTGGATTGATAAGTCATAACCCTGAAGCTGCTTCCTGTACATGATCTTTAGTGTTTTTAAAATTCTTTTCTTATCACATTCTAATCATGTCTGGCAGCATGACACATGCCTTCAGGGGATGACAGGCTGTGGTCATGTGGGATTTTTGTTTTTAAGTCTCCTAGCGTAAATTTTGGAAGCTAATATTGATTGGGTAACACTTCTTTCACCTCCAAGTAGATAATGTGCTGTCTGTACCCCGATATGTAAAGAGTAGTACAGGAATACAAAAAATTGACAATACAGGCAACAGTTTGCAGTTGATATTCCAAAGTTCAATGTTTGTGTTGTGACGAAAGCAAGCTAAGATTTGGCAGGATTGTTAGCTCTAGGAAAGCCTAGTGATGTAAAAAAAATTATTCTCATCTCAGTGTTGCTTCAATCTTAAAAAGTCTCTTTAAAAGGCAGACAGCTCTATCGCCTTCACTGAAGCTTCTACCAAATGTCAGAAATGTTTCTCGAAATAAGACAAAATGCACTGAAAAGCAAGGACAGGGTTGTGGGGTTTTGTGTTTGTTTTTTTTCTTCTGGAAGCTCAAGCAAGTTCACTGGAGGGCTGACATTACATGAATGACTACTGCAGACTGCTGTCTCCACACAGCACCTCTTTGTTTCATAAAGCCATTTTTTAATGAAAACCTAGGATATTCCCTGTCCCTTTCTGTAGAATGTATAGCTCTGGTGCCACTGGCTGTCTTCCCACCACCACCACCCCCCCCCAGTAGGACTGAGTTCATTTGATGGACCTAGTTTGTGAGCTGCTTCTGTAAAGCCACCATATGGTGCATCAGGGCAGCATCTGGACAAAATGCTTCACAGAAATATGTAGTACCGCTGGGGAACCTAGCTCATAAAACAAAATGAAGATCTAAACCAATGAAAAAGGCCATTTTCTGTAGCATTTCCAGCTCTGAAGTTCTTAACTCTTCTAAGCTGATGTTTCATGAAGGCAACTCTTGGGCAAATTTACCTTATGTAAAAATAATTGGACTTAACTTTGCACTACTACTGGCAACGTCTTTGGAAGCTTCTCCCTTAAGACCAAATACATCTTTAATCAAACATCTGTACCCTAACGATGGCAAAAAATGTCACTTTAAAAAATCCATTGTTTTTCTTGAATTGTTCATACTCAATTTATAGATTATGCTTAAGCTGCATCTGTTCATCTGACTTGCTTTTGGCTTGTCCCATAAAATGTTACTGCACTATTGCTAAGGAATGTCTTAAATTATTGGGATAGAGTGACATCTGGCAAGTATTGATTACTTTGGCAGACTTATACAAGATTGTGTTTATTCTACCAAAAGTACATTTTTTCCATCTGTACTTAAAGCATCCATTCAAGAATTGAAGAATTTCAAGTGTGAGTGTGCTTTTCTTTTTTTCCCCAGTCCTTTTTTCTTATCAGTAGGGTCTGTCAGGAGGACATCTTGAAAATTAAACTTATTCAATAACAAGACTCATTTCCATCTAAAGTGTTGCATATGTTCTTTCCTGCTACTGATTAACTTGGTCCAGACTTGGGTCTACTCTTCTCCCACTGAAGGACTTGAGTCCTTGATGATTACGGTGGTGATTACAAGAGAATGGGACTCATGGGAACACAGTAAAGATGCAAGAGGTAAAGATCAACTAACTGAGAATATGGAGAGACGGAGAAGAGAAAGTAATTACCTTATCTACTTTTCGAACAGTTCCTCCTTTCATTTGAATAGAAGCAAGATTATAGTGACCCGATACAGCTGGTAATGAAATGGCAGTATAGCTCTGACCTGAGTGGGAGTTGTACACTTCAAAGGATAACTTAACCAGGGTGTTGTACTCATCAGGAAACAAAGTTACTGTATGAGCAGTGCTTGTATCTGCACCACCTATAGTTTGCTTAAAAGAGCAAATACAGTGGACATCATGCTCAAAATGTTACAAATTCATTTTAATGGAGGACAAATTCTGTAGCACTTCAAGCCTGTTCTCACCAAACTGAAGCAGCCACCATGCTGGATGGGGGAGTTTGATCACAATTGTAAAACATCAGTCTTTGCACCCATGGATCATTGGAAAACTGAGTTTTGGACCCTTAAGACTTATTTTATCATTCATGCTTACTTGTGTCATGTCAATCCCGATACAAATCCTGTGTGAGAGCTGGCACAGTTATTCACTGTGTTCCCCACAGGAGAAAGTACAGGTGCTTTTGTTGAATTGTTCTGGTTGGAAACAACCTCAGGAGGTCATTTGATCTAGTCTTCTCAAAGCAGGGTCAACTGAATTTGGACCACCCTGTGTCAGTGCAGCATTTGGATATTTGCAGCATGCAGTAGGTCTCTTAGTAAATAAAGCAGTGTTTCTACAAATTGTATCTTCATAAATTAGAATGTCTTTAGTAAATCATGTGTTCCCACTAGAAGAATGGGGATAATAGAAAAACCCAATTTTCCTTCCCTTGTGTTTATAGTTATTCATCGAGGGTGCTGTACTGCATCATGATCGGTTGCAAAGCATATGTTGACCTGTTTGTATGGCTGGTTTCATTCGTGGGTGCCAGGTTGCTGAAGTAGATGGCTGCATGGTTGTCGAAGTGGCACTTGAGTAACAATATCTTGCAGCGTTGTTAGAAGGTGATTAAGATTCAACTAGGCTCTAAGTTGGTTTTCTTTTGAAAATACCTCCTAAAATATTAATTTAGAAGCTGTATTCATGAACTACAGGCTTCATGTTGCTGTTTAGAGGTGTGCCGTAAGTGGTGGACAATTGAGCTCTGTCATGCTAAGGCAACTTGGCCAGTTTGCCGATGACACCAAGCTGTGTGGTGCGGTTGACGTGCTGGAGGGAAGGGATGCCATCCAGAGGGATGTTGACAGGCTTGAGTGGTGGGCCCGTGCAAACCTCATGAAGTTCAGCAAGGTCCTGCGCATGGGCTGGGGCAATCCCAAGCACATATACAGGCTGGGCGATGAGTGGATTGAGAGCACCCATGCGGACAAGGACTTGGGAGTAATAGCAGATGAAAAACTGAATACAAGCCAGCAATGTGTGCTCACAGCCCAGAAAGCCAATCGCATTCTGGGCTGCATCAAAAGAAGCGTGGCCAGCAGGTCAAGAGAGATGATTCTGCCCCTCTACTCCGCTCTTGTGAGGTCCCACCTGGAGTACTGTGTTCAGGTCTGGGGTCCCCAATGTAAGAAAGACATGAACCTGCTTGAGGGGGTCCAGAGGAGGGCCACGAAGATGATCTGGGGCTGGGGCACCTCTTCTATGAGGATAGGTTGAGCGAATTGCGGTTGTTCGGCCTGGAGAAGAGAGGGCTCCAGGCACACCTTATTAGCAGCCTTCCAGTACTTAAAGGGGGCCTACAGGAAAGATGGGGAGGGACTCTTGAACAGGGAGTGTAGTGATAGGACGAGGGGTAATGGTTTTAAACAGAAAGAGGGTAGATTTAGATTAGATATTAGGAAGAAGTTCTTTACTGTGAGGGTGGTGAGGCACTGGAAGAGGTTGCCCAGAGAGGTTGTGGCTGCCCCATCCCTGGCAGTGTTCAAGGCCAGGTTGGATGGGGCTTTGAGCAACCTGGTCTAGTGGAAGATGTCCCTGCCCATGGCAGGGGGGTTGGAACTAGATGATCTTCAAGGTACATTCCAACCCAAACCATTCTATGATTATGTGGAACAGCAGACTACTCATATTCATGGCCCGTGAATGGTCAGGGATTTGTTCTCAAAATGTTACAAGATCAGGAAAGTCTTCAGAAGCAACTGCTTATGAGTGGCAGTCTAGAGTACTTCCAGAGGAAAATATAAATAAAAGGCAAAGATTGTAATCTCCTAAACCTGCATGGTATGAAATAAGGTTGAGAAGCTGCTCATTCTGAATGAGTAGAAATCTTGCAGCTCAGCTTGAACCTCTGAGTTTGTTTTGGTTTTATATTTGGCATATCTGCATCATGCTCACTTGCAAGCAGCTGAAGTTGCATGTTCATACCCTTTCAGACAAAATTTTTACATGTGCACATTCCTTCCAGGTATTTTGGCAGTAAAGGGGAAGTTTGATAAGTCATAGCTATGCTTTAAAGAACAACTCTGAAATTTCAGATGCCCAAAGATATCTACAGCAATTTAGTGGAAATTGGATTTGGGTGGGGATTATCACGGAGGCTGTCCTTTGATTCCTATGGCTCTTCTGGGTGTCTGAGGGTGGTTAGAGAACTGTTCAAGGTATCTGAGCAAAACAGGCCTATTGCCAGGGAGCGCTGGTATGTAAGTTGGCCACGCAGAGAAAACATGTCCTTTCGAGGAATTCCACTGTTTTGCACTGATGCTCAAATCCAAGCTTCAAAGGAAGCGCACTTTTTTGTGTGTTACTGTCTAGTATGTGAGTCATTACTGTTCAGTCAGTTTACATTGTTCCAGATAAATAAGTAAAACTTTTTTATTTGTTCTGTAAGTTGTTAATCCCTGTTTAATTTTGTTTGTATAGAGTGAGTGCTCAGATATTTTGGTTATAGAAGGTCATATATTATGCTTTAAAACTCCAGTACTCTTAACTAATACAAACAGTTAATTCATACCTACAGTAAATTTATCTTTGTCTTCCTCCTCCCCTACCCCAAGGTGCAAATGCAAAAGAGGAGAAAGATTTGGGGTGTCACTCTGAATGTGAAAATGGATTCACATATACAGATGCAAGGATGATAGTTTGAGAACAGAAAAGTGCGCACAGTTCCACTGGCTTAGAGCACTATTTAGTTAAGTGTGCTACTGTGGTCTGTCTTTCCCCTTGCAGTGGCATTACTGCTTGTCTGACCTCATGGTGAATTGGTTTAAAGAATCAAATCAACAGGAAATTTCACTTTTTTCTCTTTTTCTTTTGGTAGAGTTAGCTTTCTGCTTGTTTAAATTCCTACACAGTTCTACCATGTGATCAGCTGAGTGCCAGTGTTGGCACAAGGAGACTGCGTGTGGTCAGCACAGAGGAAGAAGGCAGAGTCCCTGCAGCATCCCGAACATAAATGTGTTTAAGTTTTGCCTTGAAAGTCCCCAGTTATCCAGTTCTCACGTGTCTTGCTTTGTCTTGTTCTGCAGGTACACTACTTCTCTCTTTCTGCTCTTCTTATTGGCTCACTCTTACAGCTTTCCTAATAGTGAGATGGTCCTCAGAGATGATGGCATGCGCTAAAATAGTTGGGGACGCTATTACGGGTGGTTACTGCTCTTGGTGGCGCAAAACGTATTATGGATTGGAACCCTTTGCCTGCCTTGTCTGCATCAGCATGGCTGTCACCCCTGGCCTCTTTGTCAAAATTTACTGCCCCTCCCCAGTGGAGGGGGTGGAGTATAGGGTGGATTGGGTAGATCTCAGCCACTTCAGGGAGGTTTCAGTCTAAACTGTGGATAAAAATGGGTCTAAACCCAAATGATAAGTAAAGAGTACATGCCCTGGGAAAAAAAAAAGCATATCCTCAGATCTTCTAGGTCTAGGATGAGGGGAAGTAATTAGTAAAGCTGAAGTCTCCTACATGACAGACTTTTTTTTTAATGTTTTTCCTGCAGATAAAATCTGACAACTTTTTTCCCTAGTGCCTTTCTTTAATGTGTGTTAGGCAGTGAGATGGAATTAATTCAAATTAAAAAAAAAATCAACAAAATATTTTGTATGTAGTCATTGGCATGTTGGGTTCTTAGTTTGCCATCCAATCTTCTGAGTCTTTTTCTAGGGTACTGTAACTTACTTTGGTTTGTGGGGTTTTGGTTGCTTTTTTTGTTTTGTTTTGTTGAAAGTGCTGGGAAAAGACTCCAGTGCTTGAGTTTACATTTTCCAAAGGAAGAGAGTTTGGCTTTGTGTGTCTCATTTGTGTCATATTGATCTTGATACGCATAAGGATAGCGGCAAGAGATTTAGGAATGCTTTACAATAATCATCAACCTCTAAAAAGTGCTGGAACTTGCTAGATCTTGAATGCTAAAATTAGTCTCTCTTCAGTGTGATTGTGCCGTATGCTTTTGTAAACATCTCCTGTGTGTTCTATCCATAGTTTGATCACTTGATCTGTATTGTACCCACAAATGCAAACTTGGGTCTGGTGTTTATAAACAGCTTCTTGTATACATTGGGTGTACAAAAGTAGAAAAACAAGAAGGCTTAAAAGAAAAAAGTTCAATGCATTCATACTGTGTGTCCACTATTATGCTTTTAATGAGGACTTTGGAGGTCCCACATCTGAGGGCTTGTAGAGAAGTGCAGTGCCGAACTGTGTTGCTTCCTCATTCAGCTTTACTAAATACTGGGGTTTGGTATTGGCAGAGATGAGTTCCTCAGTGAAGAGAGAAGTGTTAGAGAGTATTAAAGTTAACTGACTTATTTAAAGGATGGTGCTCTGACATGAATTTCTGTTTTTGTAGATACGTGCATAAAACATTTTGTTAGTAGTTCAGCTTTGTGATCTAATGGTTAAGTTACGAAAAAAATCATAGAGTAAGTTCAATGTGTTTTAAATACTGTGAACACAACTACATTTTAAAAATATTAGTATATTCTTTCAGAGAGCAAACTTCTTGATTGCAGTATGTTATTGTGAGTCCCAAAAACTTGTGATAACAAACTTCATAAATTTTTGAACTAAACAGAGATTAAACTTGATCTAGGCAAGTTGTGGCTATGAAGTACTTGCCAAAAATTGTAACTTCATTATATTCTGCTCCTAGGGAAGGGAGATCCTGATTGCAGCTGTGTAATAAGTACACCACACCATGCTTTAGCGAAGAAGCCAAGAATATAATAGGTGTAGAAATCGGTTCATTTCAGGTGATACCTATAGTTAAGTGATGATGAGCTGATGTAGATATTCTCTGCTGTTCTTACTGTGTTTAAATTTTCCTGTGTACTCTTGTAAATATAAATCTTAAGAAGGGAAAAAAAAAGGCACCAGATTTATTCATGCAATTAAGAAATGCAAAACAGTCCCTGCATCTTCACATGGCCAGTTGAACTGTTTCGTGATCTCTTCTAGTGTTATACTGTGTGCAGAAAGTCTGAATGTTAAAAAAAAAAAAAATTACACAAATAAAGACCAGGCAAGGACTGGAAAACCAAGTTGTCAGATTCTCCAGCTGCCGTAAAAAGCAGACTCAAACTCTAGTTGCTGAGGTTTGTACAGCACTTGGCTAGTAATGCATTATCTTGCTGTATTCTTGACTTTGAGCAGCTATTGTGCTAAAGTGTGGGTCCCGGCTGTTGAAGTCTTTCCCACTTTCTGCATACAGGAATAACTGGAGCTCTGAGAGAACAGATTGTCTGGCTCTTTTTTCTTTTTTTTTTTTAGCCAACCTTGTTTCCAATCTGGTCTGAATGCAATCAGTTATCTGTAGATAGCAAGCAGTGACTGGCTATGAATAATGTCTGTGTTGCTTAAAAGTGACATCTGTGACTTGCCAGACTGCCTACGTGAAATGCTTCCAATGATTTAGCTGTTGCTCATGCACCCGTGTAGGAGGGGATGGCAGCCTTAGTGCAGGACCAAAGTGCTCTGCTTCACTTTGTTGACCTTGGTCACGCACTGCTCTAGCCCGAGACCCCCAAATCCTGGGGATCCGCTTTGAAACGGCTCCCAGCTGGCACAGGGCCACAAGCCACTCCTGTTGCCAGTGCTCCTGCAATTGTACAAATGGTGGGTACGCAGGAAAACCAAGACTTTGGAAACGCTGTGTTTTGACACTTCTTCAGAACGTTTCCTTTGCGGCAAGAGCTTATGTATCAAGGGCAACTCATGAGGATTTTACAGAGAAAGCTGCATTTTCACTTCAAGGGTCAAAACCACAAATCTTTTGAAAGTGATTATACGGACAGTAGATCACCGCAGTGGTGGCTGAAGAGTGCATTTTAAGAGGCTTCTGAGCCTCATATGCCTCTAATAAGGGAACAGAAGGATAGTTGCTCAGCTGTAGTTAAAACTAGGATCTAAAAGCCTCTAGTCCCTCTGAGGTGAGGGCTTACATGGTACAGTATAAAATAAAGTTTGATTCAAGGGGCTGCAGTTGCTTACTGCTTGCACTCACAATCTGGAGAAGATACTGATGACAGATTTCTCTCACTGCCATGGCAAGTTTTTTATTCCACTATATTTCATGATGCTGCTAAGCTTCAGCCTAATGATTGTGGCATCTTTCCCTACCCGCCCTAATGTGTGTGTAGTGTTTGCACTGTTTATGTTTACAGCTGGGTCAATGTTTGGAACCATTCAGAAGAGATGGAAATACCTTTTTTGAGGAGGGAGGAAAACTAACATAAACTGTTAAATAAGTGGATTTTGGTCAATTATCTGTAACCTCTCACATCTGTTAGGTGTCCTGGGTGTTGTTTTAACAAGGAATCTAGAGATAGGCTCAAATACTGAAGAAGGCTTGTTTGCCATGCTCACATCTTTCTTCCATGTTGGTAGAAATAGGAAAATGACTCCAGCATATGGGTTGTAGATACATTGTGCAGAGAAGAGGTTTTAGAAAGTGTTCTAATACTGACTTCTGTCTAAGAAGCAATAATTACAGCTTTGAAACCTACTAAAGCAAAAGATGGAATTCTATCTAAGGATACTATTATTTCTATTTTTTAAAAGCAAATCTACAACATGAGATATTTAGAAACTTAAATAGGGTTAAACTCATCACTTTAACTTAATCATAGATCCCCAAAACATAGCTATTACTTGTTTTTACCAATTGATTGTGGTAACTGAGTTCAATTATCCCTGTGTTGTGCCTAAGGAAATCAGACAGGGTTGCAGGGTGGGATGCCTCATAGTACTGATTGGGTTGCATGTGATTTGTCTCCTGGACTGTGGATGTTCTTCTGGGACTTCTGTTAATGACAAGTGGGTAAAGCTTTACTGCTGTGTCAGTGTTTCTCAAGGAGCAGGAGAGATTTAGGGCTTGGGATTTTTACTCCAGGGTTGCTGTTAACTTCATGTCTGTACTCTACAAAAACCTAGTAGCAAAAAGGGTGTGTTGTTCTCCATCATCTAAGTACTTACTAACTGATTGTTCTGAGGAACTACAGTACGCAGATATGAAGACTATCCTTTGAAACCAACCCTTGAATCTGCACAAAGGATTTCTCTTGCAATGGACAAATAGCTTGTTCACAGACATAAAGGTGTATATTTACAGAAGTTCTGTTTAGTGTCTAGCCAGGAGATGGCTCTGTCTAGCCATTCCCAAAGGACATCAACATTTCTGAAGCTAGAGATAATTGGTATTCCTTGGGAGAAGCGTGTTTAAAACTGGTATGCATCCATTTCATGAGTTTCAAGATACCTGTAGGGAAAAACTTAAACGGGAAGGAATTCTGAACAGAATTACAGTAAGAAAAATGGAGGTATATGGACATGCTTGCCTGTAATTGGAGATCTGTTTGTGGAAGGCCAAGATAAAGGCCTTACAGTAACCAGAACCTGGCTACAAAAGCCAGGTAAGCACTCGTGGGGTTGTCTTGCTGCTGGAAACACAGCCTTTGGCCTGAAGCATAAGCAGCTGCGAAGCATGGTTTTCTTATTTCTCTACAGGCGTTGTTACACCTAGTAGCTACTTCCACTGATATTAAAATAAAATAATAATGGTTCATGCTGAGAGGCCTCACGCTGTTAAGCCAGTGATATTTCAGTCTGTGTCACTCCCAGGAAGAGAGAAGGGAGGGCTACTGATCCACTCTTTGGTACTTTGTGGTCCAGTTACAAGACTGGGGGACCCATAGAGGCAGGAATAAACACAGACTATCTTACTAAATCGAAGTGGCAAGATGAATACTTGGGAAGACCCATCTTCAAAGAGCAGTTGTTGACCACTGTCTGTTTAATATGCTGCAAGAAGTGAGGAGAGCACACGTCGAGATTCTTACATGCTGCATGGAGAGAACTATAACATGAAGAAAGTGTTAGGCATACATAGATCTTTATAAAGGACTTAGCTGAAAGAACAGATACAACGTGGCCATGAATTGCAATTTCGAAGTATTAATACAGGTGCTGATGATCACAATTCTTACACCACCATACTCTTGTGTTATGTAAATGTGCGCAAGTGAATCCTTGCTGATTGGGTCAGGTGAAGTAACTACTGACTATCTTGTCTACAGTTGTAGCTTCTTAGGTCAGAGAAAACCTTAGTGTTTTTCTGATGGGCAGTGGGTTATTAACCATTACTTTTTTCTAAAATCAAATTAAAACCAGATAACTGACTAGTATAAAACTTCTCACTGTTCTTGTGTTGTCTTCTCTGTTGCATTGCAGATGACTTTCTTAATTTAGACCCACATTGATTGATCTATGGAGTATTCACCACATATGGATTTCTCTAAGTAGATTTCTGTCTAGTTGTACTCTTTACTAGTAACAAATGTTGCTAGGACTTTGTATAAGCAAATATTACTGAAAAAGAAGGAAACTGCAATTTCTAGCCCCTAAGGCTTCAAGTGAAATCCTTGTCAGGATTCTTAAGTTCCAGGCACAAGTGCACCATGTGATGTATTTTGAAAGTATTGTTGTAAGATTGTCCTAAAATGGCTGATAACTTTTTTTTTAGTTCTTAATATTTGGTGAAACTTTCATCAGTGTTTAATGCTGAGAGATCAGCCTTCAATTAGTAAATGAAATTCTATACATTTAAACTCAGGCAAATTTCTACTGAAAAGAGAAAAGCAAAATATAAGCATTTTAAAGTTGCAATAAATATGGCAATGTGATGGGTAGCATCTGTTCTCTGGGGATAGGACTCAATCTAGGACCTAGGGAAGTTGCTTGGTTTTCCGTTTTTCTTTATTTGCTGCTTCCTTTATCGACAAGATGACTTGCATTTTTCTTGATACCAAGATGCCTATGTGATCTTGGGATAAGAATCTCAAATTACTCAACACTTCTGGGAAACCCTGGCTAGTAAATACAAGTAAGTTTGGCATTGTTATTGTCCCAGCTTCTGAAAAACTGGACTTCTCCATGAGGTTTCAGTATGGTTAGTTTTGTTTCAGTTGGGAGATGTGAATTTAGTTGGTTTGTTGTTTTGTTGTTGTGGGTTTTTTTGGTTTGTTCCCCCCCCCCCGGGGTTTCATGGAACTGAGTAGCTTTTGGGCACACAAGGCTGACTTGTTTGGATGCTTTTTTCCACTGCCCCGCCCTGAGACTTGTTACTTAAATGTTTATAGAATAACACTCAAGTATTTCTGACCTCTTATAAAATCTGTATGGCTGAATGGTTTTCTATGAATGTTTTGCAATGTGACGAAGTATGAAGTTCTTTCTAATCAGCAGAGGGAGCTGTGTGGAAGACCAATGTTTTCTCCCTTTCTGTGGTCCAAGTTCTGTGAGGAAAGACAAGACTATTTAAAAAGCTTTTGAGAACCAGCTGACTTGCTGTAACATACCACTGCCTGTTTACTTGAGGCACTGGTGTAAACTAATCTAAATGCTTTAGGGAAGTGCATTCCTATACAAATAGGTATAACTGCAATTATACTTTTTCGGATGTTCATGAAACCACAGGCTAATCATAGGAAAGTTAATTTTGAAATGCAGATCCCAACTTGGCCTGTACATATTTTGAGCAACGAGTTGCAAAAGAGAATGAAAAGCACCCATTTTAAAATCCCTTTAATATCTGTAAGGCTCCTCAGCATGGGGCAAATCCTTGTCTTAAATTTTCAGAGCTCATTTACAACTGTATCAACACTTATCCACTAAGAAAAATAATTGTACTTGATTTTTTTCCCCACCCTTTTTAATCCTGTACTTTTTATAACTCTAAAGTAGGATGGTTTAACAGCTGCTTCATGAGCATCTGAGACATCCTTATTACCACTCATCTTGGAGAAGGGTGGGACAGGCAGGTCGGGAAGGAACATCTACAGTTGATGTAGAGATAAGTTATTCTGAACTCCTGGCACATCTAAGCACGTGAGGATCTAGAAAGCAAACTTAAGATTTGTGAATCTTTGATTTACTTGCTCTGAGTCTTCTAATTCTACAAGAATTAGTTGGTGTGGCTTTTAGTGCAGCACTGTGATATAGAAGGTTTGCATTAGTAAGCTCTTCACTTGAGATGCACAGCAGCTGGTTGTTGAACATGTAATTTTGCCAAAGTTAAAAAAAGAGATTTAAGAAAGAAGCTTTTTCTTGTAACTTGTGTATGCATATAATTAGTAGGTTTAAACTTTTCCATCTGCATGATTGTTCTTTTGCATTACATAAGTCTTCAAGAACAGGTTTAATTACCTAATTAAGGCTATGGTTATTATTTCCTGTGGAACATTTTAATTACAAATAAAATCTGAGGTGAAGTATCTAATGTTGAAGGAGAAGGTTTGTTCTGATATTTTACAGCCATTTATGCTGGTATAACTTAGTAAATGTTTCCATATGAAACCCTGAGGAGCAGGAACTCTGATTTACATATATCCACCCACAGGAACAATTCCTCTAAAGGTAGCCTGCAGAAGACATTTTTGAAGTTGCTCTCAAGCCACCTTTGCTTCGTACCTCGAAGTAGGAGGCCTAAAAATGGTTGCAGTTAAGTGGTATCATTTCTTTAAATAATTGTTTCTTGCCTTAGGTATGAAGGTTGTTCAATTAGTTGCCTAGATGTTGATGGACTGGTGGCCATGTTCTCCACAGCATGTGTTTTTTGAAGGTTTACCAAGGTACAGGACCAGAAATGGAATTTCTTCAAAATTGACATCATTGAAGTATTAAAAGTTATTAATTAGTTCTTTACTGACTAACTAAAAAGAAATTCTACTTTTATTACATTAGGTTTCTCTTCATGATGAGAAGACATAAGAGTAAATACGTACTTATGCTTTCTCCAAGTTCTGGATTCTCAGGAAAGAGGTTGATCTTTCAAATGAAGTGCTGAAACCTGGAAGCAGTTCGGCTGAACTGCTTTTCTGGTTCTTGAGAATTTAGAATTTTCAAGAGAGCAGTGGCATTTTATGTGAGAAGGTGTTCTCCTCCATCCCTCAACCCTCAAGAAAATCCAAGTCAATACCTAATTTTTTTTCCAGCCGTTTTGTCAACAAAAACTAAAAGCAGATAATCCTGTGTTTATGACAATGGCACAAGAACTAATGCTTGTACAATCACCTGAGCTTTCTGTTAGACAAAACCTGAAGCTTTAGTGTGAAAAAGCTTACTTGGAAAAGGACACTATAAATGTCGAGTCCACAGGCTGCTTTTGTGAAGTGGAGGAAGCCATGTTCTCCTTTTTACAGTAAAGAAAGTGAAACAGATGGACCAAGTGGTTTGGCAGAAGCAGAAAGTTTTATTGTTGGAAAGGATTAGAGTTTAGGAATTTCGGTTTAGTGGCTTGCACACACCCTTCTGACTATTTACTTATTAATTTTTTTAATAAGGATGTGGTTTGAGATGCAGGATTTCTTGAGGGTTTTTTTTGGAGAGGTAGGGGAGGTAGTCTTACTTGACAATTTAATTCATATGTGCTTAGTGCTATGCACTGGAAATGCAGCACAGACAAAGTTCCAAAGATGAGCTCCAGAAATCTCTTTCTTGCTGGGGAGAGGAGTATCTACGATTTGTTTGCCCTGGTGAAGCAAAATGTGGTCACAGATACGTGCTTGGGTTCAGGCTTTCCAGTGACTGCAAGAGTTGTGGTAGAAACAAAACAGATCTTCGTGCTGCTCGCCAGAACAAGTGTGAGTCTGTATACTCAGTAAGCCTGTTTCAGGGCTGGCAATGAGAGAGGTTAACCTTTTTTCTTCTTTGTTGGTGAAACTTTATGAAATGTAAGTTCTGTGGATGGTTCTTGGTCCAAGTAGAAGAGGCTTTGCTTCTCCTTCAACAGTCCATGTCTGCTTCAGAGCTCTGGAGTACAGCAAATCAGGCGGCTGGAAGACATGTGTCACCTGGCTACAAGGTTAGCACTTTAAGAAAAGCAGCCATGGCTTTATACAAACTATACCTATAGCTATTTAGGCTCTAGCCATAGAATAAAATAAAGGAAAAAAACCCCAACAATTTAAGGCTTGTTAAGCTTGGTGGGGATTTCAAGTTAGCTTATTTCAGGTCAAACTCACCTTGTACCCACACAAATAATTAAGAAAGTTATCTGAAGCCTGTTTGCATGAATTACTCCAGAAACAAATTTTACTGAATACAAAATGAATTATTCCACCATAAAATAGACGGAGGTACTTTTTAGAATAAACTACTTTGCATCTTTTAGCTGTCAGCTTGCTCTTCTAAATTGTGTTATTACTTACTTGTCTCAGCCTGTCTACTGTTGTGTCCTTAAGTGCTCTGGAATCATCTTGCCTGCGTATAGTCTTGCCTATCTGTGTGTGTATACATACATACACGCACATGCAGTGTATATCTTGTATGCATGTATAGCGAGAGCATGAAACCAAGTGTGTCTTTGTTGTAGCCCACAGTCTGTGTGGCCTGTTGTCCTGGCTCAAGATCTTTGCCTCCCTGCACTTCTGAGTCCTGTCCTGAGAACAGTAACCAGAGTGTTGAGGTTACTTCATTTTACATCCTTTCAAATGAAAGAGGGAGTGTGTCTGGGTCAGTATTGCAGTGATGCTGTAAAAAACGAGATGGCTTTTCTTGTCACTTTGAATAGTAAGACTGATGATGGGGCAGGGTCCTCCTTTTGCCAGGCAGGCTGCCAGGGATATTGTTGCCATCACAAAATAGCCAAGAGCTGAAGCCTCATTAGGTCTTAAGCAGAAAGAAGTTCGATGCAAAGCCTGGTGGTGGTGCTGGCTATCCCTGATCCCTGGGCAGAGGAGTGAACAGGAGGTGCTAGGCTGCACGTATAGCAGAATATGTTCTCCACTGAGCAGCCTGTTCTCTCTAACCATGGTGTACCAAGGCTTTCTGGCTTGCTGTTCTGAAAGCTCTGCCTTTCAGGGGAAGGTGGCTCTGCCCCAGTGGTGCGTCCACTGCAAGGGCAGCCTCTGGAAGTGCAGATGCTGTCACGGAGCCCGCTCCTGCCATCCCTTTTCCCGGCAGTGCTGGAGCCTGGGGGACCAGGGTCCTCCAGACTAGCACAGTGGGGTATGGGGAGCAGAACTGGGAGGACAGCATGGTGGTGTTTCTCTGCCTCCTGTCCCCTGTGCTCAAAAGGAAAGCACTTCAAGTGGGCAAAACAAAGAAAACACAGTTGTATTGCTTCATATTAACTCTTTAATATGAAAGAAGAGGGAAGGGAAGGGAAAGGAAAGCAGTCTCAAACAGCCTCCAGTGTGTGGTCAGGCCTCTCTTCCCAATACTTTTTACTCCCTGTAAGTAGTTCCAGTGATTTACGTGGCTTAATGGAAGTTGTCTTCTGTTGCCTTTCCCTTCCCTTTCCTGCTCTGCGCAGCAGTGCCTTGTGTTTTGGCCTAGGGCTATGGGCCTCCCTGAGAAGCTTTCTTCCCAATTTCTGAGTCCCGGCTCAATCTGCTGCGTTGGTGTTGGCTTTTTCCCAACACTGCCAGTGCTGACTCTGCTGCTTATTTATCCCATTGGACATCATTAAAATAAAGCTTCAGTATAATTTTTAGGCTATTTGGTAGATCAGTGCTGTTTGCATCTAAAGCTGTCATAGCCTCACCGATATTCAAAGATTTAACTGAAAGCAACAATCCTTTCTGAGCTTACTCTGTTTTTTGTCAAGGACTGAAGTCTTATTTGAAATTTACCCTTAAACAGCTTTGCACTTTGAAGACTTTCTTTTTTCTTAGGTATCTTTTTTTTCTTCGGTGAGCATCTGTTTCCAGATCCAGACTGTCTGCATTAGCTCTCCTCTTCACCTGAATCCCCCCTTCTGCTCCTGGGTATCGCAGCTGCTTGTTAGGATGGGGGAGGAGGTTGGTCGTTAAATCTCTTCCATCCTTTAGCTGGCAGGAAGATGGTGATTCATCCTGTCAGCTTTGGCTTGGAGCATTTCTAGATCCCAGATGTGTGTTCCCAGTGTTCCCAGATTGGCTGCACTTCCTTGGAAGCAGAAGCTGTGGGGGAATGCAATAGAGACATCCAAGTTTAGCGGCACAAGAGCTGTGTAAATGCAGCTATAGCATTGCTGGCCCAAGCTGAATATCCAGCTGCACTGCATCATGTGGATTTATGAGCCCGAGTCTCCACTAGCTCATGAATCTCTGCTTCTGATCTGTTGCTCGGTGTAGGCACGCATGTCTTTGCAGATGCGTGTGCTCAAGGGTCCGGTCTGAGGTGGCTGTAACTCTTTGTGTCTTACCATTTCAAGTACTGGTTCTTGAGCTATGACTGGCAAGGAGCCCAGCAGCCATATGGCAAAGGGCATGTTGCCTACTGCCTTATGCTCTTCACTGACTCCATTTGGAGTCATACGTAAGTTTTGAACCCTCCAAACTTTCGGGTGGACTAGCCTGGCCTTCCAGTTTGAAGTACTCTCCCAGGAAACCAGTGGGCAGCTGTGAACTTTAAACTGCAAACAAGGATGTAAAACTTTCTTCTTGCTAACACTGTGAAATAACTCTCCAGCAAGACTTTTCTTAGGGAGATGTGCTTAGAAGGTGATGAGAAAACCCAAATGGGTGATGGAGTAACTTAAGATGATGACATCAATGAAGCAATCAGCTCTTCTACATTAGTAGTAACTATTTTAGAAAACCTAATCCATCAGTTTCTGATAAACCTTTACATGCCGAATCTTGCTTTGTTCAGTTCCCAGGTCTATCCTGGCTTGCTTATATGTTACACTATAAAGTTAGGCATGTACATGTGGTATTTTTAATAAAGACTTATTCCTCTATCTTGGACCAATAAAGAGATGTTTTAGAATAAGTTGAACATTGCAAAATCTTCTATCAGTATTTGTTTCTTTTTCTTCAAGTAAAGTTACAAAATGACAGGTTGCACTGCAGTTAAAGCAGTGTTGTCGAGGAGAGCCATCTAGATATTAACTAATGAGATCTTAACTAAGCTTTTCATGAAAGAGCTGTTTTCAGTCAGGCCCCTGCTTATGTATGTGTTGGAAGAGTGGCATTAAGCTAACTGTTCTCCTTGAGTTAAAAATCACATGTGCATCTTAGACTGCTGTCCCATAGTTATCTACTTAAAACTTGCCAAAACCAGTGCACAATGGCATGATGATTAAATGCCCTGTAAGTGACTTGTTTTAAACAGATGTGTGCAATATAGTTGGAAACCCATGGCTCTGGAGTGCATGTAGTGCTTACTAAACTTGAAGTCTTAGTACTAGATTTCTTCTTCCTTAAAGCCTACTAACCACTGTTAGATCCCTGAGGATCATGGATCATTTTTCAGTAATACTGGCTTAGAATTTCTTCTAAAGGGAGAAATTAGTATGTTGCATCTAATTGCTGATGGAGGGAAATGGATGGATGGTCCTTGGCAACCACTGGAGTAATAAACCCTTCCTTGGGCACAGGTTTAGAGCATCCTCTGGCAGAGTGCTGTAGTGGGTAGCTGGGGAAGCACAGCTGCTGGGGCCAAGGTATATTGCTTGGTATTGAAATGCTTCCTATTTCAAAGTGTGTACACCTAAACCAATGTGTCTATAGAAGCACAAAGATTTACCTGTATAGGTTGCCTCTGACAGTCAAGTGCTGAGGGCTAAAGAAACTGGGCAGCTCTAGAGAAGGGACTGCTGGTGTATGTGCTGGTTGTGTAGACTTAGGCACAGCTGCTTGTCTTTAAGCTTTGAGAGAGTCCTTTCTGAATATATTTGATGGAAACAAGACCAATGTTTTTATTAGGCATTGCTAGCATAAATATTTAAAACATCTCCTACCTAATTCCTCCAATTTTTCTTCTTTATTCTTCTCTGAAAAGCAGGTTCTTTCTGAAAAGATTGTTCCTCCTAGAGAGAAGGCAAGTACTAATCTTTATAGATAAAAGATCATCTAAGATCAGAGCGCTGTGTGTTTTGCTGTACTCTTGTGACTAATTGAAATATAATGCAGTAGAAGGGAGGTGGGAGGAGAGGACAAAAGAGAGGAAGAGAGCCTATGTGTGTGCAAGTCACAACCACAAGCTGTACTACTTTGCTGCCGGGGGCATGGAAGGAGAAGGTATATAAATATAGTTAGCCAAGATGGAATAAAGCCCTAAGACAAAACTGTTTATAACTTGCGTGTTAAATACACATCAGCCTGTCAACAGTGGAGAATAGGGTTTTATTTTGCCCTGGTCAATTTTATTAAAACTACAACTTGCCTTGTGTTACAGGCACACACTGGGCAATACTTGTGTTGCTGCCTGTTAGCTAAGGCGAGGGAACTGCAGCATCTGCAAGGTGTCACGAGTTGGTGTGAACTGCTCTACAGCTTTGCTGCTGGGACAGGTGGAAAATATGTGGGGCTCTGCTGGTATGGTGTAACTGGCTGGCAGGCAATAATGTAATAGCTTTCATTTGCGTCCCATGTCCTTCTTAACCATGCTTGCATAAACTAAGCATGGGAGGTCCCAGCGAAAATTTCCTTTTCCCTTCTGAAGGGAACTAGAGTAACTAGAAAAAGGGCAATTCCTCCAGTGAAGATTGAATCTAACCCCTATCTGAGTTTAAACTGCTTAGTTAAAACTTAATTTAATCATAGTCTGTTTGTGCTTTCAACAGATATGTTTTAGAGTCGATGGCCTTAGTTTGCTGTGGGTCACATGTTTACTCCTATGTGTAAACTACAGCCTGTTGATCAGACAGGAAATGGTTTGGGTGGAAAAACTTCCTGTCATGTCCTCATTCATGTGAAAATGAAGCTTCTTGCTGTTGCAATCTTTTCTGGCACATCTTGTTACCGGTGTCCCAAGGGTTACAAGCTAACAGGTCCGAGGGAACTGCACTGCAGAGGTTCTAAAGAGATTGCAGAGCACTTTCCAAAGGATGCTGCTCCATCCAAGCAGATGGTTGGCCTGAAAAAACAAGGCTGGGACTTTGGGACATTGCTCTAAAGAAAGTGGGGAGAGAGCTAAGTGAAAAGGAATTTTAAAAGATGAATGACGTGCAAACTTCTTGCTCTCAGGGCAGGAGAGTTTTACGTAAAACATATGGTTTATGTGTGAGGAAAGGTCACGGATCAAATGCTGGGAAAGGTCTGAGGCTAGTCATCTAAGATCTAGATAAAGGTATGTGCATCCAGCGCTGATGCAAACTGGCAGATGTTGGATGACCACGTATGCACCTTAACATGTGTGATCTGTATCTGGTGATCCTGTGATAACTGGAGAGTGACCAGTTGGTCCATGCTGACTGTGCCCAGTCTCCTCGCCTTCATTCCATATAGCAAGATAATGAACAAACCCCATGTCTCTTTAATCATCCAAGGGAGTACTGGCTTTCCTGCCTAGGCAGCCAGCTTAAAATGAATCCAGGCTGGTGTGTCAGACAAGCAACTAATCAATAGATCTGCTCTTCCAAATGTCTGCTCCTGCAAGTTCTCAGTAATACTACCGTCCACGTGTTTTCTCCTGCGGAAAGGAGGGTTGCAGGTTTGTGGGATATAAGCAAGTCCTACTGGCCCTGGCTCCCTGCTACAGCAGGTTAGTTGAACTTTATACTATAGTAGCCCCATTTCTCTCGTGGTCAGGTATGGGCTTCTCTCTACCTAGGAAAACGTGGGGACCTGCTTTGGGAGTAGAGGCATGTGATGGATTTGCTGCATTTCACACGACTTATTTTATTACCTGCTTTTCATTTGCCTAGTGAAGACTGACCTCTGCATGAAAAAGTCTGTTGGATAGTGATGGCATAGAGAACTTGGCAAAATCAAAGCATTTACAACATCTATATCTTTGAAGTGCCTGTTTAATAGTGCCATTGTCATGCCAGTTGGAGGCAACACTTCTCTTTGCAATTGAAAGGCTCAGCAGAGCTGGCTGATAAGCGCTGGTGCCCTGCTGGGAAATTGACCCTTTGAACTGGGAAGAATCTCTCCAGATAAGCAAGTAATGGAATTTTTATCAGGCCTTGCTTTTTATTGTAGCATGTTTAGAGTTGTCAGTCTTTCTATGCAGCAAAAGTGTTTTCTCTCTAGTCTGGTAGGTGTGTGGTAATGTAATATTCACAGTTTAAAGACGCTGCTTCCAGGCTTGGAAGGAATAGCCATGCCGTGCTCTCACAGAACAGAAGGGAAGCAATGGCAATGTAACTTAAATAACAAACGTATGTTGATTTAAGAGCCAAACTTGCTGAGCATCCTAACTCCCAAGGGAAAGGAGAGGAGTTGTGAGGATATTCTTAGCATCTTCACAGGAGAGTTACAAAGTTCTTTTTCACTGTTACCATTTAAAAAAAAAAGTCAGGAAATATATTTAACAAACTCTTGTTTTCATTTCACTATAGAAATAAATGCCATCTTCTACATTAAACCTCATAGATACATTTGTCTCAACAACATAACAATGCTTGTAAGCAAAGCACTGTTAAGCACTAGGCTTCTGTGTGGGTGAGAATCTGCTTTCATTTAAAGCAGGGTTCAAGCTTTTCAAGGCTTTTCTTTCTAAGCCATAAAACTGAATCATTAGACTTCTTGTCTCAAATCTCAGTACCAAAAAAGCAAAGAGAAGGAAACTAAAATTCAGACTTGACCTGGTTTTGAGCCTTGTTATGTCCCTGTCCTGGTCTACTGATATTTCCAGTATGACCATGCCAGGAAACCACAGCGTGGGTCCTGTGGAAAGGCTGCGTGAGTGTTTGAGTTGACTTCGCATGTTCTGGACTGGGATGTTGCATATTCAGCCTGCACAATCTGTTAGGCAAAGCAGCCATCTCTGGCAGGCTACACATCCTATACAGATGGCTTGAGTTGCAAAGTTTGAAACGTTAACAGGGAAGATACGGCTCTATTAAATATATCGATCTGAACAGATCAGTCTGGTGGATGACCTATAGAACAAAAGGAAACTGTAAGGAAGGGTATTGCGAAACGATGTGGGAAGCTGCTGCCATTGCAGTGGGGGACGGGATACATTGCTTTGAGTACAAATTAATCAAGTTCAGGCTGACATTCCTTCGTGTCAGGTTTCCCCTTTGGTCTCCCTAAAACATTACTGCAGTGGAAAACCTTTCTCTTCCAAGTAGTTTTATCCCACTTAATTACTCTTTAAAATGTGCTTTATTCCTTGCTAACAATGTAGCACTGCTGTGCTATATTAATGAATTTGTAATTTAAAGAAGGGGGGCAGGGGTTGACATATGGCAAATACATGCTTTAGTTCTGGTAAGCACATGATTTTGAAGATAAACAAAGCTGTTTCCTTATCCTCAGCATGTACTTATTTTGTTTTGCTGATAATGAGAAAAAATTAACACTGTTAAACATGATTGAAAACAGCAGTATCCTCTGAAATTAATGTCTGCGTGAGTGACATTGAAAGTCTCTTTACTTCTTTGCATTTACTCTCGAGTTCATTTGTAAGTGTAAGATGCATTAAAAAAATCATCCTAACTCCAAAAAGTAATTTCAAATCTCTCTAATTTTGTTTTCTTTTCAGTCTTGTAACAATGGTCTTTCTGCATGTGCTTCTCCAATGTGTATAGCTAAAATCTATTTTTATTAAACATTCGATTCTACCAGAAAGTTTCTATCAAAAGAGTTTCTGAATGTATTTTGTAACATAAATATTTTGCATTAAAGTTTGTAACTACTTCCAGCACTCAAGTTGGAGTAAATCATAGTTCCAAAATTCTGTTTTATAAGGAACCTTATGTAAGCCTAAAAATTGAGGGACGGCAGCAGTTACTCTGCTATTCCACACTTTAAACGTGTTTATTAAAGTCAGTGGAAGACTTGTCAGAAGCCCAAGACTACAGCTGTCCGGGCAGTGTTTCATTTAGCATCAAGTGGTCCCCTGACCCTGAGACCAGGTGCCAGACTGCCCAAATCCATGTTGCCTAGCCCTTGCCCATAGTTGCACTGCGCTGTGCACCCCATCACACATGTGATGTATGATGTCCCTTTGCAGAGACATTCCATCTTCAGTGGGTTGTCTTTTTTTCCATTCAACATATCGGAAACACCCATCAGGGAGCTGAGGGTGTGTGCTGCTTGCATTGGGGTATGACATGAAAGCGTGGGCTGAGTGGTTCTCAAAGCGTCTTTGAGCTAATGTTGGAGGGCTGTGGAGGGAGGGTGGAGAAACCCAAACCCAACTCTTTTCTGGCCCACCTGGTAGGAACGGTCCATGGCCTTTCCTGTGTCCCACACGCTGTGTCCAGTAGTGCTGGTTACTCAAAACCACACCGTGGAGCGTACCACCAGTGAGATGGTGTAGCTGACTGCAGACCAGTGCTTGAGCTTGTGCCCTGGCCCTGTTTAATTTACTGGTGCAGAGATGGCTGGAGTGTCCTTCCTGTTAAAGGAGGGCCGAGATACTCTTAAGTGCTTCTTGGCTGTAGCGACTGGCTGTATTTGGGACTGTGCAGGCTGCAGCTGCACTGAAAGCTCGTGGCTCATGTCTCGCTGGTCCTCCCAATGCATGCTCCAACGTGCGTGCTCTCCAGTGCCCCTGGGCTGGGGGCTGAAGGCTCTCAGCACTGTCCTCTAGCAGAAGTGCTCAGTGTGACCTGCATGCTACAGCTGTCCACCCAGTCTGCTCCTGGGGGCTTCCTTTCTGGTGACTGCCTGTCTCCAAGGGGACAGTGGGACAGGAGTCCCCAGAACACCATTCTGCACCTACAAGATAAATATGCAGAGAGATTATTATGCATATGCAGTACATGAGAAGTTAATCTAGGGTATGGTATAAAAAGAAGAGCAGGGATGAGGAAGTGCTGCGATGGGTAATCCTTTCTGAGACTGAACTGAGATCAGTGGTCTGTCCAGAAAGCTGAGCATCGCTGCCTTACAATACTGCTGCAGAGGTAGCATCATCTCTTACTCTTTACTGAAGCATTCTAGCAAAGAGTGTTACTGAGGTCATGGGGAGGGAGGCTGATGCTATCAAAACCAGGAACCCATTTTATAAAGATCTCTGGCATAACCCAGGTCTGTTTTCAGTTTAAAAGTCAACGCCCCTTTTAATACAAAGCTCAGCCTCTGAAGTGGCTTCTTTCCACCAAATCCAAAAAATGTCTTTGTGCCCTGGAGTTGTGGGAGAAGAAAAAGAAGAGAGCATGCAATTTGGAGACCTTTTGTGATTATTTTTTTTTCCTTTATCTTTTCAAATAGAGTTGTGAGGTATCCCTTCTTAGCTGTGTCCATGGACTGACCTGTAGATGTAAAATTTTTTGGCCCCTTGTTAATGCTATGATGTTCTCCTACAAAGTCACTGTATTGTGAACAGCACAGAAAAAGTAGTGGGTTGTTTTATGCTTCATCATCATTCTTCTGATTAGTGATGCCTAATTTCTTCTAACACCTCTCATACAAGGGTTCTAGCTCTGATCTTTGAAACAGATGTACAACTATGATGGTAATTAGATCAACTCCAGTGACCAAACTTGGCCCGCTCTTCCCCAGAGGGATTTTCCTGTTTTGCTTACATCAGTGCCTAGGAGCAAGAGAGCGCCATGCAGAGCAAAACATGTTATTTAGCTGGAGAAGTGGATTCTGCTGCTGCATTGGTCTTCTAGAGAAAAGATGCGCATGCTGAAACTTCTACTAATCAAGTTCCAGTCATTCAGAACAAACTAACCGTTGTATTTTGTGGATGCTGCTTTGCGGATGAGTTGAGGCAGCAGTGCTTTAAGCATTCTTGCGTCGTTACCTCTTATCATGAAACATGTTTTCTTGTAAAATAACCAGAGTTTTGCCATAAATTTGAATGGTTGTGACGTTAACTTCTCCACTGTTGTGAAAAGCTTTTCTTTGCTTCCATTTAATAGTGTCAAAGTAGTGAAATGTTGATAATACAATGATGCACTATTTTACAGTATTGTCAAAGTAGCATTCAAGTAAGTAATGAGTCTTCGCAAGACAAGGTGGTGTCAACCCATCTTTCAGATGAGGAAAGCTGACAAAGAATGTAAAGGTTCCACTGGAGATCTGTATTAAACCTTGATCAGTATTTGAGGAGTTGACTTTGTACCATGCACTGTTGTCACAGCTGCCGTGTCTTTCTTTAAATGTTCTGTATAAGTCTAATGATAGAGAAGCTTTGTTCTGTCTCATAGATCGGAATTGCAAGAGTAATGTACAACTCTTTTGCTGGAAAGTGCAGCTAGATTTGATAATTTGGCAGTGGGTACACTTGGTACTGCTTAGAATAACTAAAAAAAAGTACAGCTCTGCCTCAGGTAGTCAGCGTTGTCCCAAAACATGAATGCCTACTGTTTGAGGGATTCAGTCTTTCCCAGGACAGACCATGTGCTTAATTATTGCCTTGCTGTTCAGCACAGAGATTGTCTTTCTAAACTATGGGATTTGCTTTGGGTTCTCATTAAATGTTGTATGCCATAGTGTGACACATGATATGCCCTGCAGTGTGTCAATGTGCTATGATGCTAATCAACATTCAATACCAAAGGAGGAGAGCAGCTGCTCCGCAGTCAGCATGTCTGAACAGTCCTGCACCCAGCAGGGTATCGCTTAATTCACGCTAATGGATAAAGAACTGGCCTCATAACACTTATGTAAATGAGGCTAATGATCAGGGAAAAAATGCAAACTAGTTTTCATTTATTCATAGAGATAGGTGTAATTAGAGGTAATAGTTGGATCCAAAAACTTGCTCTCCAGCATTTATTTGTTGATAGTACAAGATGTGAATGGCTTGTTCCACTGTTTGTCTCTTGTGCAGTTATTAACTTCACACAGAAGTTGAAGTATATATGCTCTTAAATTCTCACTGAGAGAGTTACAAGGCTTAATGGGGGAAAAACTACAGATAACTGCATCTCCTAAACTTACCTCAGTCATTTTCACTGCGTGCTAATAGTTCTCCATTGACAATCCACTGCTGGGATGATCAGCGTATTGATTCAGTTTTTTGACCTTTTTACATTAGCTCCACTGTCTTCTGTAGATTAGAGAAATCAAGAGGAGGCAACCTGCCCATTGCAGTTGTGGCAGCTGAGTAATAAGGTCGTAATTAGGTACAAAGGTCTTTTTTAGCATCTAAGCTGTAGAGTACTAGCCATCCTCTTCCACTTACCCCGGCATTCTTCCTCTTCCTCGTTCGTGAAGGCTGCTGTTCCTCTTGCAGGTGGGTTGTTCCAGTGGCACAGCTGATGCCACTCGATCATTCATGTCTTGAAGAATCAATCAGTGATGGTGGCATAGTCTCATGGTACCAAGCAGGAGTTGATCTAGCTGCAATTTTCACAAGTCATCACCTGCTTGGGTACTTCAGACAGTGCCAAGTGCATGCTTCTAACCCTGCACTACAGGCTGGTTTTGGCTATGCAGATTTCTCCAAGAATACTCTTCCCGCTGTGATGCATAGAGAAGAAGTAAATCCAGCCTTAACCTCATTTACAAGAGGAAGCCGAGTAACACTGGAGGCTCTGTGGTCCTGACACAGAGCCAGTCTGTATTGGTATCGACATTCCTTATTTTCTGTAGTTTAATGTGGTGCAAACAGGCTACGTAAAATTCTTCGAGAGCTGGTTTCACTCCCGCTGAGCGGGCACCTCTCTGGACCTTTGTGTGGTAACTAAGTCTTGCCAAATCTTAGATATTATCTGATAAGCACACCAAGAATTGATCATGGAAGGACTTTCTAATCCGACTGCATAATGGCACCAAGCTGGTTGAGAAAGCAGTGGCAGTGCTCAAAACAAGGTCAGGATTCTCCATTCAGTAACTGAAGTCTCCTTAATGAAACTGGAGCTAATTTAACTAGATTGTCTTTTTAAACCTTTTATTTTTTTTCTTTTCTTTTCTTTAATGTGCACACTAGTAATCTGTTAAGGTCCTCTTTCTGTGAATGGAGCTTACACCAGTCTGGAGGTGTGTGTGGGGATATCTGCTGATGAAAGCCAGTCATCCAAACCTAAAAAGTGATTCTTTGCCCAAATCCCCACCCTGCTCTTTGTTGGAAAAAGTGTTTCTTGTTTTAAAATTTGGCTGGTGCAAGGTTCAGAGTACCTTCAGAACACTCTAGTTCTTGTTACGATGTGGAAGTAAAGTCCAGGCCAGTTGTCAATTGATTGCATTTACAAAAACAATGTCATTATCACTGAATTATCACTGACTCATTAGTTCTGCATATCAGGGAAGGAGAATTATGAAGGAGTACCACAGAAGAGAAAGTAGATGATGACTGAGGAGGGAGGGATGTGTGTGTAACACAAAAATCCAAAGATTACATCAAGCTGGAGAGTCATGTGTATATGGCTGTTGTGAAACCCTTATTCTCATCTCTCCTCTGCTTACTAATTGTCTAAGAGTTAATCTTGTCTCAGCAATAATTGTTGTAGACAAGAAAGCAAGTCAGGAAAATACACAAGTTTAAAGGTACTAAATTGTTGAAAACTTAAACTAACCCTAAACATACATGAATATTCTCAGGACTTTTTATAGACTCTGTATGTGACAATTGCCATTTCTCAGACCTGTAAAAATGCCATGTCTTGACAAATCACCTGTCAGACATATCTGAAGCCAGATCAAGCAGCTCTGATATTCACAGGTTTTACTTAACAAAACCTGATTTGTGGCAATTTGGGGTTTTGCCCTGAGTTCACATTGCTACCTCAAATATTTGCTTTCAAAACCTGTTTAAAAGATACTGAAGCATTATGTAGTGGAAAGGTTGGATGTTTTTCTGCTGTCTCATCCTGAAAATGATTGAACTTCTTCCTTGGAAACTGCAGAATTTAATCCTGAACTATCTCTGTGAAAGTGGCCTGACACTTGAGGACATTCCCTCAACCTCTGATGTTGGAACTCATAGCAACGATGAAGTACTTCACTTCGTAGTGGCTGAATGTAAATATATTCTTAAAAATGGGGGTGGAGGTTGTCTGTTCGAGAAGCGTGCGTTGTCTATGGCCATAGATTGCAATCGCACTTGTTCACTTCCATTAAATTCTGGTACTCTTTCAAAGGCAGGCATTATTACTTCAAGGCTACGCATCCAAAGGAATCCATCCTCCTGAGCAAACTGGTAAGAAAAGCTGGGACATGCTGGCAAGCCCAGGTGGGTGTAGCTTAAAGCTTGGAGGCTGCCAGCTGAGTATCAGGTGTCAGGTATTGTCAAGCAGTTGCTGTTTCAGCAGCTGACAGTACCGTAAGGACTTAAGGATAAATGGATGCTTGTACAAAGGTCACTCATGTCAAGAGTGCCAGTTGAGTGTTCTTAAAACAATCTTCAGTTGTACTGTGTGCTTCATACATAAGGACTTTCATTACTATGAATAATGTAAAATCTTTTACTCTGAAAATATGCTTATTCTGCAAAGATTTCTATAAATACAGTTAAGGAAAGACACACATATTGGAGGCTCCAGACTTGTCTATAGTAATGTCATGTTGGCGATGAAGTGAAGCTTGATATTTAGGGGACTTAAACTGTTTTTCCCTGTTGTAGTAACAATTAAATATCTTGCCAGTTGGTGTGGAAAGGGTAATGACTGCTGGCTAAGAAACATAAGTAACTGGATTTCTATTTGAATATTTAACTGAGATCTTCACTATTTCCCGCTGAAAACCAGGCATAACTTGCATCTGGAACAGACACTTGGCCTTGAATTTCAAGTGCAGTGGAGATGAAGAGAAGGAAAGGAACACTTTATGTCTCCAATCACCCAATCCTAAGCATCTAGGTCTGTGGTGAAGGGAATAGTTGGAGGAGAAATTTGACTCTTGCAAATGCCTTTGGACTGCGTGACTCTACTAGGTCTGGGGTTTTTACTGATCTAGCACTTCTTGCCTAATCTTTCTCCTCTGTTCATACCTGTGTGTCCATAATCCCAAGGGCACTTGGCAGGCAATTGAGAGAAGTGCTGGTGAAGCCATCTTCCCTGGCTGCCTTTTGATGTGGTTTTGATGTATCAGTGTAGTTTTAATAGCTAGCTACTGACCAGGAGTGGGACCCTCCCTCTGGGCTTTCTTCCCATCCCCTCCCTAATACTGACAATTGCGCTCAAGTCATCCTGCAATAAACCAGTTCTGGGAGCTAAACCAGCAGAGAAAAAACTAATCATACTTGGGGGGGGGGGGGGGGGGGGGGGGGGGGAGTATGTAACCTCCCAAATCATCATTCCTCACTCTGTTCAGTGGAAAGCCTGTTCGGGTTTCCCAGAAAACGTGCTGAATCATAACCCTCCTAGGAAAAGAGACAGCAAGCTTAAACCTTGCATGTTTACCCCACATCTTATTTGGTCATACACAGTTAGATTAATGTTAGTAAGGTGAAGTTTGTACTAAGGGCAAAACCCCCTTAACATTGGTTTTTATTTGCCCAGGCATGTAAATAGAGGCTGGTTTGGTGCCCATTTTGGGGTAATGGGTTACGTTACAGCACTTCCATTGGGAAACAAGACAGTGGGAAATTTTCTAGCAAGATGCCAGCTTGTGGAGATTTCTAACGCATTCAAAAGTCATGGGAGTGAGGGGGAAACCTTCATAGCTCTCATAGAAGGAACGTCAGTTAGGTGGAGGACTTCTTTTCTTCTCTTTTTTTTTTTCTTCTTTTTGGGGGGGTAGGAGAGAAGAAGAAGGGGAAGGAGGAGATTTTAGTATCCCTTCTGTTTTAAGGCAGCGACAAAGCATGGAAACTCATTGTAAAACTATGCATTAGTGTCTCGGGTCAGGGTGTCATTTGGATGCTGCCTAGCCCATGACAAGCCTTCTTAAGCATGAAGAAAAAAGAAACCTTATACAAATCAAGAAAGCTACAGTAACAGCAGTAGCAGAGAGCATGAGCTGGGTGGATAGAAGAGTGATGAACCTCTGTTGAGGTAGAAGCCTGCCCAGCTTTGAGATAGGTTTTTGTTTGCTGAGCAAGAAGTGAGAAGACTGTTCCCAGGCTTACCTGGCTGGGATAATTATTTAGCCATTGATCTTCCTATGCAAAAGACTGAAACACTTACCTTTTTTTGGTGATGCCTTTTGGTAGAGTTTTGTGGCCTTCAGTCTTGACAGCTCATCAATCTGGTAGTCTCTCTTTTTCTCTTGCAACTGCTGCACTACAGAAAGCTAATAAAGGTGGAATGTATCTAGTTATCCACCTGACATTTTTTACATCCTCTTTGCATCACTGTCTGCCTTGAGGATGGCCTGTGAGATTAATTTGGTAAAATAAACTAACAGTGAATCTAAGCATTGTTCTCTCCCTTGTGTTTGTAGCATGCTGTGGGTATGGCTTCTGGAAAATGGCAGCATAGTGCTCTGCTGGGTACCTGCTTCAGTGACTGCTAGATTTTCCCTGCAGATTTTAAGCAAGAGAAGGTTACCACAAACCTTTTGCAAATCTCATCTGTGGCTTAAAACTGAATTTTGTTTTCTCTGGATATAATGCTGCAGCAGCAGTAGTAATCTTCCAAGTCAAACTTTGCCTTCACTTAAACTCAATCCCCTGGGTTTTTTTTCCCCTAAGTTTAGGCTGTTAAAAAGCATCATCAGAGACAGGGCAGCCTGAGTGTAACCGAAGCATTACTCACGCAACAAAACTGTACTCACAAAGGGTTTGAAATTTGTTTTTAAATACTAATTTAAATATTAGTTTAAGTATTAGTTTCTTTACATGGATGCCCCGCTCCTGGGGTGAGTATCCCTTCACATGTGTGTATATGCGTGGACCACAGTAGAAGAGCCACAGAGCTTGCACCATTTTATTTTTTAATCTAAACCAATTTCCAAACCAATTTAGATAAGTTGTGAGGAGTTCTTCAGGGGCAAGGCCTGAGAATGGAGCTCGACACAGATAAGAGTGACATCATTCATCATCCACACAGGCTTTGGCACAATACCTGCCTGAAAAGTCCCTCAATAAGCAAACAGTGCATTAGCACCAGCTCTGCAACACCTTCCCCGTTGCATAATGGTGTTTGTGCTGGGGTGTTATTAAAAACCCAGGCAGCGATTCCACCCTGCGTCAGCCTCTGCTACCGGCAAAGCATTGCAGGCGCATGTTGTTGCAACGCATTTCGTTGTGCCTTGTGCAGCCTGGGAAACAGGGTGCTAATTAACCGAGGGTGTCGATGTGGGTAGGAGAGCCACGCTCGCGCCTGTCAGCTGGCGGTTGCAGTGGTATTGTGGGCACCCGGGCGGTTACCTCTGCCCTGCGCGACTGTGGGCTGCGTGGAGCCAATTACGATAAAATCAAGATTACTGTCTTCAGAAAAGCCTGTGGGGTTACGAGTTTCCAGATATGGCAACAGACCTGTTGGTTCAGGAGCAAGTCCTAGCCCGATCCAACAAGGAAGGGCATTTTAATGAAACTTTAATTCTTTGCTGCTGAAGCAAAGAAGGATCGCAGTTTTAAAAGGTGTGTTGGTCTTCAACACTGAGAGCGTTAAGAAAAGGAAATAAAATAAACCTCTCTTAGACGTTCATTCCCAACACGCAGTCGCTGAAGCTGGCCAGTCTGCGTGCCTGTGGTAGCTGGTGTAGCTCTCTGTAGCAAGCTGTCCAGGTGCTGTTGCCTTCCTTGATGCCTGGTTGCTGGATGCCTCGGCAGATCCCTGTGCTATTGTTTGGCAGGTGAAAATAAAAATGGGCATTTTTTTTAATTATTGTTACTTGTCTAGTGCTAGTTGATTGTCTCCTGATTTGTTTTCTGATGTTAATATTTCCATTGGATGTTTTCCCTTGCTTTCTAAAGTTGTTTGGTGCATTGTCACTGCTCCATTGACACTGAGGCAGGCAGAGGGCAGACTGTTAGGATCACAGGCAATGCAGCAAAGAGAGTGGAAACTGAGCACCCTGACTCAGTCACAAACCTGTGCTGGGCAAAAGTTGTCTTACCCATATTTTTTAAACGTTGCGTTTCACATGCATGCTGCCTTTTAAGCCCCATAGCTCTCCCTCTCTGTTGCATATCATCTCTTGTCTATTGCCTGCACATCTCCTACAGAGCTGGTTTTCTCTGTGTTTTTAAATGTTATTTAAAAGATCCAGACTTTGGAGCCGTCAGAACTCATGAGGTGCTGCCTCTGTGCCCTTTCTTTGCAGCCTCAAAAAAGAAAATACAGAAAGGCGCCAGCCAGCAACACAGTCGAGAGGCCCCGATGCATCAGAAAGGGGACTGGTCTGCCTCTGCTCCCAGCAGCACGTGGTGATCCACTGTTGGTGCCAAACTCCCCCTGTTTGGGTGGGCAGGAGGAATCGGTGCTGAACGGGGAGAGCACGAGGAGGTTTCACCCATGGCTGTAGGTGCGGAGCAGCACAGAGAAAGGTGGCCTTGCTCTGGTGGCCCATTAGGCTCCTTCCAGGCTTCAGCTTTGCTTCAGGGGCATCCAGCGTGTCAGGTGTCTCCTAGGGGTCATGTGTAGTGGTAGAACTGTGCAAACGGTTCCCACCTACGAAGGCACCTACTTCCACACTGATGCTCTTAACCTGCGAGAGGAGGCCCAGGGCCAGGTTTGACAAGACATTCAAATATCTAGAGATGAGGGTGAATGTCCACAGGGGTATCTGAATGCACCAAGGTGAATGTAGTTAAATTTCACTTGTATTGGAGTGTTCCGTAAAGTGGTCTTGGAGGTCAGGCCGTTTACGCATCAGCTGAGCAAGACCCCCTTGCCCTTGTGTTTGCAAGGCCCCCAACTCCCTGTTCATCCAGAGGAGAGAGGGAGCGAAATGGACAGCTGAGCCCACAGCTCCATGGCAGTCCAGCCTCCTTGGAGCTGGTCCTGTTTTTTCCTTGTGCTAACACCAGCAGATCCAAGGAACTAAACTGGTGTTTTTTTCACTGGGTTGGGTTTTCCAGTAGATCAGTTCAGACCCTGGTGAAACCGCATCCCTTAGCCTGGCCTCTTCACTCCCTCAAGGGCGCATAGACCTGGGACCACTGAAGGTGGAGAGGACCTTGGTGCTGTGAACAGGTCCTAGAGCTCCCTGCACCGTAGCCTGCAGACAGGACCGTACCTGGTCCGGTCGTTGTCCCTCAGATTCCTGAAGGGCTGGATCCGCCTGCGCTAGGTGGGCTTTGATTTGTGCCTAAACCCTTGGGGAGCAGTTGTAATTCCTGCTCTGTGGGTTCCTTGTGTGCGATTGGAAACATGGAAAACCTTTATTGGTTGGTTTTGTTTCAAAACAGGAAACCTGGTTTATTTTGAATAGGTTTCTCATTGACTTGTCTAGAAGAATTATTACTCAGATATTTTTTTGTTGTTGTTCTAGCTTCCATTCACCTTACTGCATACTTTCACCTTTCATAGCTGACTCGTGACTTTTTATTTTAAATGAACAGGTGACATGATCCTTAATTAAAACTCTTGCAGTGGAGGTGGTGATCATTAAAGGGTGATGATGTAGAGGATGAACTCTTCTGTTTATCCACAGAACTAATTGGGCTTGAGAGGTGGGTGTTATGCCACTGTCTTACCCAGAGAAGCCGCCTCTGAAGCACAAGAGGTTAATGCGTTTTCTGCTCCTTGGTCTCTCTTCTGTGACTGCCAACAAAGGTAGCAATTACCAGTGTTATCTCAGGGGATGTTCCCTGATGTGGATAATTGCAAACTGGGAAACCACGCTGATACAGCTGAGGGTATTTCTTACAGGCCAGAAGAACACCCCTGGCCTGGTCAGTAGTACAGGAAAGTTGTTACCTAGGCTAAATTTGTGCTAATACCTTAGGGCAAAAGGACCTATATCCATTACAGGTCCCTTGAAGCATCCAGTTCTTTGAAGGATCAGCTCTACCCAGCCACAGTCAAGAATTTGTAACATGCCTGAAAGGGCAAGTTGGTTTGTGCCTGTCTTTTTTTAGCTTTTTTTTTTTTAAGGCAACTTCTGTAGCATAGTTTATGCTTCAGATAACAAGTATGTATGCTGTCATATTTGTTGTGTAAAAAAAAAAAAAATCATAGCAACACATTTGTTCTTGTGGAAAGTAGCCTGAATCAAAGGAGATAGTTAAGGAATGACTTTCAGAATTTGCGAATGCCTGGGGGGAGTTACGATAGCTGGTTCTTAAGCCTAACATTCAAGGGAATGGTACCATCCAGCATTTGAGCACTGAAATGCAGCAATCCGAGATTTAAAAAAAAAAAAGTTTAAAATGATTGACTACTTGAAACAATTGAACAAGGGCTATAGTGGATTTAACAGGAGTTGTAGTGGGTTTTTCATTGCTGGTACTTTTAAATCAAAATCAAATGTTTTGTTCACACAGACAGTAATTTCAGGAAAATCGTATGACCACATGAGTTCAGGCTAGAAGATCGCAATGGTTGTTTTTGGCCTGATAATCTGTAAGTGCATTGCCCAGAACAATATAGTAGTTTCTGTGCTCAAGCCAGAAAAATCCAGGGAGAAAAGAGCAGTGCAGCCAACTATCTCTGTAGGCCCTCAAACACTTCAGTGTCAGGGAAAATGTTAGCAAGATCGGGGACAGTTTGACTACCCGGTAAAGTCAGGGAGCGTCTCTTCTTTGGCTTCGGTAGGCTCTAGGTCAGGAAAACTTTGCAAACTCATCTGCAGCCGCTGAGTTGGTTGTGTTGCAGAAGTCCCCAAATGAGATTCTCCTTTTTGCAATGTGCTGTGCAGACGCGGTGAGCCCTCGCTGCGGGGAACTACTGAGAAAAGGTCAGGCACCCCTGGAAAAGGAGTAGACAATATATGCAAATTGTTGGTATTTAATTCAGTCGTGTAGTGGGGAAGAATAAACATTATTCCTGACATTTCCATTTTTGATTAATGATGAATGGAGTTGGCAGATGTTCAGCTGGCCACCAGATGGGGTCTGCTCAGTCCAACAAACAGAATAGAAACAGTCTGGGTCTTGTAAAGCCGGCACTGACAAAAGCTCTGACAAAATCTCTAGTTCATCCAAGTGATAGGCCAACTTTGACCTCAAAACAACTTAGCAGTTTAAGAACGGAGGTGGTACAACCAGCGAAACTGCTTATGGAAGGGAAATGGGGTGTGGAAGGATTGGAGCTGGTTAATTTGCTGGAGTTTAAGCAGGTTTGGGGGTTTGGTTTGGTTTTTTTGTTGGTTTTTTTTTTTTTATTTCCCCTGCTGCAGGAGCTGCAGATGCAGCTTTGATTTCACGGGGTTGGATCCGTGCGGGACCTCGTTCGTCCACCCACGGTTGGTTCTGCGAGTGACTGCGAGGTCTCTGGGCACATCTCACGGCAGGGTCGGCTTAGTGATGGGGATCGGCTGGTTTTTCACGTCGTTAACCCAGGATAGGCTTTGCGGCTTGAGATCAGATAAGCCCGGCCTTGGTCCGGATCCATCAGCCTGCCTTTCTGTCTGGCTGCGTCTGGCGATGGTTAATGAGCACA
>NW_010972842.1:5677424-5677823 GCF_000737465.1 Haliaeetus leucocephalus | reverse complement strand
GATATGGGGGGGGGGACAGGGATGGGGACAGGGATGTGGGGGGTGACAGGGATATGGGGGGGGACAGGGATGGAGACAGGGATGGGGACAGGGATATGGGGGGGGATACAGGGATGCTTCTCTCAACGGCTTTACTCCTCAGGGCCGGCTCCCCTTCGCACCCCGTGGCAAAGTCATTCAAATTTGGAAGAGTGAATTTAAATTCATGCAAATTCCCTTCCTGGAGGGAAGCGATAAGTGTCTGCGAAGTACCCCGTCTCCCCGTCCTGCACGGCGGGGCCCCCCCAGATAAGGGGTCCCCGTGGGGGGTGTGTGTGTGGGGGGTGTCTTTACCGCTTTGCCCCCGAGATGCGACCCTTCCTGCGTGGGGGTCGGTGGCAGGAGGGGCTCCCCCCCCCC
>NW_010972842.1:5585756-5677414 GCF_000737465.1 Haliaeetus leucocephalus | reverse complement strand
CTTTTTCCTCTGTGGGGCTGTGCCTGGCGCTGGCCGCTCCTCCGGACCTGCCCGGGAAGGGAAGGGAAAGGAGCCGCTCTCCGTGGCGGAGCCGGGAGCTGCGGACGCCTCAGCGGGTCTGTCCGTCCTTACAGACCCCCCGGGGGGGGGGACGGGGAAAGGGTCTGGGTTCAAAAGAGCCGGAGCGCGGGGTCGGGTCTGCAGCGGGGATCGCCTCTCCTGAGCCGCTTCTCCCGGCTCCGCCGCCGTTCCGGTGCTGTCAAGAGGTAATTTAATTTGGGGGGGCGGGGGTCCTTCTCTTCGCCGGAGCGGCTGGGTGGGGGACGGGGTACCTTCGGACCCGGGGGGGGGCTGGGGGAGCTTCTGACCCACCGTCACGTCCTCGTCCTTGAAACTTGGGCGGGACGGGAAATATCCCCCCCCGCCGCCATCCCTGAGGAGCTCTGCCTGCTGAAGAAGGCATCGTCCCGGCCCGTCTGTCAGGATAAGCTGGGCTGTGCATGGGATTTCGTTAGTTTTTTTCGTTGGTTTGGGGTTTTTGGTGGTTTGTTTTGTTTTGTTTTTTGGTGGTTTGTTTTGTTTTGTTTTTTTTTACAACTCCAGTCTTGTGACTTATTGAACACTTTCTTGAAGTGTTTTCTCTGGAAACTCGTCTTAAATGAGGGCTGTGAGCCCTAACAAAGAAGGGTGTTGTTCGGGAGCCAACAGGTGACGGGGTGAAACCTGAGTATATGTGTACATTGGAGTAAAGTCTGGCTGCTGTTTAAAATAGAATTAAAAAAAAAAATCAATGGGAGACTGTAAAAGGCAAGATTTCTTTCTTTCTAAATCTGTACACCCTCTTAAGGAGAGGAGGGGGGGGAAGCATCCGTGAGAATACCGCTTCCTCGGCAAGAGGTTTGGTTCTCGCTGAACTGCAGCCTGCGGTCGTGTTCTGCGCAGCGCCGAGCGTAAGACATCCAAATCCGAGGTGTTGGCGTGGGGCGATGCTTTTGTCACCGTGCTTCCTCCTTTTGTTAACGCAGGTAGCCTGTCTTTGCAGTATGGCTCGTCCAAGGAAAACACCCCAAGAAGGATCGTCCAGCTTCCAGTTGGGAAAGTGATCTTTGCGTTAGGATGCTAGAGGAGGAAAGCAGTTCATTCTTCTGTCGGTGCTTGTGGGCTGGCCAATGGAAGGGAAAACAGTCCTTGCTTCTAGGGTCCATCTAAAGGCCTGCTGAATGAACAAGTACGCAGGCTTCATTCCTTTCCCCCCTGCTCTGGATAGGTCGTTACTGGAAGGACCCAACAGCTGAAACAGTCGCTGCTCATTGACTACAGATCCAGATTTCCCAAGTACAGAGCTGTCCGTAAATAGGTTATTTGTACTGTAGCTAAGGAATGGGGCTTTCTGATCATTCCCGTAAGATGTATTGGAAATGGTTTTTAAATTATTAATAGTTATTTTGTGGTGGTTTATTGCTGCTGTATTACACCCTTGCTCTTCTAATGTAGTTATCGTGCACCAGGGATTAAATAAGCAGGTGAATGGGCTGGCCATGCTAATCTTAACTCGTTGAGCCTTCATTGTGAATGGATGCATGTGATATGCATCTTGTATCCCCTATAGCCTTGTTAACAAGCCTTCTAACAAAAAAGTTGTTAAACAATTTGCCCTGCAGGACAGAGTAAAACAGCAGGGGATGGGCAAGGAGATGTTTGTCTAACTGTGCTCACAAATCACGACCTCTTCTATCTGGTCAGGGGTGAACATAATCAGTGAGCTGGAAATCCTAGCACGGGGATAACCTTCATATGGGGTTCAGCAACAGCTTTGCTCCAAGTCTGATACCCTAATATTTTGTGTACCAATAGGTTTGTTGTAATTAGGAGCGTAGTTTGTCTTTGCTTCTAAGAACTCTGTCAGAATACGGTTGTTTTAATACATCAGTGGAAAAAAGGTATTAATTGCTTTTCTTTTTAAATGAAATTTAGCTGTTTAATTCAATTATGTTATTCATACTTGTCAAGCTGCCAGTGAAATACTTCCTTGTAGGCTATGAAGCTTTTTTTGAGAGGCAGTATTTGAACAGAGCCGAAACCTCAAAACGTTCCACAGACTTTTAAGAAAGCAAAACAAAGCATCCTTGCTGTGTTTTGTAGATGTCGTGGCAGGAGTAGAAAGACCACCTTTCTACTCATCCCTCGGAAAGCATTTATTTTTTCAGCTGTTGTTTATATTCATTTGAATCCTCCTTAGGATGTAATCATTTTAAACGGATCACTTTGAAGGATGAGTGTCGTTGGGGGGCAGGGAGGAAGAACCCTGTAGTTTTAAAATGCAAACCAAATTACACTTAAGCAGGAGAGGAAGGAGAACTCCTAAACAAGCAATTGCTAAAACAGTTCTGCAGATAGCCTGCTGTTAAGCTGGGCTGTTTTAGAAACCTCACTGTCAGCAACACCATGATATTTGTGACATGACCATATTGATATATGATGCGCTGTCAGTCATTTTATAGCTGGCTTACCATTAGCTCTACGGTAGCGTTTTTCTTTTAAAGTGAATGCTGTCCTTTGAGTAATCTCGGTTCATTGAGATTTATGAACCTCGCTTTAAACATTTCCAATTGCCTTATCTGGGGAGGAGCACCCTGACTGTAAAGTTGCATTTAACAGTTGGAGGGGAGGTGTATTTTTCCTTTATTCTCTACCAGCCATACTTTCAACCTGCCCTGTGTCACTGGGAAGTGGGCCTGTGGGTCTGTGGTTTTCTCTTGCTGGAGCTGGACCGCATTCTGTCTGAAATGGATGGGTCAGAGGCGACTCAGGCAGGATCCGTCTCCGTGGAAAAGCAGCATGGCCTCTCTCTCATACCAATGCCTTGTCTTCCTTTGGAATTAGGCAACGCTCTCACACTTACGTACCTTCACTATACTTGAAATCCCAACGTTACCCAGCGCTGCTTTTTGCCATGTAGAAGTAGCATGTAGCCTTAGTGTTCAAAAATCCTCAGAAAGGTTAACAAGTCTTCATGCATTCAGATTCTGGTTTTTTTTCCTTGTCTTTCAAGAGAATAAAGTAAGTCAGAGAAGTTAATCTTTGATCTTACAGAGAGAGGTTTTTGAACAATCAATACGAAGAAGCAATTACTGAATTACTTTTGTGCTTGTGAGCGCTGGATGTCGTGTGAGCGAGCTGGGGGTACACCCTGCTCAAGTGCCGGGGGACTGGCACCTGAACCTGTCTCTTTGCCTGAATTACATTTCAGATCTGCTTTCTGTGGTGTGGTTGAGGTCGGGCTGCCTAATGAAGTGTTGGTGAAGGTGTTTCACCTAGTGACTGCTTTTATTCCTGGGTTATTGGGCAGGAGTCAGTTCTTGAAAAGTGATAATTTGACCAACACAAGTTCTCATGTTGTAGTGCTGTAAGAATTTGAAATAGCAGCTTAGGTATCAGTGAGTGGCATATTATTGTAAACCAGATATCTACCCCTTTCTGAGGGGAAATTGTAAAACAGTTCATCTGCTGCTAAGATCATCTTGGAAGGACTTGGGTTTCTCAGTGATACTCATAGTGATTTTACACTTAAGAATTGGGTATAGATGATGCGGGACACAAGCTGCCAACCTGAGCATCCCCATCCATCTGCAACAGTGAGCACTGTTGCCTTTTTTTGCTAGAGCGAGTTCTTAACTGTGTCACAGTATTCCTCTGTCCCTTCTTCCTCATACCCCAGTTTTACACAAGCAATAACAAAAACATACCTGATGCTTGACTTCATTTCCACTAGTACGTGGAGAAGGGAAACAGTTTTGTATCATTTGTCTTATCATTTTTTTCTGAAGAAAACTAATTCAAGGGATCCAGTATGTACTGGGATGTCTGTCTTTCTATTTTAAATATATAGGATTGAGCTTTTAGGATTGAGTTTGGTTTTTCTCACCTTCCTTGGCAGAGATTGTGACATCGTGATGCTAAGCTCGGAAGCTGTTTTGCTAACCTTCAGTTGTTCAGCTAGAGTAAGATTTCAGAAATTTGCCTGATGGCTCACAAGCTTTGTAGACATAGCCTGTTCTCAAAGGGGAGGTTGGCAGGTTTTCTTGCCCCATCAAGTATTAAATGAATCTTTTACTACAGTGCAGCTATGCAGTGTAATAGAAGTGTGTTGGCATCTTAGCAGTGCACCAAAAATAGTGCATATGTTTTTGAACCAGAAGTTTTTGGAGTAAAGTTAACAAGCTAATTTTTTGGAGCACTAACCCAGCGGAAGAGTTAAGTAATCCCATCTCTTTTTATTGGGTGTGAGAATGTATAGACGTATTGAAAATGGGGATTGATAGACTGTGTAATACTGAATATCGTCATTTCACTGAGTTTGTAGCTTTGGATGCATGTGGCCACTTTTTATGGAGCAGGTTTGGGTTTACGTACTGAATCAACAGAGCCTGGCACTAACCAGTGCCTCATGCTTGAAGGAGGAGAAACTCCTGTTGAGTAACTAGCAGAATACTTGGGTATGCGGTCTTAAATCTTTCTACCACCTGTGACCTAGCAGCAACTTATTTTCTCTAATATGGTGGTGATGAGACTGGCAATGTAATGTGGGACCCACCAGCAGTTTTTAGATTGCTCTCCCCTTTAAGACCCACCAGCAAGGTTATATGTCAAGGAGATTAAAATTTTCTACAGCTCAGATCTAGTACTGATGAAATGGCATCTGTGTTTAGATGCATAGGTGAAAGAATTGCCAAAAATGGGGAAGGCACAGCTGGTGTGTAATGTGGTACTGTAAAAGCAAGCTTGTTTCTAACCCCAGTGGTCAGGATGTCTGTCATGGTAGGGTACATCCTCTTTGCTTTTGATCATCTGTATTTCACTGAAATTCCTGGTCTGAATTTCCTAAGAACTTCTGCTAGAATTAATGTAAGATACTTATCTTAATAAGCTTTCTACTGCGGAACGCTACAGATGTTGGTGAGAGCCTTCTTTGCCAGTTGTGACTCAAAATGATCCCACTGATATTAAGCTTTGCAGGCTTCATGAATCAACAGAAGCATCTCCCTGTAGGGTTTTAAATTAACAGAACAATCATGATGTATTTTACAGAGCCTAATCTGGCCTAATTGGCTTTCAGATATTTAACTGGACCAACGCCCTTCCGCTCTGATACAGCTAAAACAGAGTTCTCGGAGGAATCCAGCAGACGCTCACTGCTCTGTGCCTACCTTGTGAAAAACAGGATGCTACTTGCACAACTGTCTTTTCGCAACAATTTCTTTAGTTTTTGACAAGCGGTTGTCATGTCTTTTGTGTTACTAGATTGGTGGTAGTAATGACTTCTGGAAGAGCTCGGGTTGAGCTTAAGAGCTCATTCCTTTTGTTGGTATCTGCTCAATGAGTCTTTCCTAGGTACACCTACATATAACCTGTGATGTGAAACAAGCAGAAGTGTAAAAGATGACAAGCGTTAATATTGAAATACATTGTGGTTGCCAAACGTGGTAGTGTGTGTCTAGTTTTCTTTTTCTTGAGTAGTTTTATTTTTATAGCTCTCTTAAGCACTTTTGAATTGCTTGTAGCAAGTTGTAATGATGCTTCAATCATTTATTGTTCTGGGCAACACAAGGAATACTGAACTGTTGTAAGATCCTTTACACTGATAATTAGTTGTTGCATGTTCAAGTGTATTAAAACTCTGCTAATCTCTTTCTCCAGATCAATTGCTTGATGAGGTGCAGCTGAAATATTTAACGCTTCACACTTATGCCACTGGAGATGGAGCCCAAAGCCAACAATCTCGTTTTTGGGTGTCAGCGAAGCTCCACATCGGATGATGACTCTGGCTGTGCCTTGGAAGAATATGCCTGGGTACCCCCAGGCCTCAGACCAGAGCAGGTATCAACTGTGCTTCTGCATTTTTAAAATAAGCCTTGTAAGGACTGTCTAAGGGAGTGATACGCTGCCTCTACAAGTCTAATTAAATTCTTATAATGTAGAAAACTTAAATTTGTCTAGAACTCTTCTTGTTTTGTTTCCTATTCTAATGAGGCTGTGTTTAGGGAGCTTAAAATCCTCAACACCGAGGAGTTTTAGGTTCCAAAACAAGGTTCCCAGTCAATATTTTTCAGTGAATGTGTGCCACAGAGGTATGTATTCTCAAGTCTAAAAGCAGCATAGAAATTTGCTTTCTCTTTGAAATATGTTATTAGGTTAAATTAAAGCTCATAGCATACCTTGTGGCATTGTGCTACTTGGCCAGTACCTCACTGCACTTGTACAACTCTTTAAATAATTAGGCATTTGACATCTAGAACATCTATGTTACTACAGCGCACATAAATGCAAGTGTTCTGTCACTGTGACAAGTAGTAATATATTTTACGCTTGTTTAAATAGTTGTATGCCTGCCATTTGTTCATGCCAGGATTTCTCTTGTACGATCTCTGGAACCGAAACTCATGGGTTGGTTGGGCTGTTCCTTCCCCTCTCCTCTTTCTTCTTTATAACATCATGGTAATGGAAATAAAAGTGAAATTACTGATGAGCAAGTTGCTGTGGGAGATCAAAATGAACCTCTCATGGTGTTCATTTACTTGATAATATTGCTTGATTTATTGCTATATTTACTTGATGATTGTGCTGAAGCTGTGTACTCAGTAATATCCAGATCTCAGACTTGAGTGTTAAATGGACAGAGTGGCTTTGTAGCATCTGCTAACAGAGGCAGAGCAAGCCTCCTTCAGCTGGCAAGCTAATACAGTCCATAGTTATAAAGGTGCAGAAGATGTCTCCTTTTTGCTATGCAGAGATTTTCTTAATCATGAATAAAGTAACATGTCAGCAGGAATGGCAAATAATGCGCTATTTTTAGGGAAACTCTTTTTATCGCTTACTTAAGCATATATAAGAATCCTGATGAATCAGACCTTAAGGCAAACAGCAAGCTAACGTTCTGCCAGCACAATTAAATGCCCTAAAATATCCTCATAATCCAGCTAGCTTAAACTCACTGAAGATTTTTTTTCCCAAGAAGAATGACTTATTTTGAGAACAGTGCAATAAACTTGAGAAAAGGGTGTAAAGTACCTTTTAAAGCTTCACTTCTTACTGCATGTTGTTATCTTTTCCTGCAGCTTCTTGAAATACAGTCAGTAGTAAGTGAGCTTACAGTAGACTTCTGATGTTTAAATTTTGGTTAAATGAAGACCAAGTCATGTTTCGTACAACCTTTCTCATATAATTTTGATTGCTTCCTGAGTCAAGTGACTGATTACTGCTGCTTTTTCATCAGTCTTGCACAGTAATAAGCTGTTGACCTGAGCGTTATTTCAATCTGGATGGCAAGTAATATTTTTGCCAATAGTCAGCTCTTATTTACAGCCCCAGGCCTCGTGACAAGCTGGAAACTGCATAGGAAAAACAATAAATCTGTAGCTGTTCCACAAAAATATTTTTTGCCATTGGGCTTTGTCATAGTGTTCATTACAGCTTTCCTGTCATAATTTTCTTCCGAAAAAAAAAGAGTGAAGATTGTTAGGTGTGTACACCTAATATTGACTTCTTTATCAAAAACATGCAGCCTGTGAAAATTTTGTAGTTAATTTGCATCTGATTGAAATGTGGCTGGATCCAGCCTCCTCCCAAGGGAAGGATGTTTCCACCTTCTTACCAAAGCCCACATGGAAGCAATGAAAGCTGATGCTTTGGGTGAACCTGATCAGCAGGAGACTACAAAACAGCTTTTGTCTCAACAATGTGTAAAATGCAGAGAGCAAATTAAATTTGTTTATATAGTGGCTGTTTTCTGGAAAGCTTCATACCTTGTGTGGTAAATTGCAGAGGGGAAACTTGGAATTTCCACCGGGTTGTTGACCAGCCCTGAAGGGGGTGGGAATAATGAGAACATTAAATGTGCATAATTTATGATACCCCCCTAATTGTCACTGCAAATTGCATTCCAGAAAAGCAATTCAGCAGCTGGGTGCTAGTTTTATCAGAGACAATTCAGGTTTGCTGAGCTGGTTCATCTGGGTCTCGTATTTCCAGCAGAAACCCTGTCACAGATCTAATGTAGCGTAACCTTCTTCCTTCGTAAACGAGACCCGAGATAAAACAGTAGCTGAAGGACGGTTGCGGTGCTTGGGTGATGCGTGTCCCTCGGTCTGAACTCTGCGTTCCTCCTGGTCAGGTCCAGCTGTATTTCGCCTGCTTGCCAGAGGAGAAGGTCCCTTACGTTAACAGCCCTGGAGAGAAACACCGAATTAAACAACTTCTCTATCAGCTGCCACCCCACGATAATGAGGTAAATACACAATTTAGGATGCACCGTCAGGGCTTAGGTCTCCCTGGCGGCTTTTACATGGAGAATTGCCTACCCGTGTATTTATTACAGGCCTAAACCGTGGCATCTGACCTATAAAGCAGCACGGTGTGTACACTGAGTCCATTGTTTAGCTGTCCGGTTGGCTTGTGTGCAGATAAGAGCTGTCTGGAAGGACACTGCCTTTGCTTGTTAGGGAGGCTGGTGTCACTGCAATAAACTTAACACAAGTTGGTTTTATAGTGTTTGCAGCCACCCACCAATTACCAGGAACCTACAAATTCCTGGAATTGCATTGTAGCACACAAAAAGGATGCTTTGTGATAGTAAAAGGTTTGCATCTCAGATATGCAGTGTAATTTGGAGTAGAAGTGGAAATAACAAACAAGCTCTTTGTAAGGGAAGGGGGCGGGGGTGTCAATACTTAAGATCTTGTGTATACTGCAATACTTAGTTGTGGGCACTTAACCATAAATCTAAAGGACGACGTTATGGCTGATTTAGGTCCGTTCCATTATTTTAGGATGGCAGCAGGTTTTGGTTTGGCTTTTTAAAATCTTATTTCTTGCCTAGACAACTTCTTAGTTTAGTATGGTGGGGTTTTTATCCTGTAATGCAAAATCCCTCTCTGTGCTACTTTTGTATTATGCCATATTAGCTAAACGTTAAGACGGTAGAGAAGACAAGTTGGAAAAGTTTAATGATTGCCAGCACACCTGATGAGTTGCTTGCATATAGGCACTTACTTATTAATCTGTTACTTTAAAAGCTCAGTATCTAAAATAAGTTCTCCTGCATTTTCACTGGAAGGTGAGATACTGCCAGTCTTTAAGTGAAGAAGAAAAGAAGGAACTGCAGATGTTCAGTTCTCAGCGCAAAAAGGAGGCACTCGGCCGGGGCACTATTAAACTACTCTCAAGAGCAGTGATGCATGCGGTTTGTGAACAGGTAATACTACTGGTGCCACAAGCCAGCTAGCGGGCTGAATAATGTAAAACTTGCAGTATCTCAATATTATGTGTAAGCTTATCTCTGTCTATGTTGGAACACCAAAAAAAAAGAGTATTTTTGAAAATGCATGTAAATAGAAAGAAGGTAGTGCTTGCTTAAGCAAAACACAACCTTTGATACAGAGAATGAACTGAATCTTTGATATATTTCCTACCCAAAAAACCCTGTTGCTGACTCATACTAAAGCAATTACAGGTCAAAACCAGGCATATGCTTAAAAAGTGTTGTTATGTATAAAATAAACTTGTATTCACAAAGGGTTTGTCTAGACCAGAATTGAGAATATTTTTTTCCCTCTTGTCAGAATTTTGGAATAAAACCTGCATATTGGGTTTGGTGTTTTAATTTAGTTTAAATGCTAGAAGCTAGTAGTTTGGGATGGTAAGCGTGTTCACTTTCTGGTTTTGTTCCTAGTGTGGTACAAAAGTAAACGGCGGTGAAGTTGCAGTTTTTGCCTCAAGAGCTGGGCCTGGTGTGTGCTGGCATCCCTCATGTTTTGTGTGCTTCACATGTAATGAGCTGCTCGTTGACCTTATCTACTTCTACCAAGATGGGAAAATTCACTGTGGCAGGCACCACGCTGAACTTCTCAAACCTCGATGTTCAGCCTGCGATGAGGTAAATAATTCACATTTTACAGCCAATCTACACTCCTGTTGTTAACAAACTGCATCACTTGGGCAATTACTAACTTCAGCTGCATTCATTTAGGAAGTCAGGACTCCGCTACATAGATATGTTTGAAGGCTGAGGTGTTTCATTTCTTGTCAAATTGGCAATATTACAAGCAATGTGACGGTATTTAGAAAGCACGTGCCTGTTTGTATTTAGAACTGAATCTTGTAGATTGAATTAGAAAACGGATCTGTACAAGTACTCCAAAATATCATCCTGATAGCAGCTTCTTTAATGGTTGAGTTCTTATGTTATCTTTTTAAAGAGAAAAAAAACCCAATACATTTTTTCTTTTTTGTTTTGTTTTTGGTTTTTTTTTTGTTATAGAAAAGGTCAGAGTGCTGCAGTCGCTGTGGGAGAGTGTTGTTTCTATCTTTGTATTCAAAAGGCAGCTAAATAAAAATAAGTTTAGCATGCGAACTGCACAATTAGGGTATTTTGTATGCTTCAACTCACAAGGTGAGGTTTTGGCCACTTAACTAAAAGTTTACTTTTTATCTGTGAAAAGATCATTTTTGCTGATGAGTGTACAGAAGCTGAGGGTCGCCACTGGCACATGAAGCACTTCTGTTGCCTCGAGTGTGAAACAATCCTGGGTGGACAGAGATATATCATGAAGGATGGGCGACCATTCTGCTGTAACTGTTTTGAATCTCTCTATGCGGAATACTGTGAGACCTGTGGGGAACACATTGGTAAGTATGTCCTTTTTAAGCATTAAACTTATAAATAAGGGAAAGCCAATTTATGAAATTATTTCACATTCCAGAAGTGTGGATTCTGCAAGTGATTTTTCTGAGAAACCCAAAGCATTGGTTTTTCTCCCTTTCCAGGTGTTGACCATGCTCAGATGACCTATGATGGACAGCACTGGCATGCCACGGAGACTTGCTTTTCTTGTGCTCAGTGCAAGACCTCTTTGCTTGGCTGCCCTTTCCTTCCAAAGCAAGGGCAGATTTACTGTTCAAAAACCTGCAGCTTGGGAGAGGACGTTCATGCCTCCGACTCTTCCGATTCTGCATTTCAGTCTGCTCGATCTAGAGATTCCAGGAGGAGCGTTCGCATGGGAAAAAGCAGCCGGTCAGCCGACCAGTGCCGCCAGTCTCTCCTCCTCTCACCGGCCCTCAATTACAAATTTCCTGGCCTTTCAGGCAATGCTGACGATACTCTTTCTCGTAAGCTGGATGACTTAAGCCTTTCAAGGGAAGAGGCAAGCTTTGTTAACGAAGACTTCTGGAAAGGAAGAGTAGAGCAGGAAATGCCTGAAGACCCTGAAGAATGGGCTGAACACGAAGACTACATGACTCAACTTCTTCTGAAGTTTGGTGATAAAAGCCTCTTCCAGCAGCCTGCTGAAGTAGACATTAGATCAAGTGAACACTGGATTTCTGACAGCATGGTCAAGAGCAAGTTGGACTTGAAAAAAAATAATCCAAGCCTAGCAAGTAAGAAGTATCAGTCAGACATGTACTGGGCCCAGTCACAAGATGGCTTGGGTGACTCTGCCTATGGCAGCCACCCAGGCCCTGCCAGCAGCAGGAAAATCCAGGAGCTAGACATGGAACACGGGGCGTCAGGATACAAACACGACCAAACTCCATGGTATGGAGGTTCGCTTGAATGTTTGTCTGACCTGAAACAGCAAGAGCAAAGTGTTCGAGACTCAATGGATTCTTTGGCTTTGTCCAACATAACAGGTAACGGGGGAAAAATTGACTGGTTTTGATGGAGAGGTCCACCAAAGCATGCGTGTTGGAGTATTTTGAACTTTTTGTGTCTGTAATTTCTAAGCACATATTCTTCCACAAGACTACATTTCTGCTACTCAAATTCTATTTAAATTCTTCTCCTTTCCTTCTGAATTCCCTTTCCTTTGCTTGTAACAAAAAAAAATCCATAATGTTAAACAGAGTAAGAATGGTCTTGAACTATCCATTTGTTATATACAAACCACCGCTTTAAGCAAATGAAGATGATTTTTTTTTTCCATACCTTAAGTACAAGAAGTTGCATTACATACTAGGATAATATTAAAGATAATCTGCAAAACACTTTAGGTAATTTCCTGATTTGCTTGTAAAAATATGTAGAAAATCTGAAAGGATCATAAACTTCTTAGCCTTAGGAAATGAGATTTATGAGATTATCTTTCTCCATTGACTAAGGAGAAACTGATAATCCACTTTTGTGAACCTCCTTGTCAAACGTGATTGAAATTAGCCAAAGGGATAAAAGTCAGATATGCCAAGTGTGTGCATGTGTGTGTGCGTTAACCTTCCTTTCCTATTTCCCTACAAAAAACCCAAACCTGGGAGTTAGGTATGAGAGACCCATTTTAAAAGTTGTCCTATCCTCATCTCCATTCCTTTCTTTCTGTAACCTGAATTATTGTAGCTACTCGTGTAGCTCAGGCCTGACCCCATGCTCCATTGCGCAAGCAGTAATGAAGGAACTAATGAGGGGAGTTTGGTTCAGGGGGCACAGGAGGAGGAGGAGGAACTAGAGGTATTGCACCTGGGAAGGTCACAGGGCAGAGGACATTGCTGTTGTGGAAGCGAAGGGTCATCGGACACAAACCGGGAGTAAAGCAGGCGAGCTTACTGCTGCTGATTTTTGGAGGATAAGGATCCTTCTTTGCAAGGCACTAAGCCTAGCTTTCCTGTAGCAACAGCTGGAATACTGAATTAAGTGATACCAGAAACATGAAATATTTAGCCTTAAAAATGGCAAGCATGGACTGTAGAATAATTTTAAGTAATTCTTTTTTCTTAGAGGCTTAGTTGTATGCGTTTACAATTTTTAAACTCATTAAATTTCTTCCGCTCTTGATGTCCTAATGTTAGCTAATTCTTTGGTAATCAGAGCTAATACTTAAACATTTTAAGTCAAAACAAAGCTTGTTCTTCTGTGAAGCTAGTCCTTTTGGTAATAGTTCCAAAAACCACTAATAAGGTCTGCTTTACTGAAATGTTTACTGTTTTGTTACAATACTTATCTCTCTGATAGTCCTCTCATTTTCTTTTCCTCCTGTCTCCATTCCCACTGCAGGGGCTTCAATGGATGGAGAAGGCAAGCCACGGCCATCTCTCTACTCTTTGCAAACTTTCCAAGAACTGGAGGTAGAGGACTGTGAGAAAATGAGCAACATGGGAACTCTGAATTCTTCAATGCTCCACCGGAGCACAGAGTCCTTGAAGAGCCTGAGCTCAGAGTTGTGTCAGGAAAAGGTCTTGCCAGAGGAAAAGCCAGTGCATATGCCTGTACTAAGAAGATCTAAATCCCAGTCTAGACCGCAGCAAGTGAAGTTTTCGGATGACGTTATTGATAATGGAAGTTACGAGAATGTTGAAATACGTCAGCCTCCAATGAGTGAAAGGACACGTAGGCGCGTTTACCATTTTGAAGAGCGTGGAAATCGGCCTTCTCATCATCGTAGAAGAAGTAGGAAGTCTCGTTCAGATAATGCACTTAACTTGGCCACAGAAAGAAGATGCTCTCCAAGAGAGAGATTTCGTTATTACTCCCCTCAGGATCATGAAAAATTTATTCAAAATAGAAGCTCACGTGAGATTCGGGCATATATTCAAAATGCGGAGCTGTACGGACAATATGCCCATACTAGGTCTGATTATGCACTGCGGAATCAGGTGGTTGATAAATTTTTTGGATTGTATGGTGACGAAGATGACTCCTGGTGTTCAACTTCATCCTCGTCATCGGATTCTGAAGAGGAAGGATATTTTCTAGGACAGCCAATTCCACAGCCACGATCACTGAGATATCCGTACTATACAGATGACCTTTCTGGTCCAACTACTGCGTTATCTAGTTCTCAGTTTGGACAAAGGACAACCAAATCAAAGAAGAAGAGGGGACACAAAGGAAAAAATTGCATCATTTCTTAATTTGTTTTTAACAGTTGGGAAGACCAGTCAACTCCGTAGCTCCAGTCTGAACCACATCTTTTTATATTAATAATTGTACTTAGGCAAGTTGCTAAGGTTCTTAATGCTTTGCCAGTGTAAATGATAACCCTGCCAGAGTTTACATTGTACAAGTAACATTCAGAAATGTCACCATGCCGAATGATGATCTGCTCAGATATTGCTAGGTTTACATAATATGTTTCAGCTGTCAAAATACTGTTACTGCAGTTCTCGATACAGACGTTTTGTAGACATTTTATTTTATGCTCGCTATTCACCTATGTTGAATTATCTGAGAGAGGGGATTCAACAAAGATCAATAAATACAATTGTCAGTCCTGTGCTGTAGCTATACCCACGCAGGGTGATCTTTGACTTTTTCCTCTTAACCACCAAGAAAAAGAAGGCTCTGTACTATGCCCTTTCTTCATTGATAAAGCTCACTCTTCCTCCTTGAAGTTTCCTTACAAAAACTGGATTATTTTTTTTAATTTGGGAAAACGCTCCTTTTCCAAAGAGTCCGCTATTAAGGAGGCAAAAATCAGAATGTGGGAGCTGAAATGCTTGAGGCCTTGATGTATCCTAAAGCAGCCGTAAATGGTTTATATGTTTAACTTTCATGTTTTTCCTTCCGCAGCTTTTTAAGAATGCCATCCCTCTGTAAGGGTTGGGGGGTTTTTTTGTGCTTGTTTAAAGGAAGATATTAATTGAGCTGCTGGAATTGGATTTAGCTGCCAACACATGATGATGTTTTTTAGGCTGTGCCCCCCACCCCCCAGCAGTGAAAGAGAGAGAGGTACAACTGCTGGAGTCCTTTGCTCAGGCATGTAACCCCATTTAAGTCAATGAATCTACTTACGTAACAAATACTTTCATAAGGGCTTAAAGGATTAGGCTCCAGAATTGTGTCTTTTCAAATGCATTATCCAGGTTTTAAAATGTATTAGCTGCAATTCTAAATCAAAAAACATTGATATTTATAATGTAGTATTTCATAGGCTTAAATGTATTCATAATTTAACAGTGCAAATACTAATGTACATATTGTACAGTTAAAATTTTAAAAGCTGAATATTTTTATATCCCTGAATTTGAAGAAGTTTGTTACAATATCAAACTAGATTTGTTAGGGATTTAACAGCAGCATTATGGAGGAAATATTGCTTGTATTTTAGTCAGGGGTTTTAAGTTGAAAAATATTGAAAAATGTTTAGTGCAAAACAGCTTAATTTTGTCTACTAGGTATTAAAAGCTCTGTATGCATGGTGGGGCTATGTAAATACTCTCTAAACTATGGCCCTCTTAATCTTGCAAGTGTTATTTATGGGTCAAGCAAAATGTAAACTATATAAATGTAAAAACCACACAAGCCTGGAATATATCAGTACAACAAATATGCAACTCCTGTGGTTGTGGATTTTTTTTTTTTAAATTATTGTTCCACTCCTTGTCCAAAAATAGTTTCTGAAGTTCACTTACATAAAGGAAGAGAAATGCTGGGTGGTTGTAGAATGCAAGCGGGCAAAAACCTATGAAGTAGTAGGTCATCCCAGAAGTTGCCTTGAACTCATATGAGGAGTAGGAGCTATTTTAAGTTACAATAAACTTCTTCCAGTTTTTTAGATAAAGGGCAGAAATCTGTTACTTGAATTAACAGTGACATCCACCAATTAAGATAGTAAATGCTAAAGCCATTGGCTTTCTGACCACCTGAAGGAAGGTAATTAATGAAATAACAGATGCTTCTTACTAAAAAAGCCTGGTAAATTGAACTAAGCTTGCCCTTCTTGAGGATGTAGAAGTTTGGAAATAAAAGCAGCTAGAAGAAGGGGAGGGAATGGACACACACGAGTATTGGCTTACACCAAAGAAAACGAAGCTATTGCTAAGGCTAAACCAAACTAGCAGTTACTTGCTTGTATTTTTCAGGGTAAAATAAGCAAATGATCCTTTACTCCCAGAGGTGGTATTCACCATATAAGCCACTCTTCTAGTACAAACAAGTCTTGTGTACATAAAAGCTGATCAAAGTAATACCGTGCTACATCGTGTGGGCCAATGGGCGGCTCATGGGATGCTTCCAGCTGGCGGGCTGCTCTGGTGGCTCAGGCAGCGTTTGCTTCCCTAGCAGCCAAATGCCTCTTGTGCTTAAGTGTCTTACAACCCCCAGACTGCCAGGACTTCCAGGACTTGAGGAGAGATGCCGACTTGTTAATACTTTGCCCAGGATGCTCAAACAATGATTGGGACCTTCCATTCTTACCCGCATTTCCAAATGCAGGGAACCAGGATCCTCAGAAACAAAACGCTCTGTCTGCTTGCTACTGCCGTCTCCTTTTTGGAGCAAGTAACTGTCTCGCGGAGAAACGTCTCCACCGATAGTTCTGATCTTACACCATCTCCTGAGGTACAGCGTATGTACTCTCCCAGGGTGTAATGTCTTAGGGAGTGTTAGATGATAGAAGTTCTCCACAGATTGTTAGTTGCTTCCTAATACTTTCTTGTTTAAAAAAAAACCCAACACCCAACTGTTCAACACAGATCTCTAAACTGCCTCATTTACAAACTATCTTCAGAGTTAACTTTCACATTACCTCCCTCTAAAGCTCAAACTAAATCTCTTCCCCCTGCCCTTACACAAAACCCAAGGATAACTGAGGGCTAAATGTCATTGCTGGGGCACTGTGAACTCCCTGCTCCCGCAGAGGCTCGGGGTACTTCAAAATGAGTGATATAAGTAATGACACTTCCCACCACCACCTTTTATAGCATTATTTTTCAGCTGGAAGCTTTGGCAGCAGATAGAGACCTTTCCTTGTACTCAGTTTTACTCAGAAAAAAAATTGAGAGGCGCGTTTGTCCGTGCAAACAATAGTGCTTGTAGGTAGTGCTGCTCTCCTGCTGAACAGCGTCAATTCTTCCAGCCCGAGGCAGGCGCTCTGACCTGTTTTCCCTCAAGACCAGGCTCAGCCAAGGAAGGTTTGGTTGCACAGCACGATGCCTAGGGGAGCAGTGCTCCAGCGTTGTTGCCTTCCAGTGGTTAAGCAGCTTGTTCAGAGCTAGTTTAGATATTTTCTAATGCTCTGAGGCACATACTTCTCCCTTACCTCCGCTGGGGTGCAGGACCGCAAGTCATTAACAGCATTAAAAAACATTTAGAAAGCTTCATTTTGCTGCGGACTGGACTGTTAAGAGACATTCATGTCAGGGGAAGAATAAGAGGTACTTGTAAGCACACTTAATGAAAGATGGGTCAACTTGTATTTTTATCCACTTTAAAAATTAGACACTAAGTTTAAAGATGGCTAAACAACTTTTAGTTTTTTCAGCTTGACATAAACAATTTCTACTTCATTATTTTTGATACTTCTTGTGAGAAATGTGTCTAATTGGTTTTTCCACCTTTATATATGAAGTGAAGGGTATGGGATACAGCGTATGCTACCAGCACAAGACTCAGATACAGTCACCAAAGCTGTAAATTCTGTTTTGTGTTATTAGAAGAAGCACCTAGAGTCCAAGTGGAGCTTATACCCTGGTAGGCACCTAAGCATCACGCAGCTGCTCACTCACTACCTGCCCAGTGGGATGGGGGTCTCTCATCTCAGAAGGGTTAAAGTAAGAAAACTCATGGGTTGAGATAAAGACAGTTTAATAAGTAAAAAACCCAAACCAAACCAAACAAAAAAACCAAACCACTAAGTGATAAAAAAAAACCAGTTACTCTCCATCAGCCAACCAATACCTAGCTAGTCCCTGAGCAACAGCAGCCCCGAAAAACTTCTCCAACCCCAGCCATGTTATTGCTGATCATGACATCCTATGGTCTGGGATCTCCCTTGGGTCAGTTGGGGTCGGCTGTCCCGGCTGTGTGTCCCCCCCAACCCCTTGTGCCCACCCCCCAGCCTCCTCGCTGGTGGGGTGGGGGGAGAAGCAGAAAAGCCCTTGGCTCTGGGTGAGCACTGCTCAGCGGTGACGGAAACATCCTGGGGTTATCGACACTGTTTCCAGCACAAATCCAAAGCATAGCCCCATACCAGCTACTATGAAGAAAATTAACTCTATCACAGCCAAAACCAGTACAACCTTCATGATGGTGAGAAATACTAGGGCAATACATTATCCTCATCAAAAGAGGAAACCTTGCACAGAAAACGGGGTCACAAGTTACTCCGTCCTTCTCCACAGGAGGGTCACCAAGATGGTCAGAGGCAAGACTTACGAGGAGGGGCTGAGGTCACTTGGCTTGTTCATCTTGGAGAAGGGAAGGCTGAGGGGTGACCTCATCGCTGAAGGGTGACCTCATCGCAGTCTACACCTTCCCCACGGTGGGCAGCGGAGGGGCAGGTGCTGATCTCCTCTCTGGTGACCAGCGACAGGACACGAGGAGATGGAATGAAGCTGCGTCAGGGATAGTTCAGCTTGGACGTTAGGAAAAGGTTCTTCACTGAGAGGGTGGTCGGTCGCTGGAACAGGCTCCCCAGGGAAGCGGTCGCAGTTCCAAGCCTGTCAGGGTTCAAGGAGAGTCTAGACAACACTCTTAGTCATATGGTTTAATTATGGGTCCCTTCCAACTCCAGATATTCTGTGATTGTAAGCTTAGGTCTTACTTTGCAGAAGAACACTTGAAAAATCAGATACTTTTATCATAGTAAATGTAATCAGGCTTCTAACAAAGGAGACCCCTAACAAACTGTACAGTAATAATGGACATTTTTAGTCAAAAATATATTAAACACAATTTCAGTATTTTTTTCATTAGCATTTCTAACCCAGAGCAGAAACTCTGACGTAACACCCTGAAGGCTCTGGGTCCTGTAGACAAGTAGTGAAGCACCGTAGTTACACTTCTGCCTCAGGGAAGACTTTGCCTGTGGTTTCATGACTGATCTCGGTAAACCAGGTTGTTGCCAGAAGGGGCGGGTCAGGTACAGCTACTGTGCCACAACAGGTTGCCTCTTCCCCCCTCTCCCTCCCCAAATTAGCATCCTGTAGGATCTGTGAGCTGATTCCCACTCACTGTGCAGCCCACACAATCCCAGGTGCCAACAAGGTAAGGTGCAGGTCATCTCCTTTGAACAACGTGAACTCTTAGAAACCAACAAAAGCCAACTACAAAACCACACCCTACCGACATAAAAACTAATCAGGCACCTCGGGAACCTGATGTAATATATATTTAATATACCGTATCAAGATTTGCATGTGTAAGATGCTGTGATACATACAGTACCTTGTACATGCAAAATCATTGCTATTTCATTTACTTTTCTGCACACCATTCTGATGAAATCGGAGAAGCTACCTTGTTAAGGGGGCTGAATTCAATGACACTTAATTTTAAAATACTGTGCACTTGGGAAATGGTGAGCTTTGGTCATTAGAGTCCTTTTACAGAGTTTCAAGTGTTTCTAAATGCAAATGTATACAAAACAATCGTGCTTACACTTACCTGTTTGTGATTATGACTCAAATTATCCCTTTCCTAAAACATTCATAAAAACCAGTACCTTATTAAATGTAAAGCTGTACACAGTCCAATAGTCAGGATACCATCAATGAGTCCTAAATATTTTTCATCTCTGACAAGTAATCATGTAGCATTGGCAGCCTCTTGACTCTCCCTCAACCACTGTTCCCCAACTACAAGTCCCTCTACCAGGTCAAAAGTGGTGCCAGATATTACCCAGAATCACCTAGGGTTGAAATGATGATGAATTTGGGGTCTTAGGGTTCAATTTCACGTTACACCTAATCCAAAGCAACTTGGAATTACTACAGAGATGGTCGTGCTCGCTTTCCTTGCCCCACTTTGCCACCCCAAATTCCTGCTCATTCTTGATGCCAGAAATAAAGACTACACACAGCCTCCTAATTGTTAGAACTGATGGATGACAAGTGGTGAGAAGGCGTAAGGGGGGAGAGGGAGAGAGTAGGAGAAGGGACCTTTCCCTGCTCAATGGCTGCCTGCAGTTACACTCTGGAAGGTGTAGTCAAAAACATAACAAAGGAAACGTTTAGTAGCAAATAGTAACAAAACCTGGAATTCATCCTACATAATATTGCTTGCTAGTGAATGACTCGTGATATGGAAAACACCAAGATTTAAAAGGCATTTGCAGAACCTGCAATTAGAACAAAAATACAGCACTTCTTATATCAAGTAGTTTGAGTTGCTCTGGCAGTCAGAGACTGGAGATAACACCTAGTGTAATTATACAGAATTAATCTGAAGTTTAAAATTAAACTATAATAAATAAATCATAGTTGCAACCAATTTTGCAAGTCTTCCCTTCCTATAGTGTATATGAAAACAAGACATATTTCTGCTTAAGTTGAGGAATGAAGAACTGCTTCTTGTTATTTTAATAAAAAATACAGTGTTTGAAGTTACACTTATAAACATCAAAACGTAAGTGTACATACATTGGACTGAACATTTTTTCCTAGGTAACTGTGTAAAGGTTTCAAAAATAGTTTGTCACTTTACAGCATTTTTGAAAAGAACATCCTTTGAAAGGAATATATGTCAACAAGTACAGGTAGGAAGAATACAATTGTGGAGACCACAGTGAACAAGATATAGTCACCTGAGCTACTGCAAAGGAGCGCAGGCCTTGGGTTCAAATCTCCAACAAGATCTCCTCTTTCCCCGCAGAAAACAGATTTATGTATTATGGCATACACAATGCAGAGGATCTGAAAGGGTATTTTTGTCCTTAGTATGAGCCCTCTTTGAAGGATTCTGATAGATCTTGATTGGCAGCATCGTACTGAGCAATGAAATGTTTGAGTTCTTCAATGCATCGCTCACCTATTTCATGTAAATTCTGCCTCAGGGCAAACTGAATGGACTTCTCTAATGATGGATCTTTATCAATTAGCATCTTCACTACCATGCCAAAGGTTTCACAGTCTTGTCTGTAGACCTAGAAAGAACACATTTTAGAAAGTGATTAAATGCAAGACTCTTTACATTAACACACCAACAGCCCTCATTGAATTAGGTGCTACTGCAGATCCAACCCAAACAAAGAATATTGGATTTAACACAAGTTTCAACTCCAAGATGTATTTGCCTTTTCTTCTCTTCTGACCTGCGCTAACACAGATGTAACTAGTTCAGAACTATCTGGATACAAGAAATAACTCTTATTGGAAGAAATGCCTTAAAGAGAGATTAAGTTCCTTTTGCAGCAATATTTAATGAATAATGGCAAAGTGCAAATGCTAAACCAGATTTTCATTGCAAATATATGCAAAATTAATTTAACTGTGGCATCTCTAGCACTGAAATCTTCATACAAAGCACCAATAATTTAGTTTGTAATCTTTCCTAATCCTTTAAATACAAGTTGTGCTTAAATAAATTCACCAAATTATGTTTGTTTGTTTGTTGGATATCTGTTTCTCGTAGAAGTCCTTGACAAATACGACTTTAATTAGTTTGACTGCATTGGCGATTCAGCCACAAAGGATAAGAGAAGTGCTGGCAGTGGTTTACGTGAACCTGTCTGATCTTGTACTGCAGGGAATGAAGAGTTTGCAAGTCAGTTAGGTACCACAGTTGAGGAGAAGTAACTTCTCCTTATCACTGCAACTGTTTTCCAAACAAATATCTGACTGTGCTCTTAGGCGGTTTTCAAAGTAAATAGTGGCCTTTCAATTTTTTTTTTTTTTTTCTTTGGATTCCAGCTAAGGTTATTAATCTAAACACCCACCAAAAAAAGAACTTGTCAAAGTCTTCCAACTGCCAGATGCAGTTCATTTTCACACCTTTTGGCCAATTTCCATTTAGAAAATATGCTAGCTTTTTGAATGAAGATAAGTAAGTTTTGTATCTCAGTACGTTTTTTAGGAGAAAAAAAAGCTAAAATGTTGATATTCCTCAAAGCATGATTATCGTCTAGTATTGTGTGATTGTGTTAGAACTTGTTTTTTTACAGAGATGTGTGACCCTTTCCTCCCACATTTATCTATATTGTGGACACAAAACATACAACTGTATATAAGCAATTTCCCATTAGTAAAAAAGAAAGAAAAAAACAAACAAAAAAACCCCACAACCGAACACCACTACACTGTTTTATTCATAAGGACCAGTCCAAGGGCAGCTCAAGCATATTCATGTCAGAGGAGCAGTAAAAAAAAAACAACAAAAAAACAAAAAAATAAAACAAAACCAACATTCTCCACACAAATTAAACTATTCTCAGAAACACACTGATTTAACATGATACCTTTAATACAGTTCTCACATGTTTGATAGTATATTCTATAAAAATAGTTTAAGATGAGACCCACTTTTCAAATACTGGTTGGCAAATAAAAGAAAACCTTTTGGAAGAAACTCATTTTCAATAAAGATTAAGTCAAAAAGAGTGCAGCCCAAACCAAACTGGTGCTCAACATCTTAAGTGTGGAACCGGTGTGCACGTGGCATTTTTTCTGAGAGGGAGTTTGTTTCCTGCTTTGTATGTTTAGTTCTTTGGCAGTAAAATATCAGCACAAAACCCAGACTCTCAGAGTTCATGTTCCATAGCAAGTAAAACACTGCACTTGCTAAGAGAACTTCAAACAGAGTAAATTGCGGTTACTTTTTTTTCTGACTCTTTCCAAGGAAAAAGCTCAGGAAGAATTGCTGTCTCTGATTAGCCATATGACAGACAGATGGTATTGCACTTACGGATAACCCGTGCCTTTCAAGTGCTTGCAGCACGCTTGCTAGCACCTTCACAGAATGATTTCTGAAAAGTTTTTTCTCCCCAGAGCCATTATGTTTTGGGGGAAAGAGTTCAAAACTTTGGTTTTTTTCCTCCTACTGATTGCATGTCTATTTGTCCTATTTTATCACCTTTGAAGTGGTCAGACCAAGGATGTGTGAATGATCTTCCACAGGTAAGCAAACCTGGTAACTGTCAGTCTTCAGAGGACGCTGTGCAACACTGGCACGAGTGAAATCCTGACACTAATAGAGAATAGACACATCGCCTCATCTTCTGCACGGGAAGGCACCCAACGCTACAACTGAAGGAAACACACTACTTTTAATCAGTCTTCAAATTAATGGCAAATACTGCTATCTGCTGTTTCTCTCACACACCACAAAGAACTAACCCCGATGAAATTCTCTGACCCTTAGCCTATAAATATTAGCTCAACCTAAGTACATTTTTCTTCAAAACTTTCACAAAAGACGACTTGGAGGAAAATCAAAAGAGCCATCGTCGTCACTGCGTCTGGAGTCAGAAGTCACTTTGCTGTCACAACCACCTGAAAACTAAACACCTTCATACACGAGATGAACGTTTTCAACACTTTGTGACAAAAGACTCTTAAAAAAATAGAACTGACCTAAAATAGGGGAAGAGGGCGAAGGTGGAGCAGGAAGGCAGTTCTAACAACAGAAAACAAAGGAAACAGCTCAGCTCCTCTAATAATAATTGAGCAATTTTCCCTCAACAAGCCTTCTACCCCAGCTGCTAATTCTGAGCCTCCTGGTGCCTCCTGCTCAACTGTGCTGATAAACCTATTTGTATAGCTGCGACGTAAATTGCATCACTGAGATGATCCCTTTTAAAATTACTTCCCCGCAATTAATGTGATTCAGTGATTCAATTCTAAAACCACATGCATCAGCACAACTGAAAGAACTGTGAGCCACAGTCATGAAGTGGAAATAACTTCATAAACCAGTTTTTATCCGAAGCCAGTGCACGACTACCAACCCTCAGAGAGAAGTTACTATGCTTTGCAGAAGGGAGTAGAGATTATCAATTACAAGAATATCAATTACAGGAGATATTAGTTACAGCTTAATAGTACAATCAACTATTCGAAAAAATTGTGAAAGCACTCAAAGCTCTTTTTCAAGAGGATGGTGGCATGGTTTAACCCCAGCTGCAACTAAGCCCCCCACAGCCACTTGCTCACTCCCCCCCGGGTGGGATGGGGGAGAGAATTGGAAGAGTAAAAGCAAGAAACTCGTGGGCTGAGATAAAGACAGTTTAACAGGCCAAAACCAGCATACATGGCATATTAAAATCCATCTCCTCCACAAAAGAGAAAGAGGCTATTTCTGGAAAATAAGCCAAGAATGTGATGCTTGAGGAAGAAAGAGAACTGAAGAGAAGACTCCAAACAAGCAAAAAAGCTCTCTGTTGGAGAAGAATACTAGAAGAATTTGTGACCTAACAAGGTTTGAAAATAACCCTATCTTTAAAATTCCAGCTGATACTGATTTTGACCTCAGGCCATGGAAGGCTCATCCATAAACATCTGGAACTAAAAACTGAAAATGATTCCATGTGTGGGGAAAAAAGAAATAATGTTTTAATACTGAAAAGGAAGAAAGGGAATGATACCAACAACATGATTATTCTGTCTGATATATATGTCAGGTAATCCTGAAAACAGCTAAAGCCATGGGGTGATCATTTACCAAGGCCCTAGCATACTTTTATTCTCTGACCTAAGCTATACCACCAGCAGAATGGAAAGAATGTATAACACTTTAGTAAGCAGATGAAGGAGAAGCAGAAACAGCTGTTCGATTCCCAAATACATAAATATATTTATATTTATATAGACACACACAATATATATAGCCTTGATTTTTCTGTGAATGAGAAGTATATAAACTGCATTCAAATTCTCTTAGAAGAGTTTTCCAAAATCAGCACACCTGGCACCTGTGAGGTCAGAGGACCACAAATATGCCTACTTTTATATTATTCTCACGGCATTTTAGCTCTTTTTATTCTTACATGACGACAGCACAGAAGCTCTGGCTGAGACCAACCCTTCACCATGCTAGTCTCTGTATAAGCACTTGGGCTTTGTCTAGATGCAAATCTAAAGGTGTGACGCACCTGCCACATGTTAGTGAACGCTCCTCATATTTAAGAAAACTAACCCAAAATTTGCACTTTGAACTGTTTAAATATAGCTAAAAGACATTTACTTCCAGATCTAGCTAGAGCAATGGAGATATTAGTCCCCCAGGTTGGAGGTGATCAAGCCCTGGAACTCAGCAGGCAGAACAAAACTTTTGAGAACTTCCTAATCTGCGTCTGTGCAAAGTTTTCACAGTTAACCCCAAAGCACCATCAACGGTGACTTAAATTACCATGTACGCTAACGTGAAAGAAATGAAGGACACCACACATTCTGTTCTTCCAGGCCAGCTCTGGGACGTTAACCTCTGATGGGGAAGAAAGAGGGGCAGAAGCAAGCATGTGGGGACTGCTCATGTCTTAGACTGCTATATCCCTCCTGCTATGATAATCTAAAAATGGTCTTGGCTTAAGCCAAAGAAAACATATCAAATGGCTCAGCCGACAGGTGGAAAGCACCTTCACCAAAACTTTGTTGTAAACCTGAACTCTGGGTGTGGATGAAATCACACCTAGTTAGGGAATATCTTGATGATGCGTCTACTACTCACTGACAAAGTTCGCGTCATTCCCTTTCTCTGCCTAGCACAGCCCCATGCTCTTCTCCAAAACTGTTCCAGAGCTGCCTGTGTATTTTGTGCAACAGAGCTGTTGGACAACATAAATAGTAATGAGAAAAAAAGCTAGAACTTAAGATGTCCTCCCCTGCAAGTGACTACAGTCTGCAGGAGAGTCAGAAACTTTGTCATCTTGGTCTTAAAAGTCTTGCACACCTGGCCAAAAAGCAGCTTCATTTCAACAGCAAGAGTAAACACAATATTCAAAGGCGATGAGGCCAGGAAAAACAGAGAAGGTAAAATGGAGATATTTGCAACACTTATTTCAACCCACACACACCAAGTTTTCCCAGCTTAGCTCTACAGTCCGTACAAAGAAAGGCTTTTTAACTTCTCAAGGCAATTCAGAACAGCTAAAACTACAGGTTCTGCTCTAAGCAGCCTTTGAAGAAGAGGGAAACAAGAGAGAAGTTCCCTGATAACTGGAAAGACCCTCAGGAAGACCAGCCCCACCAAGGTGCAAGTTAGCCTCTATATCTCCCACATCCACAGCGGGTAGAAAGTACAACTGAGTAGCAAATGGGAGATGCAAATTTCTCCTCTCCGTCTCAGAACTCAAGTGAATCTTCACCTCTCATTTCTGGGAGAATTGTTCTAATGAATGTGCTTTATTTTATATAAAGGTAGACAACATTAACTACCTTCTCCAGCTATGCTTTTGAATGAATATGACCTAGGCACTTTTTTTGAATGCTCTTGGCTTTATGCAGACGTAAAAGCCCCTTGAATAGGAATTATCAAGAGACTTGTGCATGCAAGGCTCGAGCAGCTTTATGCAAGAGATGGGCAAATTCATTTCAATGCAGAAGGTGGTACTTCTGCTCACAAACACAAGCAGGACCACCAGGCATGAGGAGGACCGCATCCATGAAGTGGATGTGATGATTTAGCAAGTGAAATTGATGCCCGTGATTTAATCTGTAATTTTCAATCCCTTGCTCTTTTTCGGCATAATCTTTCCTGCATTTTTGAGTATTCTTATCATTCCATACATTTACAGATTGATCTAACGCTCGCTCATCTCCACCAGGACTCCTTCACAGCAACACGACGTGACTCTAGGCTCTCTGAGCAGCTCTGCACCGTCACTGCTTGCGAGTCAGTGCTCCTCCTCAGATGCCTGTTCTGAGCTCCTCATCCAGAGGGCCAAAGACTCTCAAGACTCAGTTCACACGGGGCAAAGAGTTAGGGTTGTGGCTCAGAAGCCATGTTAAACAGCCTGCAACCCTTAGATATTAACTCACCGTTGAGAAGACCCAACATGCCCAGCAATCACAATCTTGTATCTGTGATTCATGCAAGTATTCATTTAATATGTTATCTTTCAGAAGACAGAAACTTTTCAGTTACTAAGGGCACATTCCCACAAGTATCAAATACCCCATGCAAGGAGGAAAGAAGCAACATGCTCACTGGTAGTTTGATTTCTGACAAAGGCAGAGCTTGAACTTGCAGAGCACAAGTTTGAAAGCCATACCGCATCCCTTCCAGACACCCCAGTAATGAAAAAGCAAACTGCATGAAATCTCTCTTGCTTCAGTGATGCCCCAGGGCTCCTCTACACCAGGCAGAGGTAACAGCTTTTGTTCCCCCAGCTAAACCACGATAGCTAGGTTGGTATAGCCCTCTGGTGGTATAAGCCAGCTTCTTATTTCCCCTCTTCAGCAGACCTAAAATAAGTCTGACAAAGCAATCTCCTCTTAACACAGCCACATCTATGCCAGGTTTTCCCCTGCATGGGTAGACAGATGATGAAGTATAATTTTTCTTGTACTCCTAACTAAGAGTAATACTAAAAGACTTTGTAATGTAGACCTAGCTCTAAGCTGATTGTATATGCAGTAAGATTTTGCATTATAATTGTGCATGTAAGCTCTAGCAAATTAGGAAACTACTATACATTGAATGACTTCAGTATTGCTGGTATCACAGTATTTTCTTTGCCAGAGACATCTTTTAGAAGGAATTATTACCTCTCCCCAAATCGCTTCTTTTTAATTTATTTACACACTATCTTGGATTTTTCTCAACCATGCAAATTAGACTGTACTGAAAGAGTGCAGAGAAATTTTCATTACTGCAGTGGTAATGTAATTGTACTGTTATGTTTATGAGTACAATATACAAATTTATAGCTCCACAGTGCAAAGAATGCTCAGAACTGTCATTAAACCACTTCGAGACAATTCTCATGATCAAGACATTTAAAATTGGTTTTCAACCAAGATGAACTATTTTTCGTGGCTACAAAAAGCTACATTAATGTACAACAAATTTAATACTCTGTTACAATAGTGGTATACAATTTTTAATTATAAAATATCAACAAGTCTATTCCCTTCTTAAAAATGCACTAACAATTTTGCCTTGAATCTGTGTAATAATTTCTGCACCCATTAATCAATGTGTTTACAGACCAATTAGATATTCATTGAAATGCAAATTGGGGGAAACAAGTTATTTAATCTACTATGTAATAATGAACAATTTCATGTTAATTTGCTACTTACTGAAGAGATGCAAAATATTAAAGTTATTTCCACTTAAATGCAATTCTGCCTCCTTTTCCAGCGCTTGGTTTTATAGATTTAATCAGCTTTCGGAACGTAAGCCCACCATTTTGGGCATTTAAATACCTGACTGAAAGGTCTGCTGGCAGTCCCTCACGTGGAATGGAATAGATGCTGATACAGCCATCCTTTTAAAAGAAGCGTGAATTCCAATTTGAACTCTGCTTTGCCCTCAAGGCCCGGGACCAGCAACGCGGGGGATGGCGTGTGAGCACAGCGTGGCAGGGACGGAGCCGGGAACTGCGGAGCTGGGGAGAAATCCCCTGGGAACAGCAGCTGAGACCACCCGGCTCTGAACTCCCCAGGATTTGGTCGCTGCTCCCTGCACCGGGCCACGGTGTTTCTGTTTCAGCCGGTCTACAGCATCGTGCTTCTAGGACACGGCATCTCCTGTCCGCGTTTTTATTTGTTCCTTTGATCAAACTAATTTGAAAGAGGAAGATGCAGTCTAAAACAGCACCGCTGCAAGGCTTCCCGCTTCATTTTGAAGTAGAATTCTAGTATGAAAAGAGAGGAAAAGTGCTCTGTAAAACTGGGGTGGGGTGTCTATGTCTGCAGTAACAAACTCCGCTGAGTTTACACGTATGTTTTTAAGGCTGAAAACCCTGAGGAGTTGGCTTGGGTCCCGAGACACAACTCTGGCCTTTTCCGTGCTGTGTAATACACTGGGAAGAAAACATGCAGGCTAAATTATTTACTTGCATGAAACCATTATCTCCAGTTTAAGCTCAAGGCATCATCTGGATACTCCTTTGCTTCATATCATGCCCTGGTGACACCCCTGCAATTACGGTGAAGTCACGGGGGTTTGCTCGGTGTGGAGCCCATCACGGCTCCGGAGAAGCCGGGGACCGGCCGGGGCGTGCGATGATGGCAGGAGCACCCGAACAAAGCTGCGCTGCCTCGTCCTCCGCAGGTCAGCCTCATCCTCCTAGGGCTTCTGTTGCTCCAGCTCTGCCCCTCAGCAATAATACTTCTAATCATCACTTCTGTAGAGAAGCAACATCCCTCCTCAACTCCTTTCTTCTTCCTCACACCGTCCAAACAAAAATTTCCATGTTTTCGTGCATTTACTCAATGCTTATTAAAGCAATCTAAAGATGGAACGTTCAGCTGCTGTATGACACTGTTGAGCAGTGCCAGAAAATAATAAAAATAAAAAGCAATTAAAAAGACAAGTCCTCAACGATGGTAGTGAGTGTTTACAGCTCCAGCTACACAACAAGGACAACTCTGTAGAGCAAGGCTATACAGTTCTGAACATTCATTGCAAAAGCCAACCAAAGCGGTACCATTTAGAAAACTGTTCTTACGAACTAGCGAACTGTCTCAGCTCTCTCTTAAGTCAAAGTGAACAGGGAAAGCATCACATACAAAGTATTCACCACAGTGCATGATAAACCTGAAACTGCTATGACTCGTACTGCCTGGCAATTAAACTAATATCTGGAAAGTTCAGCAACAGAGTTTTGATTTATGAAAACTTAACATTTTCCAAATAGTTCCCCATTGCTTTAAAATTATTACAAACAAGTTTTCAATAAGAAGCAAGAAGTTTAAATATATTGCTAGGAAATCTGTATATTTACTTTCATCATTTTTAATACTACAGTGGAGGACTTTAAGCGAATGTTTAAATGAACAAGAATTGATACACAACAACAATGTACCTGACAATACACTTCATTTAATGTTATGTTTTGGCAAGAGCAAGTGCATTACTTCTTCAAGAAATGTCTTGCTCAGTCAAGCAGAAGTAGCTCCCATGTGGGAGAGCAAGGACTATTATGTTACATGGTTTTACTGGAGATAATTCTTTACTAAACCAATCAGACCACATAATAACAGCATTCTAACACCAACTACAGGCCCTTGGAGACCAGTTTGTGTGTGGCCTAGATTTCATAGGCTTCTTTACAACAGATGTGTTGGATGAGGGTAGTGTTACTTCATATATTAACTTGTGTGTTCCTTAGGTAAAACAGCAGTATTAGTTTAAGTTCCACCTCTTATATATTCTTATAAAAAATGTGTGCCTTCTGCAAGCAGATGATAAATCTGAATTCAAATAATCTGTAGCAATTACAATTCATCGGTTTCTAAACCTCACTAGAAGTACTGATAATCTGTTAAAGATGTATCAATTACACCTTTTCAGCTCACCTATAAGAATACCCAGCTACATGTTTAAGAATGTCCAGCTACAAAAAACTGTGCAGCTAAGTCCAAAAATTGTCTGAAAGTGCAACAACTTATGTATCTATTAATTTCCCTTTGTTCTATAATGATCTTCAAGTCTAGAAACTGCATTTTCATAGGGCCATAAATGAAAACAAAATCATAAAAGGTCTCCTCTCTGACAGATGCTAAAAAAATCCCATTACTTGAAATGCACCAGTTCAGGATTAAACAGGAAATAATCAGCTTTATGCCAAAGGAAGGACCTCGCCCTGCAACTTTTTATTTATAAAATACTGAATTGATGGAAAGCTATTTCCTAAATCTGCTCCATGGTAAACTTATTGCTCCATCCAAAACAGGAAGGGTGAAGTTTATCTACAAAAGACTCTGTCTATGTTAATTCTCATGTTAAAAATGCTTTAATAGCATTCAGTTATGTCCACTGCCCATAAAGGAAAGCGATATTCATTTAAGCTTCATCAGAATAGGCTGTATATTAACAGCAACAATTATGTGACAAACCAATCTTCCTTGTCATAAAAACACATAAATATTTTTGTACGGAAAGTACAGTAGTTTAAAATCCACATATATGGACTGTGCTGCAGTCCAGATCAGCAATGATGCATGAGCTTTTACCAAAGAGTAACTTGTGGTGATTCAGTTTTGCCTCAATACAAGTCTTCACACTTTCAATTCCAACAAATATCCTCAGCTACAAATATTCTACAAATATTCAACACTCTGCATTAAGAGGGCTCATTTTTGTTAAGGGCAAGACAGAGTTTTATTCTGAGGTGTGGATCACCTATATTTTCTTCAATAGCACAATGTAAATGAGCAGCAAGAGAAGAAAACAAAAAAAATAAATCTTCCTTTTCCAATTGAGAGCAACTCCCAGCAGCCCAGTTCCACGATTAACTGGCAGCAGCATTGTTATTGTAAACTCAGAGCTAGTGGACCGATGAGTTTAAAGAACCAGCCCTTAAATGAGAAGGCTTTCTCACCATCACCGTCTAAAAAGCAACTTTTTTTTTTCATCTTCTTTAATGGTTAAAAAAGAATGCTAAAGCAGGTTTGGATATGCATGCCAGAGGCTAGGTTTTTTAATCACATGTGCAGCATAAAGAAAACACTACACAAAATAAGTCAAGTACTGTATGTAACGGACAACTCTTCAGAAAGGAAAAGCAACAGCTGCAAGAAGAAAAACAATTACTTAGATTACCAACATTTTATTACTTAGTTTATGTTAAACCTTAAGGTTTCTGAAAGTTTAGAATTACTTCACACATTATATTGGCCTCACAAATCAGTTTTATTAGTGCCTCAATAACGGATCAAATTTTTTTCATGTCCAAGTCATGATCCTGTCTCTACCCTCTAAATAGTCACTCTCATCATTTACATAAGCACTCATTTCAAATATAAAAATCAAATAAAGGAAAAATAAATTAAGGCCATGTTGTTGAAGACTTCTGTAAGCCTTCCCTAGCTTGTGGATGGATATCTTTTTCCATATGCAGCTGTGACGGCTGAAAAGACTATTCCCCCTTCCCAGCTGTCACCATCCCCACGCTAGAAACCATCACCCCACTTGTTTGTGTGGGCCAGTAATACACAGGACTACTCCCAAAATTCATTTTTAGGCAAAATCAGCCTGATTAGGTCACATGCTAGCACACCAGTTGGGTTGCAGGGAGGAACCACCTATTCTGGGTGAGAAGGTGATGGGCAGCTGTGGATGACATCTAAAGAGAACATTTATCTATAGCCTTACTAGTGTGTCCAGTATCTTTGAGCTCATCTGGGACCACTCCCAGAACTGGTACCTAACCCAGACAGACAAAGCACACAGGATTTGTGTTGAAATATTCGCGTATCTTAGCACGTATCCTGAGTCAAATACAAAATACATAAAGAAACAGAACGTAAAGCTAGCGCAAAGGCTGGGGGTGGAACAGGTCAGAAAAGCTGTATGATGAAGCCTCATTTCTTATTGCAAATATATTCATTCCTTCTGTATTCTTAGCATTCAACACCCAAACTATCTCTCCTGAATCTGTTCCCACAATTCTAGCTATTTCCACTTCAGTTTGGAAGCAGAAATCCGATCCAAAAATTGGTAAAAATAGAAAGCATGTCTCTCCCCAAAGAGAAAGCCACAAGGAGTAGAGATTGTCTTTTATGGTTAGTAAATCACATGTCTTAGGGCAGTGATTACCAATTGTGGTTCCAAGGGAACGTAGTAGGAGTTCTGCATTTACTCAGTGGATACACCACTGACTGTATCCCACAGTACTTGGAATTAATTATTGGATAAGTTTGGGTTACAGCTGGTAAGTAATATTGAAGAATCACAGCGATTAGCTGGTTCAAAAAAGCTTGGGAATCACTGTTTTTTTCAATGTGAACTATTTTGCCATATGAAAAACAAGCCTATTTTGTATTTAAAAAGATCTTCTGAGACTAAGAACATTCACTTTCTACTACCTCATTACAAGCCTTTACTAATGAGATAGTTAAGCAATGCTGCAGCGTTTCAGCACAAGAACTGTTACCTATCAAACTCATTAAAGGAATGTCTGCCCTGTTCAATCCAGTGTCACTGAACATTTCCCAGAAGTTGTCTGATGAGGTGAACTGACAGAGGACAGATTTGGAATGAACTGGGCAAGATATGTGAACGCACTCATGACTTTTTGAAGTGTTCGCTTGTCTTCGGATTCTGGCATCCACTGAAAAGCTTTGATTCTTTTCGAGTCTGGCTTCAGTCAGTCCTTATAAAAAGTATTACGACCAACAGAAGAAAACTAGGACCATCAAATACTGTTTTGTGTTGGGGTTTTTTGAGACAGAGTTTTTGAGAGCTTTACCTCTGTATTCTTCAGATAGCTCAGAGCAGCTTTCTGTGATCCCTGACATCTATAAATTGTGATAAGAGCACGATGCAACAAATCCACTAAGTCAAAAAATAACAGAGATATGTCTAGTACTCAAGAGACAGAATTTAGAAGCACAGAATCATTTAGGTTGGAAAAGACCTTTAATATCATCAAGTCCAACCGTAAACCTAACACTACCAAGTCCACCATTAAACCATGTCCCTAAGCACCACACCTACACATCTTTTAAATACCTCCAGGGATGGTGACTCAACCACTTCCCTGGGCAGCCTGTTCCAATGCCTGACAACCCTTTCGGTGAAGAAGTTCCTCCTAATATCCAACCTAAATCTCCCTTGCCTCAACTTGAGGCCATTTCCTCTCGTCCTATCTCCAGCCACCTGACAGAAGAGACCAGCACCCACCTCACTACACCCTCCTTTCAGGCAGTTGTAGAGAGCGATCAGGTCTCCCCTCAGCCTCCTTCTCTCCAGACTAAACAGCCCCAGCTCCCTCAGCCGCTCCTCATAAGACTTGTGCTCCAGACCCTTCACCAGCTTGGCTGCCCTTCTCTGGACACGCTCCAGCACCTCAAGGTCTCTCCTGTAGTGAGGGGCCCAAAACCGAACACAGGACTCGAGGTGCGGCCTCACCAGCGCCCAGTACAGGGGGACGGTCACTGCCCTGCTCCTGCCGGCCACACCATTTCTGGATACTAGATTTCAAGGCTACTAGAGGTCTAGACTCAGTCCGCTCGGATTTACTTCATGAAATATCGACTCTAACTGTGAAACAGGGAGGCTGATTATGGTACCAGCATTTGTTTACTAGTAACAATAGTAAAGCCTCATGTGAATTAACAAGTCAATGAAATAAAATATAGCTTGAACAAATTAGCGGCTAAGCAACTCTGTCAACTTCCTGCAGGTTAAAGATGTGTTGAGTATCACCAGCGGCATTATGAATTGTGGTCACTTCAGAGATACAGCAAGTTCTGCCTCTGGCCAACACTCCAATGCGTAGAACCTCACTTTGGCAAATCACACAGGCAACTAAAAGTATGCGGGAGTTGACCCTTCAACTAAACACTTTATAAAATTTCAAATTAGCACCAACACCTTGAGGATTTGAAGATCTCAAATAATTAGGAAATCTGTTATATCTGCAAACATACTTACTTTGCCATATTAATCTTATCTTCAGAGATACATAGGCTATTGTTTGAATAGTCTACAATAACTCACTTTAGGGCAGACAGCAAAACAAATAATTTCAAGTCAAACAGCTAAAATCGAGGGAAAGAGTAAACTAATAAGGATGTAATACAAAAGAAGATCTAAACTAGATAATGAAACCGGAAACCACAGAACTATATATGAAAGTATTTATTGAATAAAATGTACTGCTACAATATAAAACTTTTTTATGCTGTATCTCTAAGCAGAATAATAGCTGTTGCTGATAAAGCCTACTGATGCTGGATTGATACAGTGTGTTTTGGATAAGAACAGCATGGAAAGAGAGCAGTGAAGTCTCTTTTGATAAGCAGAACTAAATAGTTTACTGCCTAAGATAAAAATAGGTTGCTAAAGGTCAGACACTTTAATGCAATAGCCAAAAGAAACAGTACCATGCCATTTACCTTTTAACCTTACTTCATAGAAGATTACCATGTGCTCTCAAAGATACAGAATAGACAGGGGTTATTCATACAAACATATCCTGAAAAATAAGGCATTCCTCCCTTCATGCAGCCTTCCAGAACTTTTTTTTTTTAACAAAACAGTTCGTGCTAATAAAGATCTGGCTGAACTACACTGTCTGGAAACAGAATTAAATGAGGAAAAAAGATTTAATTATTTAGAACAGAGCAAGCCAAATTAAATAAAAAAACCACAGTGAAAATGAATGACATTTTCTCATTTCATTTAGAAATTCCAGTGGGCTTTTTGTTTTTTAAAATCACGTAAGGGTAGAAACATTGCAAACTTCCTATTTTCAAATCAGCAGGTAAGACATTTTGCTATTTCAAGGATTAGTATCCACAAAGAATTGATTTACATGCTAAACAAAGGATAATTTCATTTATTTATTTATGAGTACTATGGACTGTGTAGAATAACAGTGACTGTTTAATTTAAAAAAAAAAAAGTTGCCTTCTGCAGGGTAAGTCAGTAGCTTACACTCCTAATGAAGAAAATAAGACTAACACTTTCCATTTGTTGGCTGCAATGCACTGAAACCAGATCTTAGAGTCATTGCTTAGTTTTAATATGATCCATTGACTCACTTCATCTCACCTCAACTTAGTATTAACCTCTCTTTCACTTCTTTACCTCCTCTCTTTGTTCACCTTAGTTCTCCATTGCTCAGAAAACTACACTGTGGACAAAATCAAATCACTCTTTCTGCTCCGAAGATGCTACAGTTGGCCAACACAAACCACTACTGCCTCTGACTACCTCCACTTCTGCCACCACAATTTTATCTGAGTCCTCCCTGTTCCCTTGGCAAGTCTTCACTCAAGCTCTCATATAACCTAGCTCTCTGAAAAATCGAAATTCATTGAAAAATATTTCACGTCAATTAGAATTATCTGAGCACCTTTGTATTACCTTGTGACATAAATGCATTTACACTTCATGCATTTCTAACAAACATGAACACATAAACAAAAGGTATGTTTCATAACTAAATGGAAACATTTAAAGAACAGAAACAAACACTGCTCACTGTATACATCATGTACATATGCACACATGTTCTTTCAGGGCTTTAATATAATATATGATACAGCAGCTTTAAGGAATACCGTAAAAAGCTACTTGCTTACCAGTTACACATACATGCTGAACAATTCACATTGAAATTAATTGCAAGCATACCAATGAAAGCTTGTATCCTTATATGCATAAAACCTTACCTTACACTATACATTGAGTATTCATACTCAGTTACCATGTTAAATGACCTTGCCTCTTTTAAAATCTTAGTTGATCCACAATGGACAAAAACAAGCTCAGCTCTTTATCCCTAACAGACCTCTGCAAATCTTAATACAACTCTTCAGCAATATGCACACGTATTTTTCAAGAATACTTAGTCTTACTGTACAGAAACATTCAGTCAAACAGCAACAGACTGAAGAGAAACTGAAGCCTGAGATAAAGAAATAAGACATGAGCCATGTTACTATAAAGACACTAGACTTTCAAAAATACCCAGTATAATTCTTAACAAAAGAGTTACAAGTGATCAAGTCCTGCTTTTCCTAAAGTAGAAAGGATCATTTTTATAATAAATATCATGATTCAAAAGAGTGAACACTGGTCCATACGCAGAGTAAAGAAAGAGGATTGTGTTGCAAAGCAGAGGTTACATTCTTGGCAGTCCCCAATGTATAGCACAGGTCTAAGACAAGCAAGGAGGTACCTTACATTTTCACTGCACTGTCAGAAGTACATACATGCAAAAACTATGTTTCTGCCATCAAAAAAAAAAAAGTATTTGGATCAATATAAATGAACAAGGAAGGAATACTCTTTACAGTGGATGAGATACTTCTCTTTGGAATCAGTGCTCTGGCTGCTTACCATGACATAAGTAACCCCTACACTACTTAAAAGGCTCCAGAGCCAACTCATTATAATGATACATGCTTTTCCTGGTAGCAAAGAAGCCCATCCCGCTTTAATTAGAAAGAAACGCTCCTAAAACAGATTTTCTTTGGTAACTTATCTGGGTCATGAGAGACCATTACTTTAAACTCAAGATTTTTTTGACCACCTCCCATTCCCCAAATACTGGCTGGCAAATGATGTAGAAAATTCACACACCAAGAATGCATACTGTATTTAACTAATTTTGTAAAAGTCTCTTATCAACTTGCATATAGATTTGCAATTTCAGATTAATCACATCTGGATTAGGTACGTTAATGACTCAATACTACAACCATTTTACTGTATATTTACTAGTGTCCAGATGATAACGGTCACATTTGGAATACAGATGTAATTCCCAATCCAAAAGGAGACAGCAAGAATAACAAGACCAATGATTTTGTTGCATGTATTATGAAACATTTCACTGTTATTAAAAGCACCAAGCACTCATACATGGGCTCAAGAAACTAACAGCCTAAACCAAATCAAGGGTGAGTCAGAGAGCTTTCCAAAGCTCAGAGTTAAACATTTAGGTATCCTGTTACTAGAAAACCAAAGGAAAAAAAGCATTAACTGACCTCAGTGAAACAGGAAACAGAATCTTAAGAGTTTATCTTTGCTTCTGATTTTAGCAAAAACATAGTTGCAAGAGAACATCCTTCAACAGCAATGTAAGAAAAAGGAAAAATTGTACAATGGGCTTTAATTATGCCTAATAGTACCTTGGAGAAAAATTATGAAAAGTGTTTAAAAATTAATCAGGGCATTTTTTACTTATGGCTAGACCTACACTTGGGTAAGAAGATTAATAATTTCATTAAAAACTAATTTTTACATTGAGAAATTATTCATATAGGTTTTATTTGTAGTTGATGAGAAATACGGTAAACTGAACCAAACGGACAACAGAACGATCAGCAGTGACGGACGTGTTTATCAAATTGTTCAGTAAGCGATTCCAGGTACTTGACACGGGAACGCTGCATTTTCCGCCTTACGATCGATTGTAGCTTCCTGCAGATGCCTCAAGGGCATCCAGAGGGGAAGACACCCAGCTGGAAGCACCTGACTGCTCCCCACTTGTTTCTGGCACCAGAAATAGCAACCAGTTTTCTTGCATGATGTAGCGTCTCCACCCTCCAGCCAGGGAGAAACTCCACTGCATTTGCCCATGGGCTTTAGAGCTCCTGTGGAATTAATTCCCATCTCCACCCATGTTCCTCTTGTTCCCCATCTCATTCTTTTCCCCACCCTCTTGGCTGCAGCTCCTGATCGTGGCAGAAATCTTTTTTTCTTCAACTGCAAGTCCAGTCCCACCCTTGCTCATTGCTTCCCACACTCCCAATTCCCAACCCTACCTCTCCTGTCACTACAAATCCTTTCATCTCTTCCAGATTTCCTCCACCCTCCGATTCAGAGGTCACTTCATTCCTCAGCTAGACACAGTTCCACTCTGCCTCTTCCTCAGAAACTCTTGCATCCTTTTCGCCCTGCCTTCTGGGTGCTCTCCTGCATCCAAGTCCTCCTCCTATCTTTCCTTTGCCACAGTCCACCTCTCCATAGAGAAGGCACTTTGACAGGAAGATTCCTAACTTGGCATTCACATGCCTTCCCACACCGGTTTCTCTCCTTTCAACTGTGTGAAAAAAACCGAACTTTTGCTGCGGGTGGAGGGATGCACCACTCATTGCCAAGAGCTGGGGAAGGTACAGTCTCCATCCCCTTGCTCGGGGAGCTATGGGTGACACTGTCCCACCAGTAGAAGTCATCTAATGACGCGTTTCGAGGAGGCTGCATCCAGCTCACCGGTCCCCCCAAAAGAACAAAGAAACATCTTTTTATCTTAAACCCTAACAGTCTTTGTTGCAACTTTCCTATTCAGTGGCAGCTAACAGATGCATTCAACAGGGCATTCAGCTTTACTTCACAGCGAGTTGTGCCTTGCTGTGGGAATATTGCTCCATAACTGCACACTTCCAGTTCTCAATCACATTAGCTGACAGGCAATAAATAGGTAAAACATTCAGAAATCTTTTGATCTTCACTTTCCTAAAGTGCAAATACGTTAATGAAATCTAAGAGATGAGAGTTTGAATTAAAAGGGACCATTTAGTTTATAAAACTGAGATATCTCACTACCAAAAATACTGGTTATTGTGACTGCTCTCTCCTCTCAAGATCTACTCAGGAACTTTAGGGGCTGGAGCGGCTGGGTACCAGCTTGGTTCCCAGCTAGATCAAAATTCAGCTCCAAGAGGCTGGCTGGAAGAAGCTGTTATGAGGGTGTCTAGTGATGCACTAGTGCTCCCAAATGAGTACATTCTCCAAAGTACGTAGAATCAAGGCTACTGAAGCTAGAAGATGGTGAGGTATCCTAAAGGAAGAAGACAGTTCTGGTCCTGGCAGCTTTAGATAGAAATTAAACAGAAATATTTTTAAAAGTTTTAGCTTCCCTATGATGAAAATAAATAGTTACTATGCAAATACCACCAAAGACTATAGCTTTCTATAGATATCTGCCTGATGATTAAATAACTTTGAGTGTCTAAGGCAGTGCTTTCAAGATACTGAACATTCAGAGACGGTAGTGGCTCGACATATAACACAGCATGGGTACTCACTTGTGGCAGCAGGCACGTTTAAGGAACCACACTGTGAATAAGAGAATTGGTTAAAGAAGTATCTGCAAACTTTTCATTCTTTTTCCTGATCTGATTCATAGCCAGGCCCCACAAAGACTACTGTGCCAGCACAGGGACGTGATTTCTTAAACTATGGCTGCCACCAAACTCTTTGTTATGTGCAGCTGAGGTCTGCAATGGTACAAGTTGATCTTTTTGTTTTGTTTTTTGAAGCAACTGCAGCACTTGCTTAAGGGGACTTTCTGATGTCTAATGAGATGCAATCATATTACAGTCTTTCTCCACTGGAACTCTTACAGTTTCTGCTACTGCCTGTTTTCATAAAGCTTGTAACAACTAATCATCTTGGTTTATGCCTAAATTGAATTTAGTTGAAACCTGACAACAGAGTCAAAAGATACACAGCACAGATACTCTGCGATTGCATAAGCTAGTTTCTCCAGGAAGCCAAGCTAAAAAAAAAGGAATAAAATGGGCAAATTTCCAGTTGAAGATGATCACTGAAAAGCTTGTGTCAGCATACCCTAATCTATTTCTGATTTTCTGTTTAAAAATGCTTATGCAGAGATTTATTTAGGTAGCACATGACCAAAAAAGTTCATATATAAATTATCTACTATACTAAGGTGGTAAACTGCTTGTGGGGAGTAATTATGGTCAAGTAAGTACACATAGTACTCACATAAGTACAACATTTTATGTTGCAATGAAACCAAGTATTTAAGCTATCTAGGGGGCAGGAAAGGGGGAAAGACTGCTAGCAAGGCAATTAAACCATGGAGAAACAGTATCAAACCCATCTATTAAAGGTTATTAGTGTCATTCAGAGCAATATTCGAAGTTCAATAGTTCAGAAAATTAATGTATAAACAGTTCTTCTCAAGAAGCATGAGAAGCTAAAGAACCATGAACGACATGACCCACTTGATTTTGTCAGTATTCAACTTCTGTGATAAGTCAGGTTGACTCTATTAGCCTTTCGAAGTCGAAGTATCAAGGTAAAACAGGCACACTATAACCTTTGTCCTGTGGAGAATCTTGACCCTTGTTTTTCTGCCATATTTTGTGAAGCATGCCATTGTGATATCCATTCTAGTGTATGTCCAGACAATCAATGAGGTCTGAAAGTCACAACATCAGTGCAAGTAAGAGTCAAACAAAACAGGAAAGTGATCCTCGTGGGTCAGTGATAAATGATGATGTGCACTAGTCATTTACACCCCAAGATAAAAATCTAATGTTTTTATAATCTTAACTAACAGAAGAAGCACATGCATAAACAACTTGTGCAACAAAAGATTTTTTCCCATATCATTTAGGAAAGTTAGTTCCCAATTCTGATGCCTTTTGGAATTACCTTTCTAAAAGTAATAAAACTATGCAAAAGAACCATAAGATTACCTTGTATTTTACAGGTCAGAGCAAATGAATACTTTCTGTGCCAAGTTTTTATGATACAAACCTATACAATAAATGCTATATGCACTCAAAATAATTTGAGCAAAACCCATATAACGGTCCTCTATAAGTTGTAGCCTTTTCATTTTAAATAATTTGCTTGCTTTCCAAATGCCAGCCAATTAATGGCTGTCAAATCACTAATGTTGACAGAAAAGAACAAGCTATTAAAAAAAATGTAGCCTACCCATCTTTAAAACATACTGAGTTTAACCTGCTCAGTGAAACAACTGCCAGAGAAAGAAGATACCAGGCTAGGCACTGAGATACAGATTATAAAAAGAAACTTAAGAACCAGGTCGCAAATACAACCTGTCACCAAAGTGTCTTTGGTCACAGATGATCCTATATTTATACATGAATCAGTGTTGTATACAAATCAGATTACAAATGAATTAGAGGATTAAACTACATGCACCAGCAAAACTGACATCTACAAAACAAGTTTCTGTTACATTAAGATCAGCCCTACAGTCTGTAAAAGACACACAAACCCCCATAAAACTGCAGATTCACACTTCCCTACCTACAGGTTGTCTGTGTGCTACTCTTCTGTCGCTGCCTACTCCAACCTCCTGAGGCCTAAAAGCTCGTCAGTGCAGGAGAAATGAAAAACCACCTTCCATGCCCAACGTCACGTCCCTCCTGTCACCTACCTTCCTACCACTACCTTTCATTTGCCACTTACCAGGGGTTTTTGCACATTCGCTCAGTTACCACCTTCCCAGCATCACATATGGTTTCATGAAACCTTTCCTTCGTGACACTGTTCTCCGTTTGCCCTACATACCTCCTGTTTTAAGCACCGCTTGGATTTCTGCTTCATCTCTAAGTCTTTCAGAAGATCAACGCTCAGACCGTATTGGGAATACTGATAGAGCTGATGTGCAATCAGTGTTCGGGGTGGGAGGAATAGATGCTAGACAGTAGTTCTTTGAGCTAGGGCTATTTCTGAGGCCATTTACATTTCTGGATCTAATTATTAGATATGTGGGGCTGATCCTCTTCTCATTCTGTTTCAATCCAGGAAGCAGCAGGTTTCCCCAGTAGCAATGCTGAAATATTCCTCCAAAATTTAAAAGATGCCTTGATCAAGACACGGTAGGTTATAAGAAAGAAAAATGCTAAAAAGTTAGAAGTTTAAGCCTCAGTTCATTGAGCCAACTAAGAGAGAATTTTATCTTCCACCCTTAAAACAGTTCAAAAATAAAATCAAACAACACTGCTAAAACCACCTCTCAAGTCCACTGACACCCTTCTGTTAAAGCAAGAATAAGTTGGAGACAATGTTGGAGAGGAGGCTCTCCCTATCCTCTAAATTAAATTCAAGTTACTAAAACCAACAACAACGGAACCTCAACAACAACAACAACCCCCCAAAAAACAATAATCCTTACTCCCACGGAAACTACTGCCTTTATCAAGGCTCAGACTATTCAGCATTTCTGATTTTGTCCTTCAGCTTTCTCACGAGGCTCGCCAGTGTCAATTCTGCTTATCCTTCCAAGCATCTTAACTTCTGACACTTTTTTCAGCAGGCAATTTCTCATAATTAGTTCCTAATTACATATCAAGGCCCACACATTTTTAGAGTTTCTTCTGTTCCTAATGCCTTTTCCAATGCTGTTTACACTCATCGTCTCTTGAAACTAATCTTTCTTCTTCCTAGCCTACTCGGTATTACAGTTTCCAGGTCTTCTTTCATCCTGTCGTTCAGTTCTTCTGGTTTCTCACAACAGAACAAGAAATTCTAAATCAATCAAGCAATCACTGCTAGCTGTTGATTGAAAAAATACTATTTAATGGACAACTCCCTAGATTTTCAGTTTATCTGACCAAAAAGTGGATCTTGTCTTTCAGATTTGAACAGCTGGGCAGTGAGTGAAACAGGTACAACCTTCTTTCACATTTTTTTTTTGGTTTCAACGAAGTCCAGCAATTTTATCAAGTACCTAACTACTAACCCTCTCTCATTTAAGTTTTCCAGAGATCTGCCATCAAATTATAACATCTGTCAACAATCCACATTAAACAGTCCTCTGAGATCTTGCAATCTGCAGTACTGCTTGATCACATAAATTAAGGGCCACCACATCAAATACTGTATCAACGACTACATTTATCAACAGGTTGAGTCCCCAGCATTCACCAACTTCAAAATTATGTGCTCAGCACGGGCCAAGAACTGTTTACATTAAAAAATGTAAGGCAAAATAAACCGTCAAACACAAAATCTTCCATAGACAGGTAGTGATAGAAAGCTAAAGGTGAGTTCTATCTAATGCATTCAAGTCTCTCTAAGAAATACCCTACTGTTACTGGATACATGAGTACATTCCTGGTGTTAAGTTCTCTTAAACGTATTGCCCTATGAGCTTTGCATATTAAATAACACTCACTTTTTATCAGCTTTCCAATGAAAAAACCTGCTGGCAAAAAGCTGAAATGTGGTAATACACTTCCTTATTAAACTATACCTTCAGGTGGTGAAGTAAAATGAGTGAGTTGCGCTGATTTTGCATATGCAGCAGTTTGTAATTACGAACACTGCAGTGCATACCAAATAACCCATTAACGTCCATGTAAAGGGAAGAGAACATAGCCGAACAAATGGAAAGTGAAGGACTGCAACTTTTAAAGCATGGTGACCCTAACACAAGAAAAGGAAAGTAGCTAAAGTTTTCACATCCTTTTACAAGTATCCTGCTTTAAATCAATGTATTTATAAGGAGAATTGATGATACTATGAAGATACTGACCAAAAGCTTTTATATTCTCCATCTTGCAGTTTCATAATCATGAAAATGCAGATTTCTAACAAACAGCTCAGATTTAGAAAATTGAAAGATCCCAGCACAAAAAAGACTTAAGGCAAGTGTGAACTATAAAGATGCAAAAAAACATAATAACTTAATTGATTTGATTTTGCCATGGTAAAAATTAAAGAGGTCTAGAATAAATAATAAAAGACAGTAGAAAAGTCAGTGAGTCAGAATTAATATGGAAGAAAAAGTGCCTAAGAATGTGTAAAAAGTAATAAATTACTTGACTTGTATATAAGGAGAGGGGTACCGATAAAAGCAAACTAATAAACCACAAAAGAATGAAACAAGATCATAGGCAGATGATATCATTAAGTAAAGGAATCATCATCAATTTTTCTGAGAAGCCTAAGGCAAAATACCAAGACCTGAGACAAATGTTTTCTTGATTAGGAAAAAATAAATTAAACACACTTAATTGCATTTTACATTTAAATAAAGCAAACATAAGCTCAGTGGAGGCATGATACATACTATGCTACCAACCAAATTAGACTGATGATGAGTCCATCATTAAGGCCTTGCTACTGTGTATTAAGTACACAAGGCTTGAAGGACAACAAAAAAGCTAGGAGGGAACCAAAATCTGCAGCTTCCCCATCTTTTACTCTCATCTGGCCTGTTACTCTTGTCTGGTCTACTCCCGTCAGAAATAAAGCATGTCTGACCTCATCCATAATCAGAAATAATCCTTTAATGTGTTTTCTAGCTACTGTTCCAGTTCCTTCAGCTCACTTAACTTACCTACCTCTTAATTCATATTTTAATTAGGGGATTTTTTTTCTAACCTAGATATTTTTGCCTGAAATGAGCAACAGCACAAGCAGACCAACAACCTAATCTAAGGAAACAGTAGCCTGTTTCCCTGGCTCAGCTGACATTGAAAGAAAAGGTACACCCAAGGCCCACTTTGACAGCCTCTTTCATTCCCTCCTGGATTCCCATTAGTCCAATTTATTCATTAATTTATTTTACAACAACTGCTAAAACTTAAATGTCTAATCTAACATATCCAGAACTTATAAAACTTTTCTGATATACTTACCACAGCTTCTCATTAGCTTATTCCTAGCCAAAATGCAGAAGCTACCTCATATTTACATCCTCTTTCACCCTTACACTTTTGAAGCACTGTAAAACAGTTTTGTTTGAAGCAAAACAAAACTAGCAATGGACACGGGAGGGGTTGGGGGTGAGGACGAAGGCATACAGTATACTTCCATACATTACAGAAACTGTAACTTTTATCATGACAGAAATGCCTGTATATTTTTTTATGGTCTGCTATTAAACCCAAAACTTTAAGTAAGTCCTTGCGATGTAAAGTTCCACTTTGTGAGCTGTCAGTCTTCTCTTAGAGCAGCACCTCTAGAGAACCGAGTCCCATTAAAAAGTGTTAAATACACACAAAGGCAATTCAGTTATTGCTATATAGATCTTACCAGAACAAGAGATGTGACAAAGCGGGAGAACAAGAAACAGTTCTTCTAAAACTACACACAGCTAAACTAAAAACTACAGCTGCTAAAACCTAACTGTTTTTCTTAACTGCAACTTCTAGGCCAAAGATTTAAGTAGTTTACCTAAAAAATGAAAGCAGTTAGACAGCAGGTCTGGAAAGAGAATCTGGACAGCCTGTTGACCCAGTCACAAACCAATTTTTCCTTCTTTCCATGCACCGTATCTATCAAGTTTCAAATGCAAGCTTTAGAAAAATCTGTGATTTTCAGCATCTTCCACCAAGAAGGCTGTCCAATTAGGCTAACAGTTCATTAATACAACTGAGGGCTGTTAACAAGTAATATTAATTTAGAAAGTCAAGTAAACAAATGTTTGAACATATATTATTCTGCTGAACGTTTAAAAATATTGTTGAACTGAAAGCATGCAGTCAGCCAGTAATTCCATTAAGAAAAAAAGCATTCATGAATGTATTAATTCCTATGCTTCCTTCTTAGATGCCAGAGCTCTGTGGTAATAGACAAATTGAGGTCTGAGTGTCAAATCTCATTCAGAAACTTAAAGGTTTGATTTTTTGCCAAAATCAAGGAAGGTACTTGGCTCGTTTGGTAAAATTTGTCTTCAGAAAATAATAGATTTTCATAGGAAACCCATGTCACTTCAACTTGCATATGCAACATTTAAGAAACTGGACACATAATAATGGACTAATTAACACAGTGTTGCAGACTTGATGTCTAGACAAGATAAGACATTTCAAGAATCCCTGCTACTCATGCTCATAAAGGAACAACAAAGAGATAGCCTTTTGTGTAACACCAACGCTGAATCGCTCCAATTGTGAATTTAATACCAGGGACATATTTGTCATCACTTCCGAAAAAACCCACACTTCAGCACATTATGTGCTAAAAGCATAAGCTGATCCTTAACTATATAAAAACAGAAACTAAATAACTCCAAAACAATACTTTAATGTATACTGCATGTTATTAAATGCAAAAATATTAAAAAGCGCATGAAATTGTTACATCAGCAACCTATGGACATTCATTGACCTTGACAGCCAATGCAAAATTCTCTGCTACACTGTTTTCAAGTACCCAGACCAATCTTTTAAACACCTATTTAATGGGCTTCTACCCACTGTGCTCAGACAACATGTAACACCAAATTTCAAAATTATAATTGTGGAGGAAAGATGGAAAGGCATATTCAAAGGAAACACCTAGCTTAAAAAAAACCAAAACACAAAAACACCAAAACAACCCAGAAAGCTAATTAGCTCACTTTTTTTTTTCCTAAACTCTCCAAAGTTTCTGATTGCTTAGAAGTAGAACACTGAAAGCCACATCATGGATCTAGACCGTACTTTATGGGATATATCAAAACATGAAACGCACATTAACACTGCAGAATTTTCATTCGCTGCAAAGAGGCACAAAGATGTAAAAGAAGATGCAGTTTTCCCAGTACCGGCCACGCAGAAGTGCCAGGAAAGATCCTGTCCTACCAACCACAAAGTGGCAGAGCCAGGGGGTCCCAGGAACTCAACCCTTCCCCGAGAGCAGCTGAGCCCAACTCTAGGCAGAGCACGACCCGAGGGGCAGGCGAGGCCAGCCAAAAGCAGGGGACCACAGCAAGGAGCCGGGATTCCGCAGTTCACGGATGGGGAGAGGAAACTGCCAAGAGGAGCAGGGAGCAAAAACCCCGTCGTTGGCGGAAAGAAAGTCTGTTCTGGAGAACAGCACGCAGGACTGCGACGGCAGCTGAGCTCAGAGGGAGAGCGGTGAAACACCGACACGGGCTGTCCAGAGAAACGCGGGAGTCTGCCTCACTGGAAATATTCAGGACCCAACTCGACTGACCTGATCTAAGGCTCCGTTTCAACAGAAGATTGGCCCAGGCGAGGCCAATCTGGATGTTTCCATGGTACTGTCACTATGCCTGTCATTTCAAAGATGAGACCAGGATTCTGCGGTCCCAGCTCGGAAATGTTCTCAGGCGCCTGTTCACCTTCAACCGTGTTCGTCCTTCCAAAGTAATATTGGCAGACTTCAAATTAAACATATGCTTTGGAGTTTTTCTAGTTTGGGAGTCACACAAATAATTCTTGGCTCTGTTCAAACAGTGTTCGGATTTTTCCAAGCCTTTACCCATGAGCACAACTTCCATTCTCTCTCTATGTTAATACTTGCAAAGCAACTGCAGACTCTTAAAAGATAGTCACTAAATACCAAACAGCAACTAGCACTTGTTTGATGATTTTTGCCCTGCCATAGTCAGCACACAAAGAATTTTATTTTTCTTCAAATTACAGTATTTTACATGAATGCTTGCAGTAAGTCCCCCATCAAACAAATAACAAACAAATATTTGGTTGATGAGCCAGAGCGACCATTTACAATCACGTTCCATTTAAAATTCTGAATTTGGTGACTGTGTTACTGTAACTCAGAGGAAAGGTACATTAGTACCCTCTGGGTACTGTAACTACGAGGAAAGGTAGAGGGAACTTTACAAAAGAGTGATAGGAGCAACACGTAACAGAGATGGACTTAAACAGAACACCTGTATGAATATTTCATTCAATTGCTTAAGGGATTTTTTGTTGTTTTTTCTTAAGAGAAATAACAGACTGTATCACAAGCTGCCACCCCCGCTCCCGCCCAGGGCATCAGGCTGCCTGTTTCTCTGCTGTACAGCAATGAATTTGCTCATTGCGACACTGTACGTGTTCTGTCAGCACTGGTTTCTGCCTCTGGGTTTATTAAAAGTACATATTTGGAAAATTTTGTTCTTTTTCCTGGTTGGGGCTGTAGAGACAGATGGATATGGAGAGGACAAAGCAAAGAGGGCTTTATCAGGAGTTTGGAATAGCAAGAATACCTGGGACTCAGGATGAGAATAAATATGAACTGAAAAGGAAACATCACTAGATCTGGTGCTCCAAGAGAAAGCAGAAAAACTTGGGAAACATTAGCAGAAGAGGTCTGATGGGTCAAGCCTTCTAACGAAGCCTCACTTTCTCAAACACTAGCTGGACCCTCACCAATTCTTAGACACATACCCAGTGGTACAAGAAGTTATTTCTACCCCGATTGATTTATTTATTTGTCTAAAATACTTTAATAGCTGTCCAGTGAAAACTGAAAACCAATCTTTCGGGAATCTTGCTTTGCAGAAGGATTACAGCTTCACCATTTTTGCAGCTTAACTCTTTGCAATAAATATTTTATTTTACTAATCCTTCCATAAAATTACATTCCAGAAATAATACATTAAAACTAGGTATTCAGAAGCTATTTTAAACACCTGAATGAAATTCAACTGGAAAAAAGTCCATAGAACAAAAATTTTTTTCCGCTGTTATTTGAGTCTTCAAGACAAATAATCAGAAACAAATTATGAAAAGGCTTTCTTATAAATGTATTCTATATTTCATTATCAAGTCAGTCTTCCTATTCCTAAAGTGTATTATAGCCTACAGTTCACTTTTAAGGTTTAAATGTTACATCTATACAAACAATATAGCATGACTAGCCATAGTGTTAAATTTGCATGTTAAGGACTAATTTTACTGTGCAAAACCCAGAAACATACTTTCAGTTAAACAGTAGTAAAATCAGTATAAATTATATTGAGAAGTTCACCCAAAAAACCTTTAGTAAGAAGTTTACCACAGGACTGCAAATTTAGTTTGCATTCCACTCTTTGCTCCCTCTCTTATTCTTTGTCAAAGGCAGAGAACTCGAGCCATATAGAATTAAACCAAATTTACTTTTACATGGTGACAACTCGAAGTCAACGGAACACTGTATACATTTCTACAGAGAGACTACTCCCATATACAGTAGGAAGATTCACAGTATTTCACAATTATGAAAATTGTCAGGACTATCGTAACAATAAGTTTTCTGGATTTTTTTTTTTTTAATTGCTAAAGCAAAAGTTACTTTTCAACATTTATCTGAAAAGCATATAGGTAATTTTACAGTCTTAATTTTAGATTATTAAATACATATCTTGTCTAACCTTCAACAAATTCACAGCACCTGATTTTAGAAAAAAATATGCATCTCATTCAGTTGTATAAAATGTATTGAAGATGCTTCCTGTATCACTCTAAAATCTTATTTTAATTCTGCGGAAGCTGACAGCTTCAATATTCAAATCAACAACAGGAGAAACTGGTTCTACGAAATCCAAACCTTTTTAAGTTATTCCTCAGGCTTTTCTGAGCTAAGTTCCTAAAAGTATTCTGTTTTACAGAGCATAATCTAGATTTCTTTCGAGATAAGTGCAAACTCTACCAAACACAATAACATTAGATCATATTGAAAACAACATTTGTTTTTTATGCCCAAATTTTCATCTGTTTTCACTATAAGCCTGTCCTTATGACCTAGGGAAAATAAACCAATCACAGATTCACCAGCATCAGGCTAAATAATCACAACTGCTATTTTTTTTTAAATCCGCTCCTTGTCTTCAGTTGTTTCAGTTTGTCATTTTTAAATAGTCCTAAGTTTATGCATTTGGTAGTAGCTGATGTAGGCCACGTACGGCCTGGAGATCAGACACACAGGGATGAACAAACTGCATCGTGACCCTCATAGCCACAGCGTGCTCTGGTTTACCCCATCCCAGACAGACCCAGCACACATGCAAAGCCATGCTCACCAGGAAAAAGTCAACATCAAAAAAAAAAAAAAAAGAAGCAAAAACAATTCAGTAGAATTGACATCAACAGAAGTTGTTTTTCAAGTGTCAAGAAAAAAGGGAACAACAGTGTTACGGCACAGGATACGGACTCACAAGCAACGAGGTCCGCTACAAGTAAGACGGAAAACTAAAGACTTAGAATAAGCTTATCTCAAACAAGACCAGAGACCTATTTTCTTGAAGATGTTATTATAAGATAATCACGAGGGGGAAAAGTGATCTATATTTCCCTTCCACCCACCCCAGGCATACACTGTAAATCAGGGCAAGTTTGAAGAAAGTAATCTCTTTCTCCCACACAAATTATAAACTTTAAATGCAATTTCTAGAGTTGGGCAAAGCTGCACTTACATCAGAAAGATCAAGTCAGAAAAAATCTCCAACCTCTCCATTTAAAGTAACAAAAATATGGAAACAAAACATTTCAATTGTTTATGACAAATGAAATTGAAGGTTATTGTAGATAATTTCCTCACTGTGAGGTGACATGATATTAAAAACTAATACACAAATAAACTTCCATTGAACCTCTTCAAAAACTCAATGTTACAAGAGTAACAGAAATCTTGTTTGTATTAAGTCAAGCCCCAAGTACTCAACACAAAAGAGAAAAAGAATAGAAATTTTGAACACAATATCCCTCCCTCATCTAGATACAAAACACTGTAGTCAAAGCAAAACTTAAAGGTTCTTAATCTTCAGAGAATGACAAAGGCACTGAGATACAAAGCTGACTTAAAAAAAAAAAAAACAACAAACAAAAAAACAAACAGAAAACCACAACACCCCCCTCCCCCCGGCCACCTTCCCCCCCAACCAAAAACCCCAAACAGGCAGCTTTGAGTGTTCAGTCCCAAGCTGTGTATATTTAAGTTCAGGAAATTACAGTGTGAAAGTAATTTTTGATAACTTGATCTCACATAAAGCCTTACTTTTAAATTACACTTGAAATTATTTGTATTATATTTGATTTTAAAACAATTATTCAAAGGAGCAGTCATTTCCTTGGCTTGCAAAATAGCAGGTATTGCATGTAAATTACAGAAAACTACCATTAATTCCCATGTGCAGGTAAATGCCATGCTTCTTCAGAATTAAACAGATGGGGATGTTAGCATCACATCACCTCAAGAAATCCGATTACATTCATATTACACTCCAAGAAAGAGGAAAAAGTAAATCAACATATTCTACCAGATCGAACCATTACACAGGTACTGTGTGAGTGACAAAACGCCAAGAGGACTCACCCGTTCAATCTCCTTTGTCTTAGTTGCAATTGCTTTTGAGCGACCAAGAAGCTGGCCATCCTCATATAATTCCTTACTATCTGTTATATTTGTTTCTGTTTCCTCTGCTTGTTCGATGTATAATGGAGCTGAAGATCCAGCCTTTATATAAAAAAAAAAAATCAGTTTTGAGAGCAAAATAAAAACCTCAAAGTGAGAGCAAAAATAAGAACCCAAATACAGTCATTCAGTTAGATATGAGTTTGCTCATCAAGACTATTAGTGAAGTATTATTGCTACTATCTACAATCTAACAGATACAGAAATATGGATTTTAAACACATAGAGAACATGACATCATAAAAAAAACCCCTGTGACTCAGTCTTAACTGTGTAAAGACAATGATGTCAGATAACCTTTACCTGCCCTTCTGCTGAGAAGAACTTGTATATGTGATATTTACAACACCAACTAGCAAGAAAAATCCACAATGAAAGTGGGATTCATTTTCTGGGAAAGGATAAAAGTAACAAAATCAAAAGGTAAACAGGCATCGACAAAATCAAAATGCTGTCAGAAAGAACTCTTGCAGCATTCAGGACCACAGGTTGAATATTAAACAGAGAGACCTATTGTATAGCAAAAGCAAACATGCGCTTAGAGGATTCCTGATAATACGAGAAATCTTACTGAAGTACCAAAATTGTAAAAGCTTCCCTCTAAACCAGAAATTAAGACAGTATCCCTGCACCAAAGAAATCAGACTCCCACTCCAAGGAGTCTATATAGAAGATGTAAAAAGACAAGAAATTACTACAGCATATTTCAATCCAATATTATGGAACAGATTTGTAAAGTAGTAAACTATTTTTATTTTTTTTTTTTACAAAATAAGATTTGAGAATTGAAGAAGATGCATAAAAGTATGTTCTACTATTCAAAAATAAAGAGGTAGAGAATCTTAAGACTTAACTAATGTGAAAGAGAAAAGCATTAGACACACACACACACAAAAAAAAAAAGCTTAAGCTCCTATAGGCATCTGCTCAAAACTTAGCAGCAATATAAACCAGTAAGATTGCATGCCAAATCTTGTTACTCAGTAAATCATGAAACCCCTGAGAATGAGTAAAGGCTGCGAAAAAGTTCAGTACAACACAAAGTTCAGCTATTAAGCACGATGTAAGATAAACTGGAAAAAGCTAAAGACTGTTGCAATTCATACATGACAGCCTACTAATCAAAGTGAGAAGTATCCTTTCTTCTAGGACTCAGAATGAGATGCCTCACCTCCTTTGTTAGCATTGCTGTTGCACGCTTTCTTAGTCAATAAACCATCTCAGACTCTGCCATAATCAATTGCAATTCTTTAATTTTGAATCTTTCTTTATTTTGAATCTTTTTGCCACTGCAATTTTCTCTGAGGCACAGCGAGAGCTTTAAACAACTCTTCTCCATATGGCCCACTGTTCTTTCCTTCCTTGCATTACCTTCCACTCATCAAGAACAGGAGTGACATTTCTCTTCACGGTTACTCTCCTGAACCTCTCAGAAATGTCCATGCATATATTCTCCTCCGTATGGCATCCTCACTCCAACCTCCCTCCCCCCTTTTTTTTTTATTTTTTTTTTTTTCCTGGAGGGAAACGAACAGGTTATTTATCCAACTGGATCTTCCTGTCCAGTACCAAGAAGCTGCTGATGCACTCAGCCATTACATCAATGGACAGGACTTAAAAGTTCAGATAAATATGGATCCAGTGAGTTCATTTCTATAATCAAGCCCTTAGGTTCCACAAGCATGAAATACAAGGAGGAAATCTGATGCTTCCCAAGATGCTTTTATTTTCCCTCAAATTATTTACAAACAAATATAAAATACAAAGCCATTAAAGTTTAAGACACATGACTTTGTAAAGTAGGTACTATTTTGTTTTTGTAACAGTGCCTCTGAAGTTGAAGCAAAGTGAGAGTTGAAGATGAAGTGATCACAGAATTAAACCAGACTATTTTACAAAAAGACATTACATGACATTTTGTTTGTTTTAAACAACAAATACATCTTCCACTAACATAGCAGAATCCAAAAAAGACATCCTATCCAAGAGCAGCATAACAAAACAAAGACTGAAAAGGGCTATAATCATACCTCAATATAGCAAGGGGTAGAAGACAAGGAGGGGCAAGAACAGATGGGTATAAACTGGTAATTAATGTCGATTATTAATGAAATACAGATTCTGGAAAAAAAACAACCTACCCACTGTAGTACCAAGGCAAAAGCTTAATTTTTAATATAGAGGAGGACTGCTTTCTGAAAAAGAATACATGACATGGCAGGTTGACATGGCATGGAACTGAACTCAGTAAACCAAGTTTCTCTTCCAGTCTTATGTTTTACATGTACACTTCTATTTTGACTCAGAAGTCACCTGCTAATTTTAAGGAGTTCAGCAGGGATACAGACTTACACTAGCACAAGAGCTCCTTGGAGAACCCCTGGGAGAGCTGGAGCCTTATTTTGTCAGTTGTAGTTCAACATGAATTTAAATTATGCTAACAAAACCTACTGTGGTTTTGTGTATTTTTAAAAATAAATAAATCACAAGGCTTTAGTCTCCCTCTCACTCCCTTTCAACAAACATTTAATAGCATAGGCAGACAATTTCAGGGGTAAGTCAGAAAATGTGCCTTTCAGGAGAGTACAGAAAAACAAGAGTCTATTGTTGTAACACTTTAAAATAAATCGATTAATAATCCTGTCTTACATCATACTCTGTTATTTCAGGTATATTGCTTTCATCGGCCTTCTCTGACTTTTCAGCTGCCCACTTGCTTGCAGCTTCTGCAAGTTCCTTTTCCGATAGTCTGTTGCTCTTATCCAAGGCCTGCACAAAAACGTTATAGTCAAGGTTTAACATGAAATATATTTACACATGGCAAAACATCTTCAAAGCTAAAATAAACAGTTATTCAGATCCTCAAAACATTTTAAAATAGGAAATAAGGAAGCTGAAGCTATTTCATTTGCCTACTGATTTCTTTAAAAAGAAAAGTGCATGGGGAGAGAGCAGAGATAAAAGAGAGAGGAGAAAAAAAGATAAATCACTGAAGTTCAAAAAAAAAAAAAAAAAGGCACCATACTGTCAGAATCAGTTTTATTAAATTCACGGGACAGAAATAACAGAAACATTATTTGAGACCAGTTGAGTTTAAAGAGACATGGATCAAATGGGCACTAAGAAGTCAGATACAAGTGTGCAGTGATCTAATAATTCAATGTGATTTTCAAGCATAAAAGGTTGTAACTAATTTAAACTAAACCATTAAATACTGCGTAGGGTATAAATCCCAAGCTAATTAGGGACAAAAAGTATTTTATACATACTTTAAATGATCAGAGCAGCTTCTGTTAAAATTCGTTAATTTTTATTTGGGGAGAACATTGATCATTTATAACAGAGTCAATCATGGCCTTATGGTCTTTTAATCTACCTTTTCAGATGGAAATACTCACATAAATAACATTTAAAAATTCACTTCGCTCTAAGACTGTGATTTGGCTTTTAGTAACAGAGCAACAAACAGACAATGACAAATACCCAGGTACCAAAACCAGTTTAGGAATAGCTACCTTACAAATCTTGTTACCACTATGCAGATATTTCATTTGAATCAACTGTATGTATGGATGCATCCACCCAAGAATCTACACCACTCTAGTATTAAAAAACTGCAACACTAAGATGGATATCTAAAAAAAGATACAAAAATCCTATTGCCTGAAAAAGGTTGTCACAGTTTCCACCCAATACCTGTTCCATCTTTGCAAACAGGTGGACAAAAAAAAGCAAACATAAAACGAAACAAAAAAACCAACACTCCCCCCTCTTATTATTAGTTCATTCTAAATTACGTAAATGGCCAGCAGAAGCAAATCCTGTGACCTGTAATAAGACTGACCTCAAGTAAAATATTACCCAAACATCTCTTTGTGCTGTAGTATGGCCTAAGTATACAATTCACAGAACCCTTCCAGGATTCTGTGTCATAGACACCACCTTTATCTGAATCCAGAAGAGACGTGCAACACAATGTTCAAATAGGAATCTCTCTTTTCTAGAATTGTAAATTACAGAATTATAACCAGCAAAGTCAGGAGGTGGCAAAGTTCAATATGTAGGGGTATGAAGAGAGTTTTTAAAAGAAAGGGGTGATATAATTCATAGAATAATTAGCCCAGCTCACCTTTCCAAACTACACAGTTATCCTTACACTAGTCTCACTACAAACTATCTGCTGCCAAGTTTTTTTTCCCCGATGTTCTTATTCCCCATAGTATGCCTGACTTTAACCTGACTTTTCCCTAGCTGCCAAAATCTTGTACTGTGGTTCTATTATTAATCTCTCCCTTTCCTCAAATGTAACTCTGGCCAACACTAACAAAAAGAAAAGACCAGTATCTTTGTCACCGACAGTCAGCTGTGCATGAAATGAAGATAAATAAAATCTCACATGACCTACAATATTTCTACAAGCCATAAACAGAAGCTAACCACTCCAGTATCTACTGGAATACAGCAAAAAATCTGTTTAATTTAATCTCACTAAATTTAATTCTATAGGTCTCATGTCAATAAATACATATTAAAAAATCCTGAGTGCATTTTATGTAATAAAGTAATGGTATTTCCACAGGTACACTACAACTGAAGAGAAAGAACAGGAACACACTTCTTGGAGAAAAATGTCTGCAGCTGCTTACGCTGCAAACTTGGAAGAAATGAACAACCTAGCATATCTCATAAAAAACAACCAAACTTCCCCCTGCTCACCTCAAAACAGATGTGTCTTTTTTTTTTTTTACCTTACGCATAACATAAGAACAGCAAAAACCTGTCAGTTTTCTGCTATCTTTGCTGGGAAGCTTTCCCTGTCTCACACATCTGCCTTTTGCTCCAATTATGTTGGATATAGCCTCCAAGGCTCACAGTCCAGACAGCTATTAAAGCAAAACACAAAAGATTTCATGCCATAGTCAGTTAAACAGGTGCTTAAGATCAGATAACACGAACATGTATTAATTCACAGGCATGAATATGTAAAAAATTAATTATAAGACAGATAGGAATACCTTTTCAGATTTGCATATAGTTAATACAGTAAAAAGAGATACTGCTGCAGAAGCATACACCTTTGTAAGTATTTCAAAGCTAAATTATAAACTTAAAGCATTGAAAATTATCTCCTTTAATCTATAATATAAAGTATATAACTCATTTCTCAAGTCTAAGTAGATTGTAAGACCCTGGCCCTAGAGATGGTCATCATGTTTTGCCAAGACTTTTTCCTGTCAATATTTCTATGTCAGTGGAGCACTTGTATATCTTAACAGGTTAGTGCGACCCAGCCATCACCCCAAGAGGCTCCACTGATACAGGGCAGTACACTGCAAGCAGATTTGGGGACTTCAAGAGAAAAGCAACAAAAGGTAACTGAAGTACTTCCATTTCTGCAGCTGGTGCAGACCCAATAAATATTTGTATTGTCTGAAGCAATGATTTCCATCAAATAGAGAGTTTCGCTTTGTGTAGATTACATCAAGTGGATATCCACTGCCAGCAGATGTATGCAAACTGCTGGCAAAAAAACCAATACAGCATAGGTCAGACCTGACTGAAGAAGAAAGCAAAACATTTAAAGAATACTTTATAGTTCAAGCTCACACTGCATATTAATACAAGAGCAAGAGATTTTGCGATGCCTCCTTGTTCTCAAAGGTTTGTATTAAGCAAGGATTATTAAGCTCCAGTATGCTGAGTCTGTAAGCAAAACAGGCGAACTAATTATAAAGTGTATTTTATAATCCAAATCAGTGTAGCTTGTACGTAACAGCTTTTATCTTGCTTTCCTTATTTACATGACTGAAAATATATCGCTTGCCTCCCCCCCTTAAGGACACCGGCAATTAGCTAATGCTTAGCACACCAGTTCTAAAAGAGCTGCATAAGGGATAAGTACTTAGAATGACATCGCACAACTAAAGCCTGATTCTTTTTTTCCCACCTAATTATTTCCTTCGGTTTCACCTTCTCACAACAAAAAGTACCTTTCTTTCTTCCCTGGGTTTTTTTTGGGTGTGCAAGCATTCCATGCTTTTATTAAAAAAACCTCAAGAATCATGCTAGTACACCATGCTACTTAGGGTGAATGCTACTTTTTAATAGGACCTTATTCACTTAGGACAATATAATGCATTGTTTCTTTATTTCTCATTAAGGTATTTCTCAACAATTTAGAGAAAATACTCCTGTGGAAGTGTGCATTTTAACCTCAAATATAATTTACAGGCAAGCAGTCTGTGATGTGAAAATGTTTTTGCTGCCACAGGACAGCCAGAACAATATTGAATGCTGATTGTTCATTAGTGTTTATTAGCCTGTCCGTTTAACTAATTAGCAAGATGATGTAGTTGGTGCTCAGCCCACAAGATTTGATGGGAAAATAAATAGCATCATTTAGAACATAAAACGACATTTACCAAACTATCCTGCAATGTGGCTCCCTTCCCAAGTAAATGCTATCATTCTTGCCACATCCTCAAGCAGCCCTGCTTCCAAGCCAACTCTGCTATTCACATTATCTTCCCAGTTAGTCAGACACTTCACTACTCTGTTTCCAAATCCAGTCACAGCTTAGGAATCACTAAAGGATGGAGTTCAGTGCAAGTACAAGCTTGTCCAATTGATCTGTTGCTCCTAAAAACTGCTTCCCCATTTTTCTCCTTGCCATTCCTTTTCTAGCACACTCTGGACTTTGGAAAAAGACAACTTTAAATACATACAAAACGCCCTTTCTCCTGAAGTGAGACCATGAATACAGAATAAAAGGTTTGTCAGTGTCATCATTAGATACACAGCCTTATCAGCACCTTCCTGCCAGAAAAGGGAAACCTATCTTCTGCTGGATCACAGAGCAATTCAAGATGCTCCTTTCCTTAACAGCTGTCTACAGTATCTCCTTCCAACTGGGGAAAAAATCCAACAACAATGAGAAATCTGAAACCATGCTGAGAAGCACTCGAAAAGAAAATTCACCTTTGATGATGGTACCGCTGTGGAGCCTGAAGGTGATGCATCTCTTGATGTTTTCAGTGATTGAACTGACGTCCTCTCTTTACCTACAATTAAGAAAAAATTAATGACTGTAAAATTATATTAAAGTTACATGTTGCAAATATAGTTATTGGCTTAGAAGAATTGCAGTGAAATTCACTCAAGTCAGACATGAAATCTACATGCTCCACCATCTGATAAATATTGATAATGCATTCTCTTTGTAAAGAGAGAAGAGATATAGCTATATTATTTCACATATTTAGGAAAAACCACTGTCCTTTTTTGAACATTAACTGAAAGGGTGTATCCATATGATTTGGCAAGATGACATGGTTTTACTTTTTAATATTCCTGTAATAATATCAATGGGTGAAATATTAGACACCAGCCGATCGCTCCAGGAAACCAGGCAGCGAAGGAACTGGTTTAGCAGGCCACAGTATGTTGAAAAGCCCTGCCATGGGAAACAGTCCTGTACTGTATCAACCACAGGCTACATGCTCGTAGCATTATCAGTGTTTTTCTTGTAAGTTAAAATCGGCAAAATCACAATTCAAATTCACTGTGCTAATCACAGTCTGTGCACAGCCTTGCCGCAGACCGGTTACAGGCAGCCTGCAGCAGCAGAACTGGTTGCAGTGTAAACTACTAGTTTTCAACGTGCGGTCCATGGATTACATCTAAGGGATCTGCAAAAGGTAAATACAAAGAGCAAATGTGTTGTCAGTAGGCCTAAATTAACTAGACCATTCACACTCACCGGGAAATGGTTGACTGTTCACAAACGGAAAACAACATAGACTTACCTTGGTTTCCATTAAATTTGTATCAACACAATTAAGAAAGGGATGAATTAAAAAGTCTATCAAATACTTATGAAAATCAGGAAATTATTTTAGAACTATAAACAAATACAGCTTCAATTTAATGAGTCAAAGCAATAAAGAGCAAACATGGCATCTCACTCCTAATAGCTGAGCTATTTTCTTATTTTACTCAATGCCATAAAATAAGACTGCATCGTGTTGTGTATTTTAAAATACCATTACCTATACAAAGAATTTAAGGAAAGGTCTATGCAAAATGCAGACTTTTAACAATAGGAAATGTTTAAGAGGTATTTGAAAAGGTGGTCTTCTACTCCTTACCCACATTTTCATAACATATGTATAGTGTAGACTTAATACAAAGCAAAGCTCAAACACTTAGGTCATCTCTGCACATTGTTAGAGGCAAGTGAGTTACTCCTATGATGTCGAAGACCTACTAATCCATGCAAAAATCTTCACAGCTACTGATGGGTCTTTCGAAAATGCTACTGAAAATAGTTGGGGAAGTTCCTCTGGCAAAAGCAAACGTTCTCAATTGCACTTTAACCCTCAATTTGAAGATGATGCTAAATGGAGAGCATACCTAAAAACATAGCAAGCAGCCTTATTTAAGAATTTCCAGTAGCCATAAAAGATGAATTATGAATTATCTTTAACTAAAAAAGCTCTTTAACAATGAAAAGAAATTGCAAAAAGAAAAACTGTGAAAAGTTAAAAGTTCCTATAAATACGAAGTATATGACAAAACCAAAAACATGAAAATAGAAATAACCATGTCTTTAATCCGTCACACTCCCCAAAGCACAGAATGTCTCCCTTAACACCACCAAGTAACAGAAGCTTTGCTCCTGTGATACCTGCTTTTCAGCCCCATGGATGAGCCACCTCCTTTTAAATTTACAGACTACTCTAACTCTGCCTCCTACATGCCTCCTTCATCACACTGGATTCTTTAAAGATTATCTCAGTTGAGTTGATTATATGTTTGTGCTTGAATAGATGAAATAAGCTGATACAAGTGGCAGTAAATTATTCAAAGTTAAGCAGAGAGAGAAACCACCATTTAATTTGGAGACATTACTAGGCCATTTTTTCTGAATGCACGTGGCTATTTTGAACCCACAAGCCCTACCTGTACAATTGAACATGACGTTTTCCAAGCACCACTACTCGCCTTCTTGCATCTCCTTGGCATACCGCTCTACAGACCCCTTACTGACTGGCCCGGTGAAGGAACACCACCCTGCTTCTCTCCATGCTCTCCACCACAGCTGAATGCCTGTCCTTTCCCACCAGCCCTTCCTCTCCCTTTACCAAGCTCCTTTACGTCCCCCCAATTTTCGTTGTTCAAATCCTGTATTCTTCCTAATTTATGAAGGGCTAGAGAGCATGGAGTATTCCTCCTTCAGTGGAAGTCATGAAGCCAAACTGATTCGGACTGCATGACTTTAAACACTACTACGATATTTAAAAAGACAGCATATTGTAAGTTCCGCATGAAATAGTGCATACTTCGCTTGTTGTAAATCCATTTAAGTACAGACTAAAATGTAGTGCTGACATATATGAGATATGTCCCACTTTACGTTCCTTTTAAATATGTAATACATGAGCTTACCTAAGACAAATCATATTCAAACACAATTCTAAAAGTATTATTTAAGCCACGTATACCTTGCAAATGGGCCATTTTAATTCAGACATCTAGAGGAACAGTTTAGTAGTACTATTTGTCAGTGAACAGGCAGTTATAGTCTAGTGTACGAGCCATCTGGTCTCTTAAAACTGATTTAAAGATGATGGGAAGAGGTGTTTAACCATGCAATTGGAAAAAAATCCCAAAAGCCACAGACCTAAATGCAACCTCCTCTCCTGACCAGCATCTTTTCTGGTTTGTGAAGATGTCTGCTTCTACTTTGCTACCTCCACTACTGTTTGAGTAATTCTGCCAATATACTACAAAAAGTTGGCTGAAAATTTTTAGAAAACCTTGAAACATTCCAAAATTTTATATGGTTTCTCTCAACAATGTTTTCCTGTTCCTGGTAATTATGAACTGCACATCTACAACACTTCTACAAATTTAGTTGAATATCATATTTTTCTCTTCCTCTCTTACACTTAGAGGAATTCACATTCACTGACTACTGCTACAAAATGTTAAAAGAATTGCAATGATGAGCTAGAAAGATAATTTGTATTCTCCATGGAGCGAAATGATCCCTCTAAATATGTAAACAATGTTAACTAAACTCCATCAGATCTTTTTTGTCAAGAAGTGCTACATAACAGTCCAGTGTGCCACTCTGGAAACACACACAATATGCCTATCAGTGAATAAAAAAATATCTAATTAGTTTCTTAAAAATCGCCAATATGAACAGTAGGTTTGTATAGTTCACTAGAAAGCATTTGCAGAAAGGGAAATCAAATCAGAGTAACTTACATAAGCTGTACAAACAGCAGTGGCTAAGATTGTAGTACACTAAAAAAAGCAATTTTGCCTTTTTTTTTTGCCAATTATTTAAATAGGAAAACCTTAAACATTTTCAAAACAGATAATTCATTAGGTTTCTGGGAAAGATTAACAGCCAAGCTTTTAAAAGGCAGAACATACACAGTATAGACTTAACTATGTTTCACATTTCTTTGAGGAAAGCAAGATTTGAGAGAATCTGATAAGATGAAATTGCTAAAAAACAACCAGATTCAAAACCCTAATAATACAGTTCTAAGAACATTTTCAGAAAACGTAGTAAGTAGCAGTATGTACTTTAACTTCTCCAATTTTTTTTAATCCCTCTTTTCCCCTGGTCGCAGGAAGAAAAGTCTTCATCTGCTGTACATGACAGGAAAGTTTCTTATAAGGGAATCCAACAAAGTACTTAAAGAAGTAACAGAAGCAGCTGATGCTAAAAGGAAAATAACATACGATACTGGAAAAGCTGTGCAGCTGAAACTCCTACAGTCGGTCTAGAGATGCTACCGAAATAACACCTACGATCCCCCACATGAAATACATAAGGGAACAGAGAGTACAAGGAAACAACCAAAGAGCAGACAACACATAATTGGTACAAAATGTCTAGTTTTCTCATCGTAAAAGACAGCATGTAAAGAAAAAGGGCTTATATAGCTAGTTGCAGTTTCACCTCACTAACCAGTCATCATTAATCCAGCATTACCTTGCTGAGAAGAAATATTTCTTTTATGTAAAGATGACATACTTCTGCTATGCTGGGACTGGTGGAACGGATAGGCTTTGCTTCTTTCAGGGGAGTAGCTCCTGCTGCTGACACTAGAGCCAGATCTGCTGTGCGGAGAATCCCTTCGGCTCCCTGGCGATTCCCTGAAGAAAGGAGAGTCCCTCTTATGAGGGGATCGCTCTCTCATATAATGAGAAGGATAGAAGCTTCTTCTTCTGAAGCCATCTCTGACGTCCCTTTGAATACAACAGAAAAATGAAAGCTACTTGGTTATCCTTCCTATGTTTCTGGAACAGCACGAGATAATACAATGGCAACATTTTACATCTGGTAAATACAAATAGGTCAGCTGTCATCTGCAGAACACACCTGAAATCTTCAGCATTGTTAAAGTACTAGGCAACAAATGAAAAACAAGTAGGAAAGTAGAAAAAAATATGTATATGTATGTAATTTTTTTCAGATTTCATTCAACCACTTCATCACTAGAAGCTAATTCCTTTCAATTTCTCAATAATACAGCTAAAATATAAGAGAAAGAGACATTCAAGAAATTGGGACTCTCACATTTCATTTCTTCAGATTCACTCCACGCTCCACTTCACCTGGAAATTAAGCCTTAATTTACAGTAGCTAAAAATGCATATGCAAATATTGCTCACACTATTTGACTGTTTTTCAACTCTATTTTTCTCCTACCCTTATTTTCAAGGGACTACGTCCCTTGTTTGATTTCAAACACCTTGTTATGGGAAATATCATTGAGGGATTTCAGTTTATATCCAGCAAGGACAAAAACAAAACTGCAGAATATCTATCCTCGTGCCTATGTATCCACCCAAGGTCAAACCCTGAATGAAAATACAAAGATTTATACCAACTAAAAAGTCTATCTTTCACAATACACAACATTCAACCTGAACTTTACTGCAAAATGCCACAGACACACTCAGCATTACATGAAACCCAACTGATTTGAAACCATAATCTAGTAAACATCAAAACTTTCTACTAAATTTATATATTGTTACTCCAGACCATACCCCAAATGTCCTGGTTACCTGCAAATTTTATTAAATACATATATATATATATGTAAAGCTCAGAAAACCAGTATCAAACTGAACTTTTCCTAAAGAATCTCAAAACTAACAAACATGAATGCAAACACCTACTGAATCTAGACTTGTGACATTTGCCTTGGTCAGAAGACACATTGCTAAGAGAAGCAAGTACCTCTCAGCTCCTCCACAGCATTACTAAGTAAAAACAAAGACTTCATAGCATTTCTAGTAAGCCAGAATGTACCTTATTGCACTGCTGTTCTCTCCTATTTCTCATCATAGTCCAATATTTTAAGTAAGGTAATGTCTCACAAAGGCAAGCAAAGTTCTGGTGGTCTCATTTCGCACAATGTAGCTATAGCTAATTTTATGTTGGTGGATAAAGGAAAAAAGCCCTCTAGTGTACAATTCCTATAGCATGTTACAGGCCCACATTTGTGACAGGTAACAAAGGACTTCAGTGTGCCAAAGGTGTTTTGGACTACTGAAACTACACAGGTAGCACCACAGTAATACAAACCCTATTACACTGGTGTGTTTTATATAGTGCTGATTTAATTTTTGCGTGGAAAGCACATCTGCATGAGTGGTTCTGCTTCAGAGCACAAATATCCCACAACAACACTGAGGTTATTCTGCAACAGAAAAATCATTGGGGTGGGGATATAGCCAGTAAAAATACAGACGATCCATCAGCTTATTTCTCCAATTCCAGATGGAATAAAAGTATCAGGAAAATAAAACAAATCTTTATTTTGAAAATTTTCATACGAAACTGAAGTATGACTCAATAGCTCTCAGCCACCCTGGTTTTCAGTAAAACACCAGTGAAGCAAAGCCAGGTTTTACAGTTAAATAATTACTTCACTGTTAACAGACTACAGGCTTTTTATAGGTATCTTATCTTACAGAAAAACATATTTTACAGGTCTGCATACCAAAACTGATACAAGACAATGTTACACAGATTTATACCTAACAGGTGTGTTAAAAATCAGTATTAATTTCCTTACTAAACATCTTTTCTTCTTCTGTTTCTTGCAACACTTCCTTCTCCCCAAGCCAGCCAGCAAAATAAACAATTATAGAATTGTTAAATAGTACTCTAGTTAATAGCTGCTATACAGTAGCAATTGTATAGATACTTACATCAAAGAATGAATCACCCCAGAATACACAGAAGGATAATCCTCCTGCCTTCTTCAAAGGCCTGAAAGCAATGTCCCCACCTTTGGGCACTACTCCTTAGAAAATGTGTAGATTAATGGGAGACTTTCCAGAAGGAAATAACTGAAATTATCAGAGACTGAGAAAACGTGTAACAAAAAAACACTCAAATCCCTTTGTCCATTTGAATTTAGCGAAAAGAAATCTAAAGAAACCAGGCAAGTTCTCAAACCTATGAGATGTAGCTGAAAATAGGGAACTAACACTTTATCTACATTACATGCATGGACGTTTCATGTAGCAATAGACTTAAACTGAAAGTTCAGACTTCAAGTATACTAGAAAGATTAGCTCAACACTGAACTAGTTTGTCTAGTTAAGTGGGGGGGCGGTTATTTATTAAAGTACATGTTGATCAAATATTTATCAGGAATGAGTTAGGTACAGCACACTTCTTCTTCAGTTTCCTTGTAAATCTCTCTCTTTAAATAATCTTACCTATTTTTAAAGCACAAACTTCTGGCAGACCAGTACACCACTTTTATGCCCAAAGCACATTTTTATGAGCAAGTTATTAAGCCCTAGTATACAGAGAAGTTTATTATGGAAATGTTTACAGAGCTCCAGCTATTGCAGACGGATAATAAATGCTCTAATATCCACACAAGAATTTACAAAATATCATTGAAACACACTTTTAAACAGGAAAACATTCAAAAGCCTCGCTCTACAATAACAGTATGCACAAAAAAGTGGAATCTCACTTTCATTTTTTAAATTTTCATTTCATCACTTCATGTTAATTCTTAACCAGACCCTATCTCATACTGAACACTCAAGCTACTAACTATATTAAAACAGTTTTGGACAGCATAGCATTTCTGATGTTTTCCATTAATGTAACAAACTACACTGAACAGAACAAAATAAGCATTGTTTTACTTTTTTTTTTTTTCCTTAAATACTTAAGCTAACATACACCTGCAATTTGGTAATGAAGGCCCCAATTCAGCAAAGCAGTTAAGCACATGCTTCAGATTCCAACACATACTCAAAAGGTTTATTGAGCCGGGACAGTATTTAAGAGAGATGCAAAATTTTGTGCTCAGCTGTAACTTTAAAATAGAACTACTGCCCTTAATAACAAATACAGGATTAATCCCTTTTATATAGGATCCCTCTTATCTTTACTCTTTGTAATCACATCTCACACTCAGTCCCAAAAGCGTAAGTTAGTTCTCTCAGCAGGATTGCAACAGGAAGTATTAGCATTTTTAACCCCCATGAAACTTGACCATTAAATTCTCACTAAAGCTGATAATCTTGGATGAGCTCCTGAAATTTTATAAGTAAACAGCCATACCCTGATATACCATCCACCAAGGGCAGATGAGGGAAGAGCACAAGCCTGAGAGTTATTTCAGTTAACCATCAGTTCCAGTTTTCTGGAGGAAAAAACACAAATACAGAATAGGCAAAGGTATGGCTTTCTGCATAGCAGGAGACCAAGAGAATACAACACAAGGGAGCTTTTCAGTTGCCAAAGAATCAGAGACACCACCTTTCCTAAGCTACCCCTACTACACTGAGCACTTCTGGTCTCATGCCTCCCTGCCATTTTTAGCCCTGCAAACCATTCAGCAGCAAAGTTGTGGGAAACTGAGGGCTACAGAAAGCCCTCCAGTTTACAAAAGGGAGTGCTACAGATTAAGCTATGTGAAACAAAGACTAACACAAACTAGTGTGTCCATTTTATAATTTAAGAGTACATAAAGGCAAAATTCAATCACTTGCCAGATTTGAAATGCCTGGAATGGAGGTGTACTTGGGTACATGAAAGCACACCACCTGGAACACGGGAAAAAGTTTTCTTTGTAAAAGGAATCTTAGTTCACCCTCATTGAATTCATGCTACTGGACAACTGTGTACAATACTTCGTGCTTACTATTCTCCTGGACTTCTACATCCCAATACAGACACCCATCTTTTCAACTACAACATTAATCTACGATGCAGTCCAGCCACAGAGGATGTATCTCAAGCTTTTGACACTGCACTGGAGACCAGCAACTCAACGGCACGTCACTGTGGAGCAGAAACTGTAGGTTCTTTCAGTGACTCAAAGGTGAGTGCAGTCTATCACCTATATAAAATGTCAACAGAAAAGTTTAGGTGACCCCCTCCATCTGAGAAAGATTATTGTTATTGTCAAAGGGGTTAGACATTCTATTTATAGGTTTGGGATTGATTACTAACCTTGCCTAAAAGTAATTCACACAATTTTATAAATAAATTGAGGAAATTATACATATCTCCTAAGACACCAGATTTCAGTGCAACTAGATAAAACAGACAAGATTTGAACCATGCTTTTTAATGCAATTCACTTTCCCTATCTCATAATAAACTGGCAAGAGGAAGGGGGAGGAAGAGTGAAACAAAAAAAAGTCCTCTTGCCTTCCTTGTCAGGACAATGCAGGGGCTAATAGAGCTACCAACGTGATTCAGATGACGTGGAAAACATTTAATAAAATATACCACACCCCTGACCTCCAAGTTTCTCAAAAGATTTGCTGTGTTAAACATCCAAAAAGCAAACACAAAGAGTCAAGAACACCTCTACTTTTAACATCTCCAAAGTAAATGTGGGTGGTAGAAGATTCCAGCCACCATCGTCTCTCCCAGAAGTCATGCCCTTTCTTTCAAAGTACACAGTATGTGTTTGTGCAACTAGTCCAAAGATCTTTATGCTGATTTATCATAAGCTAAAACAATACAGTGAATTACACCATTGTAGGTACAAGTAATTGAATCTGGTTCCATCAGCTTTCATATGAACATTTGAAATGATGACTGATTTCTTATGACAACTGGTTTTCAACATTTGATGACTAAGCAAGTAACCGCAGTACTTGTAAGTGATATTTGCGTTTGCTTTAAATGAAATTAATGTAATTAGGTCTAGTCAATGTAATCTTATTAACAGCTTTTCACACGAAGGCAAAAGGAAACAGACATTGCAGAACAGTAGTAACTGTCATGAAGAGGATAACTAGACATACCAAATGTACAACAAAATATTTAAAATGTATAAATGCTTCATGATTTTTATGCTGCATGTGGTACTATAGAAGCCATCATATGCAAACACTCCAACTCGACACTGATGCCACTTGTCTACCTCACTCAGTACGAAAGCTACTAACCTCATCTCCCCCCGCCCCCACCTTGGGATGTCATGACAGATTGGGCAATAAAAATTAAGAAAACTTGAATATTATAGAAACACTAGCGAGAAATGCCTGCTCTGTTCTTTAATTGAATAGCAAAGCTCTGCACTTCACCTGAAGCTGGAAATCAGATTACACACCTCTTTATCCTTAGTAGAGAGTACCCTCTTTTCTACTGTCATCAATAACATACTTTATTAAACTTGCCAGAAGATAAGCCCACACAATAAAAGTACATTTAAACTCAAACTCTCTCTCGCTATTATTTGACAGAGAGAAACTATGGTCAAGCATAGAGATTAGGACAGAGGACCAAGAACGAAATAAAGACTTAGGAGTCCAGAAAAACACAGATTTAAGTTCCAAAGAATTAAAAGCAAACAGCTTTATACAACTGTATGCAGAATAAAGACAAAATATTAATTAGACAAATCAAGAGCAAATTAGACAAAATAATATACATGTGATCTTGGCTTCTCTTCTTTTTGAAAATGAGGGCTTAGTACATCCATGCGATTTCTCTACAATAGAACATAAATCATAGGTCTGAAGTTCCAGAGTGCATATCTGCTTAAAGTGATGGAACAAAGTTACAGTTTCTATTAAGAGTTAAAACAGCACAGAATTTCACTAATAAAATATTTACTGACAGACACTGCCGTTGGACCAGATTTCACATTCTCGACTTTCTGAGCAGCAGATCATCCCAGAACAGTCAAGCAGTTCAGATAACTATGTCAAGGAATAAACTTCTCAATATAGTAGCAACTGAATCAATTCCTAAACAGCCTTAATTCAAAATGGAAACCATTCAAATCTGGTATCTCAATATACAAGCTTAAAATTGGAAGGAAGACAGGAAGCAAGATAGGTATCTTCACAAACTCTTACTTTTTTTCCTGATACCGTAACAGACCACAGAAACTGGTCATCATTATTGCTTCTAGAGAAAGTTCTAATGGGACAGACCTTCCTAAGCAGGTGCTCGCACATTTACTGTCATCCTGCCTCAGGCACCAAGACCAGCACGTGGGAAAGAACTTTAAAAAGCTTCCCTGTGGTACCAAAGAGCATGGGGTTGATGGGGTGGGAGACAGAAAAAATTCCCAAGTACTACCCAAAGCAAGCACAAAGGTATTGAGAACAAGCATTTGTGGACAGTGATGGACTATGAAACACAAGTAAATAGCTCTATGGAAATTTAAAAGTAATTTTATTGTTTAAAGATCTTCTAAATTGGTGTGGGAAATGACATGAGACTGCAGAGAAAAAATATATGCTGTTTAGAGACATGCAACTGTATATTGTCAAATTTCTAAACAAAACAAGTTGGGGGGAGGAGGGTTGGTGAGGGTTTTTGTTTGTTTTGTTGTTTGGAGGGGGTAGTTTTGGTATTTTGTGGGGGTTTTGTTTGTTTTGAGGTTTTCATTGGGTTTTTTGGTTTTGTTTTTTACTTCAGGTCAGTGCTTGCCAAGAAATTCAATGTAGGCAAAGATTTGTCTAATAATATACACACTAAGCACCTGAAAAAAGATGGAAATACTTTTGCATGATATTTTAAGGGCGTAAGTGAATTTTACGTTCAGCAAGCTATTAATCTTTTTCCCAAAGGCTATCTTTAAAATACTTAAATAGAAGAACCCAGAAACCATGAAATATCTGCTAAAGGAGCTCTTAAGGCTTTTCATCGGTATGCCACAGAATGCCATTAGTTCATCGATACTTAAGAGAAAGCAACAAGTACTGTATATACTGTACTAGTATATACTGAGTTGATCCACCCTTGCGGTTGACTTTCTAACACTATCAATAAAAAGCTGCAAAAGGAAAGAGCAAGTTGTGGAACAGGTCTGTAAGCAGTAATATCTTATGTCAGTTATACTGACACACAATACCCTTATTATACTTAGTTTTCTTCTCTTTCCAAATCCCTTAATGAGATTTATAAATCAGAAAAACACTCTATTTTTCTCTATATCAGAAAAATGCTCCACAAATTGCTATGTTTTTATTCTTAAAGTGAAATTTGAAGCGACTGGGTCAAATAGGTTTCATTTGCTTTTGCCCCAAAAGTTTAGTAATATTGGTACAGACTTCTGCATAGCAATTTTAAATAAAAGTTAGCAAACTACCTCTGCTTTTGGATTTCTGAAGATAAAAGATACCATATGTATATGAAGAAAAATTTTATTGTACATAATGGGTTTTTTCCTTATTTGATCTCATTCCTCCCTGTCAAGTATGTAGTTTGTTCAAAGTCAGAAAGCCCCGAGTTAAGACAGACATTTCCTCTTATAAATTATTCAGCCATGTAGCTTTATCTTTTTTTTTTCCAGTTTGCTTTTTCCTTTCACTTTGCTTACAGTTTACAATCACTATAATACACATTAACGTCTCCTCCCCCCCCACCCGCCCTTTATTTTTTAGGCCATTTCCTATATATCACAAATAGCACTTACTTGAACATACTTAATAAGCCATGCTCCTTGGGTAAGCTCCTTATTAAAAATCCTTTTGCAACTACTGTATGCCTTCAGTTATTTCAGTGATTTAATAACAGTTAACTTTAGAGCGCACCTCGATGACAAGTCATACTGATTCAAACTGGTGCTGCTACAATCCTAATCTTTTCAACCTTCGTTGAAACCATATTCCCACTCCATGTCTAACCTGGCATTGATATTTTCTCTCTGGCAACCAAACTGGTAGATAATTATTTAATTGATTGTGGTGGGTTAGCATGCAGGACCAGCTCATTGAAGAGTATTAACACCCGCAGCAATACCAGGGAGAGGGAAGGACTGGAATGGTACCAGCTTAGATAGGTTTAAACTACTGTGGAAACAGATTTTTAGTTTAGAAAGATCAGTCTCCTTACTGCATTCATGACTTTTATTTATCTATGATAAATAAAAGAGGTCCCTTGGCAGAATTTTAGAGTAGTCAAAGTAAGCATCAGTAAGACTCAAAGAAGTAATACATTTTTTTTTTCTAAAAATAATAGAAGTACATATCTAAGCATGTCTAAGTACATATCTATTGTGAAAACACAATATTCTGGCTGTAATAAATGTAGATTCAAAGATAAATTTTTAAACAGAATACTGTTTAACAGAGACGAGTTTTAGTAAGGTATAAAATTAACAGTAGCTGAAGAGAGTTTTTGAAGAAGATAATTCATTGCTTGTCACTTCAACCTCCTCTGTTAACATAATCCTTTGCCTTACTTAAATAATCCTTGTACAAAATTCTTCCAAAAAATGCATCTAGTAAGATAAAAATTGCAGAACACACATTGAGTTTAGTACCTCATCAAACCTGAATTGGTTTGCCCCTCTGCTCTGGTGAGACCCCACCTGCAGTACTGCGTTCAGCTCTGGGGTCCTCAGCACAGGGAAGACGTGGACCTGTTGGAGCGGGTCCAGAGGAGGCCACAAAAATGGTCAGAGGGCTGGAGCACCTCTCCTATGAGGACAGGCTGGGAGAGTTGGGGTTGTTCAGCCTGGAGGAGAGAAGGCTCCGGGGAGACCTTATAGCAGCCTTCCAGTACTTAAAGGCAACTTAAAAGAAAGATGGGGACAGACTTTTTAGTAGCGCCTGTTGCGATAGGATGAGGGGTAATGGTTTTAAACTAAAAGAGGGTAGATTTAGACTAGATAGAAGGAAGAAATTTTTTGCGATGAGGGTGGTGAAACATGGGAACAGGTTGCCCAGAGAGGCTGTAGATGCGCCGTCCCTGGACACACTCTAGGTCAGGGTGGAGGGGGCTCTGAGCAACCTGATCGAGTTGAAGATGTCCCTGCTCATTGCTGGGGGGTTGGACTAGGGGACCTTTAAAGGTCCCTTCCAACCCAAACCGTTCTATGATTCTTTAAGTCAACACATTAAAATAGCTTTTCCATTCTACTTCCAAATTGCATAAACATGCTCTCAAACATAATTTCCAAAAATAATTAGGCATACTAGACTAGGTAAGGTAGGACTTCATGTAACACGACGTGACTGTTAGAAGTCAGATTTCAGAAGAGAAAGACATTCCCACAGCTGGCTGACACAACATTGTTGTGTCTCATGGCATCAATATTCAGTTCCACTTAGACAAAAGCATTTGTTATCAACTCACAAACTAATACTACGAAGCGTCATATACTAGGGAAAGAACCTTGTATGGTTATGCAAATGTGTATCATGAATAAATGTCAAGACTAACATTAAGAATAATTTGTTAGCATGCAAAAATAGCATCACCTTTTAAAAATAATACAAATGGCTTGAGATCATGGAATTGCTTTACTGATGAACTTTTCCTCAAATGTAGATGGTAACACACTCAAACACAGCAGTAGGTGGAAATGGCGTATCAAAAATCTTCTCTTTGCAGCAAAATGCTCAACAAAAGGATGCCTATACTGTCAGTAACACCAAATTTTTTTCTCTCCTCTACTGAAATTTACAGCGCATCTCATTTCATCAATTAAGGCAGGGGAGCAACTTGCATTCATGTGAAGAAACAACATTTAAGCAAAGCTCATCCTAGTATTCCCACCCTCTCTCAATGGGAATTAAATTCCCTGAAATATTTAGTATGTACAAAATACAACAAACAAGTCCCTGGAACCTAACAGATCAAGAATTTATCTTCCTAAGGGAAATCATGTACAAGTCCTTTGTGACAATACTCCCCGTCCTGAGAAAGCCATGACTGCATTAATTAAGCCAATTCAATGGCTAGTCGATGAGACAATTTAGTTAGATGCCCATCTTAACAGTAGTTGTCTGGACTCGAAGGGAGACTAGACTCCCTTCTCTTTCCCTCCCTACTGTCTCTCAGTACCTAGCTGTTTTTCAACATGTTTGTTAGGAAACCCTTCCAGAATAATCAAGTACTACCCACAGGAGTTTGCTTCATTATTTTCCAATACAGCATTAACTTGCTAGTTTGATACCATCTACCACCTGATTATAATGCTAGCTATAAAACTGGACCAGATGAGCTTGCTTTTTAAAGTCTTCTTTAAAGTGAGGTGTTAGCCAAGATCTTACAGTGTAGAGGTACATAATCTTATCTTTAGGCATGTTGCCCTATCCTATGTTGTAAACAGAGGAACTCCTTACAGTTTATTAGCATTATGTAAACATCATTGATAAGAAGAAAATAATCCTTTTCCCAAAACGTGACTGAGTTTTAAGCAACAAATCCATGTTATTACAAAATTTAACTGAGTTTGCACACACTACTGAATTTTTCCTTACATCTTATCCTGGTTTCAGCTGGGATAAAATTAATTTTCTTTCTAGTAGCTGGTACAGCATTAGGTTTTGGATTCAGTATGAGAAGAATGTTGCTAACACACTGATGTTTTCACTTGTTGCTAAGTAGTGTTTTTACCAAGCCAAGGATTTTTCAGCTTCTGATGCCCAGCCAGCAAGAAGGCTGGAGGGGCACAAGAGCTCGGGAGGGGACACAGCCAGGACAGCTGACCCCAACTGGCCAAAGGGGTATTCCAGACCATGTGATGTCATGCCCAGTATAGAAACTGGGAGGAGTTGGCCTGGGGGGATCGCTGCATCGGTCGGTGAGTGGTGAGCAATTGCATTGTCCGTCACTTGTTTCGTATATTCCAATCCTTCTATTATTATTATTTTTATTATTGTTATTATTATCATTATTAGTTTCTTCCTTTCTGTTCTATTAAACTGTTCTTATCTCAACCCACAAGTTTTACTTTTTATCCCTGATTCTCTCCCTCATCCCACTAGGTGGGGGGGAGTGAGCAAGAGCTGTGTGGTGCTTAGTTACCAGCTGGGGTTAAACCACGACACGTCTATATCATAACATACTAATAACTGTCATAAACAGTTCTCATGCAATAACCACTGTAAAAAAATATACTGATGACACTAATTTCATATGACAATTTACAACCTTACAAAAACTGCAGTGGGAAATAGTTATACACACAAAAAGCCATAGATCCTTAAAACATAATATAGGTTTGGATCAAAAGCAAATTAAATAAACATGATAGCAGTTGAGAACTGCTGTGATGAAAACGTCTAGGTTTTTTGTTACCAAATTTGGTGTGTTTACTGTAATTGTTGTCAAATAAATAAAAGCCAATTTACTACCTAGCTGTTCTTTATTCAACAATAATTCAGGCTGGGGTTTTAAGAATACCAAAATGTTCTTTGAGAAGAATATAACAACCTGTCTTTAGGCCAAAGAATACTTTGTCAGTCCTTTAGAGTCACAACATAGAGACCATATTTAAATGTAACTGAAATATTTCAAAGGATCAAAGTATAAGAAATACCATACACACAGAATCTGAAATTACCTATTTGTAATTATGCTTTTCAGAAACAAGCTTACCGAGTATTCTCTTACAGCTCTCAGAGTTAAAACCAAGATTTAGAACCGTTCTACACTTCATATGAAAGGTAAGCTTTACTGCATGATGCTGTATATTTACAAGCTCAGCAGGAAAAAAAAAACAGGTAGTAGGAAGTTCTGCTAATTTGACAACTCCCATATATGAGAAACTATGAAATGTTTTGATTAGAAAAACAAAGCTTCCATGACATCATTCCAAAATGAAATAGAACAGCCAGACCCATCTGTTACCAACAACAGTCAAAGGAGTCTCCCACCAGGTAGGAAGAAAAAAAAAAAAAAAAAAAAAAAAAGAAAATCACAGCTCAGACTCCTGTGGGAGGTTCCAGGGCTGAATAGCAGGAATACTGGCACCGACCTCAGAAGGTCATCAGGAAAAATGGTTAAGAAAAAAGTTAAATTATCAATACGGCATATATTATAACTTTAAAGTTTAAACTCCTTCTCCTCAACCAGAGATGGAAATTGCATAAGCAATTAAATGAGAGTGCCACAAGATCCGCTATAAGGAATAAAATTATCAGGAAGCAATTTTTGAAAACAAACATGTTTTTTAGAATGGGAATGAGAAATTCTGCAAAGAAATAAAAGAAAATGGGCCTTCCATAATGATCACGGTCAATAATTACGCAAATAAAAATATTTTAAAATTAAAAGCAATCATTCAACAGCTACAACTAGCTGCCAGTGAAAGCAACATTCACCTTACAGAATAACCCCACAATTAGCTGAAACGTGCAAAAAAATCCAGTTGAAAACAAGAGGAATTTTTACCTCATCCCCATATTTTTACATTGTAGGGTGGGGGCAAAAAAAATTCTACAATTGAAACCCTGTCCACCAGTCTCTCCTTTTCTCCCCATTCTCTCAAGTGACAAACATTTCAGAAGCGGAGTGACAGCAGTCTTGCTTTGAATGACATTTCTAGTATAATCTAGATATAAATAAAGCTGTTCTGACCAACATAAGTAGCAGCAGAAACTCAGTTTGACATAATATTCGTAGTAAGAAAACAGCCAGTGTTCCCATACATAGTTTTAAGTCTCTGGGTTCTAAGTTAAATGGAGGAAAGAGATTCATGACAGCAACAAAACTAGACTTATCTGAATTGAAATTTCTTTACTTCTGATTGCATTGACCTGCAATAGTGGACAGTCCCAAACTGTTCTTAGTTATATAGAGCCTTCAGCAGAGGCAGTTTTAAAACACTAAGTGATATCTGCATGAAAAGATTCAAGTTCTTAATATCCATTCAAAATAAAAACCTGTGGTCCAAAGGAACCCAAAGCATTAGTAATACAATTAGACATATATAATTTTGGCCAAGTAATGAAAATCAAATTATAAAACATAAATCTCAGTTTGCAAACAAGTTGGTTGTCCCAAGCACAGAAGAGCTAAAGAAGCAGTGGAGCAGAAGACAGTCCTCAAAGAAAATGTTGCAACTACTGAATCAGTAAGACTGCTGCATAAGACATGAAGTATAATATGAAGTCATTAAATGTTTAGTGTAAGCCAGAATCTACTTTTAAGTCAAGTTATCTATTACCTATTATCTTGTTCCAAAAAGTTCTAACTCCCCCTTCCACCCCCCCCAAATACCATAAGCCAAGGTAAACTAATTTAGCTAGCAGCCTAATACAATGGGTCTTCTGAACTAAAGATTTCACAGACAAGTCCTTGCCTGGAGTTGTAGACAGGTATAACGAATCTACCACAATGACCTATTATAAGGAAAGTGTAATTTCATATATGAATAAACAAGTTGCTCTAGTAGTTCGTGTGAATACCTGAGAGGTTCAATGTTCTGGCAGAGATTTTATTTATTTATTTATTAAAAGAAAAAAACATGTGCTAATGAATATGATTAGAACTCTGCTTATCAATCTCTCTGAAAAACAAGACCATTTTCTTTGGGTGACTGCCATATTTATTTCCCTCCACACATGTTTTTTAATGAAGAATGAGGTTCTTGTATGGTGTCCCTTAAGACCTGTCAAATATTGCAACAGAACAGCAGACTTACGTACATTTTTAACACCATCTCATAAATCCCTTTGGCTAAGTTTCTCTTCTATAACCAAGACAAAGATCAGTTTACATTACAAGAAAGTTTAAATCGAAAGCCTAAAGACCTCCCACAATATAATACGCTGTTTTAAATGAGTATAAAATATTTAAACAGGTTCACTGTTTCATTCATTAGAGAATACATATGGGGCAGGGCGGCAGGGATGGAAGAAGAAACAAGCTACCCCCTGTAATTCCAAGGTGATTGCACAATGACAATGTAAAGATAACTGCCTTGGCCTGTGACACATCTGAACCCTCAATATTAAGTCCTGCTTTATTGAGAGAAGAGTCAGTGACCCTTAACTTCTACCTGGAGACTCTCTCATCAATGGTTTTGTTTAAAATAACCATTCTTGCCAAAGAACAATTTTCTTCTTAATGTACAATCTTCACACCACTCCTCTAGAACATCCTGTCATCACATACTGCACCTGCAAGGGGTGAATCACCAAATGGAAGAGTAGTTCAAGGAGAGATCACAAAGCCACAATTGCTGGGCTTCTATCCCCCACTCTGCTACCAACTGTCTCCATGGTCTTCAGTAAACACAATCTCACTGTGAAGGTTTATGCATCTACAAAAACAGTTACCCTAAAGAGGTAACTTTAAGTTTAATGTTCAGAAAGGCACGTAAAATTTTCAGAGGACAGGCATGCCATTGATTTAAAGGATTTCCAAAACAAAATAAAAGAACTGACTAATTAATCTTAGTTGTTCACAGATCACTACTTGTTTAAAATTAAGTTTCAACATTTTGCCAGACAGTTTTCTTTCATTTCTAGCATCAAAATTACTTTTTTATTATTCTATTTATTATAAAATATTTCCTGTGCCCACCACAGATAAGCAGATGTGTTTTATATACACAAATGCATTAGTATTAAGACTGGACTAAGACTTCCTAATTTTACACAGGACATGAAAAAAAACCCACCAACAACCACCAATAAACAAAAGAACACATGTAGTAGCAGCAAGTTTCCTTTACTAACAAAGGAAAACTTACTCATATCAACAACTTTAGAGGAGATATTCAAAATGTCCTACGTGAGCCACTTCCCAGGAGTCTATATTATATGAACCAACATTACTACTAATGCAGAGTACTTTGTCTACAAATATGGCAATCCTTATTTTACAAAAATCTGGACCTCAGATAATTTTAAGGATCAAATTTAATGCATGTATAGCTGGGATTTACAAGTGCGTCATTTTGTAATTTCTCTTTGAAGATGAGTCTTACCCATCTTAAGTTGCCAAGTTTTGCATATTTCACATCTTATGAACTCAGTTTGGCTAGAAAAAAAAGAATGAAGTAATGCTCTGTGCACTCAAAAGGATTAAAATTTGGTATGACTAAAGTGAACAGCAGCTAACAATCTTCTAAAGCAGTTCTCACTGAAAAGTTCATGTGACTTTATAAAAATGAACTTGTATGCAAAATCCGTTGCTATGAGGGCCCATGCAGAAGTACTGTAAAATTTGAGTTCTGCAACATATAACACCATAGTTCCCTGCAAGTTTTCAAAAACTAACATGCATAAAATAATGTGTTTTGAATAAGTGAGTTTGATATATCATTAAAGACAAGTAGTTACACAGCCCTAGAAGTGATCAACATCAGTAAAAGATAAATGTACAGAGAAGTCATATGTTATTTGATCTCTACTCCTCTCATAATTTCCAAGTTTCAAAATTCTCATAGCATCAGCGACCAAGACATTAAGACCGTCATCACGGGCGCAGAAAATTCTCTGTTCTCCAAACTAACATATTCTGCTTTGATGTACAATTCTTTGTACATGCCGACTAGGCTTGAACGAAGAGGCACTTCAAACCAAACTATGACTGCAAGGTTACACAATCCACATCAGTTCCTGCAGTTCAGAAATCCAGCAAGAATCCCTTAGGTCAGAACAGGAGAAAAAGGGCTGGGAACTCATTTTGAAATCTATGCCCAGCACATCCTCTGAATTACCTTATTTTTTACATATAAAAAATGATGCTACCCTAAAGGAGTCATGGTCAGGATGAAAGCTGTTCACTGAGCATAGTATAAAACAGGGCTAACAACTCTCAAGAACTGAGCGGTCCAGGAAAGAGCAGAAGGATCAGTAACACTCTGCTCAATAGTAGACTATTGGCAACTGGCAGCTGCTTGGAAACTGGAGCATAACTCCATAAGAAGAAAGAAGGCAAGAAAAAAAGACAGCTAAGCCAAGCGGTAGAACCTCAACAATCCCCTCGTCACTCATGGAGAATTAATTGCTGGTGGTCAACGACCACATCACAGCTCAAGCCACAGCTATGCAACTGCTAAATAAGCATGCACTTCCTATTCTTCAGGAAAAGACAAGCTGCTTAAAAACAAAAAGAAAAAAAATAAACCCCCCACACTCCAAAAAACTTAACAGCTGATTTCTTCAACATAGGAAAGTTTTGCCCCCCAAAATTCTGCATCATTGAAGGATTTTTGATATTCCAGATAAGCAGCTTCTTTTACTTTGGGAGAATCTTGAGTAATGTTTTTCAGCACTCCAAAGAAAGATAGGGGAACAAAATTGGAAAGAGTAGGAAATCAGAAACTACTTTTTAACAGTTAAGTTGCCATAATCAAAGCAGGAAAATGTGAATGATTAATGCTTAAGAGGAAATGATAAACATAATATTGACAACTTCTTACAGCACATTTTTAGCTGCTGAATGAGTTTTTTAAAATACTCAAGAAAACTGATTATTTATGTCAATAAAAGAGCTATTCTTTTTAGAATTTATAGTCACTGTACTGACTATGAAAACCCATTAACTTTATAAGTCTCCTGAGTGTTTTTAGCTTCACAAATCTAGCTTTGTACTGTTTTAGCCATATTCGATGCAATTTTTTAAAAAGTACTTCTGGTTAAAGTAATCTTAAATCTCCTTCTACTACCTCAAAGAAAAAAAAAATATTTATATGTACTCCAGAAGAACTTACCCAAAATAACTTTCATCATATCCAAAGTGAAAGCATTTTCGCATATAATCACTTTTTAATCTCATGTTTTATAGTGCAAGTGTCTTTGAAATATAAAGTAATTAGTGTTTTCACCACAGGAGACAACAGATACCAAGTACTGTACTTCACTTTCCTCTGCTGAGATCCACTACATAGCTCAATAGTGAGCAGCGTGCAAAAAATAATAATTAAGTTTATTACAAAGCTTGTAATACTACAAGTGTTTAGCAGTCTGATCACAGGATTTTAGGTCCAAGGTTATTTACTATCCCTGTGCTCTTCTGTACAGTCAGACTTCTGACATGCTAATGCATATTTATATAATAAATCAGTAGGGCTTCATTCAATTGCAAATACATTCTCATACCCTCATCTGAACCAAGTATCTTCATGAAATTCTTCCATAGTGTTACTGCAGTTGTATAACAGTTACATATTCTGAAATATATAATAAAGACTCAGATGGGACCATCACCTACCTCACAACACATTTTTAAAGCCTTCAACAAAACGAGCTGACATTTTATCCTCACATTTTAAACGGAAGAAATCAGGATGCATTTAAGACAATCTTTTTGACCACTGGGTGCCACTCTTGTTCTGTGTAAAATACACGGCCTGGCACTAACTCAGTCTTCTCAGTCTTTTTTTTTTTTTTTTTTTTCCCCCAGCTTTGAACAACTGATTCTTTTACTACTTTTCAAAACCCTTTACTGTTGCTTCTAGCCCCAAGAACACAATTTTAAGAGAAGTCTAATGCACACAAACCCTTATGGTATATGAACGATTTTTTATGGTGAAGTTATGTAATAACCTACTTACACTACATCTAAATCATCACATTCAAAGGAATAGATATCTCCCTGCAACTGTGTAGCACTGTATTGCCATCGCTTCTAGCAGCTTCATATTGTGTTTGCAAGGCCTCAAGATTGAGGCTTTGCAACTGTCTGAGCTTTTCCCCGACCTGCCTGAAGTCTTGTTTTTTAACTTGGTGCAGGTTTAAAAGCAATTTTTCTAACTGACCAGGTGTCTATAGCTAAATTGGTTTACTGTTGTTGATTTTTGTATAGTACAACCATAGTTTTATATAGATAGCAATAAGGAGTTATTCTATGTAGAATAAGGTATTTATGACTAACACCCTGAGATGCAGTATTCAGAAATACAGGCCTGGTGTAATAGCAGACACCCTGAGAAGTGGCAACACAGGATGTGGCATATAAAAGTACAGCATGAGATTACATTCTTAGATTAGACTGTTAATATTTCAGTAATACTAACAATTAATTCTTGTCTGAATATTTAAGGTGAGTTTCATCTTTGTCCATTAATTTTGAGTGTAACATTATCCTGTGCACTTTATTTATCATATCAAATAATCCCATATCAAACATCATTGCAGGCATATGTGTGTTCCAGCCCTACTGTTTAGTACTATTCCTTACATTTCATAGACAGGAACCCAAGGTACGGACCAAGAGGTGCTCGCAGAAATTAACATAATGCATGATAGAAAAATCTACTCATTAGTCCAGCTGAGAAAACAGGGAGGTCAGAACAAGGCTATGCTGAACTTCATAATCCCATTTATTCACCCCACCAACCTTTAAAGTGGCACAGGTATCTTTCCACTGTATTGTCACCCCAAGGTACTGCAGTCACAGAAGCAAGTATTAGACCAAAGAATTCTCTGAAGTTATATAAAAAGTGGGACTGATCAGGGAGATGCACTAAATTACTTAACAGTCCCAGGCTAACAACCTAAAGATGCTACCATTATGCCTCTTATCCTTACTAAACAAATACTAAAATAGAGACTTTCACGTCATACCATTTATTTAATTTGTATTTCAAACAATATAACTAGAAACCACTTTTCTACTATCATCTTTTTTTCCAACAGATGTCCTTTCCCATATCCCTGCCATTTCACTGCTCTGCTCCACAAACTGGTTTCATAACAAACTAAAAATGCCCTAAGTAGTCCCAGCCTATGCATGGCACTACTACAAAGTCTTATAAAATACCTGTATTCAGGCTGCCGACTTATAGGATGATCATCCCTTGGCCATCTGTATCCTGATTCATCCTGCAAAACACACATGCAAAACAATTGTGTGACGTGTACCTCAACATCAGATGTCAGGTATAGTTAGCTGCCAAATAGTACTTATTTACTGCAAAACCAAAGCATTTAATGAGCTAAAAGAAAGTATTAATCATTCACAGCAAGGTTTCTCTCAGTTTATTCACTGTACCCCATTCCTCTTATTTTCTTCCTCTATCAATACTAAAGAAAGCAACTTTGCAATGCTGTACAAAACACAAAAACTAAAAAAAATTTCTGAACTATACATATAGGCCCTGGCTTAAAAAAAAAAAAAACCTCATTGAAATGTAAATTATCATCAATAGCTTGAAATTACAGAATTTCAAACAGCTGGGTTGGAGGAGGCAACAGCAATGACTTTCCAAAGGGACCATAAATTTTGTACTTCAGTGTAGCTACTGGGGGGGGGGGGGTAAGCATTCAACATCATGACAGAATTTAAATAAGTGAACAACTGTGCGAATTAGAAGGATAGGTAGACAACATTCAACAAGTTGCATGTGCAAGGATTTGTTAAATACAAAGATTTTGCAATCATTCTTCTATTCATCCAGATAACTTTGCACTGCATTACAGAAAGGACTTCTGGCCACTTTTGTTTTCCCAGTTCAGACTCTGAGCTTTCCACAGTGCTGGACAAGAGCTCTTGACTTCTAAGTCAACAGAGTAGCTAGCAACCATGAGAAGCAGCAAACGGGTACTACCATATAATCACAAGAGTCTCAGAAGCACAGTAACAGCAAAAAAGCACCAAGTATCAAAACCTGGATGTTTTTTCTACTCATTCTTTTTCAATTTTTGAGAACAGCAGTAACATCAACGCTCTCTCTGAAATAATATTTTAGCTGTTCAGTATTCAAGCATTAATGAGCAAGTAAACATCATAAACATGTGAGAAGAATCACCTTACGTACACCTCGGTGTGGAGGGCCACTTCTTCGTTCATGGGCAAAACTGCGACCCTCTTCATAGTCTCTGTATTCAGTGTGACTGTAATCATCATACCTACTATAATTCCCATCCCCAGGTCTTTCAAGCAGCGGTGGTTTCTTGGGCACAATGTTTACTACTCTATGGTAATCATCCTAAAAGACAACACAAACAAAATCATATTGCTTTTAACAGCTGGAAACCTATAGTAAATACACAAAAATAAAAACAAGAAGTTATTTCTAAATATGGGACTATAATAATCTTAAAAGCTGAAATAGCACAGGGGAGCAACAAACATTAAAAATCATGCCAGTCTGATGGTGGAATAACTTACTAAATCTAAACGGACACCATTCAGATGCAATCCTTAGGCATTACAAGATTAATTAGAGGGAAAATTTTCAACATGGTTTAAGTTTCTTTTGAAAGTTTAAAGCAGTAGCATTAGCTACCTTCTAAGCATCAGCTACTTTTTTTTACACATTAGCTACATGTGTTTCTCAGAGACTTTTATGTTAACTTAGGAACGCAGTAAAGAAAGTTACTCCTGTAATGCCTGTAAAACACAGAGCCCATTTGAAAACACTGTCAATTTTCTTAATTTCCATAACATCCTCCAGACTATGGAGATTACAGTGAAGACAGTCTTTGCTTAATAATCTGAACAGATAAGCACCTCCTCAATACAACACAGTAGGTGATCTGAGTATTCAAGTGACAGAGTTTTAACACTTGGTTTTTCTTATAATGCAAGTTTTGGATAGCTTTTTGCTAGAATGCAAAATTAATTTATTGTATTTCCTTCAAATAAAATGTCATGCACCATTTACCAATTACAGAAATCCTTTGTTTATTAAGCACAAATTGCACAGTTGCAAAGGATACAAATTCAATTTTCTAGAACTAAGTATTATATCAGTCAACTGCAAATAAAAAGCAAACAAAAACATGAATGCAAGACCTTGTATTTTAAGTCTTCTTCCTTTAGCAAGTTATTTTTTCTATGGGCCTTAAAAACACAGGCTATAAATGCAGAGATTTGAGTTAGCATGTGCAGGTTGGAGGCAGGGAAAGATACTCAAACTAGTTTTTGTAACAGCAGCAGAAGTCAGAATTTAATGCATTTTTTGTAAAAAAAACCAACAACATTAAATTCACAAACTGCTAAATATTGTCATGCAAAAAAAGTTAGTTCTGATTTCAGAGACCACCCAACAAATTCACTAGAGGGCAATCCAAAGCCAGCCTACAGCCATACTGATGCAAAGTAGAGACTACATACACATCCATACAAGGACACAATGCTTGATCTACCCTTACCTCATTGAACATCCTTAACGTGTATATATTTTTTTATTTTTTTTTTAGTTTGGTGTCTTACAAAGAAGATGTGCTCTGAAGCTAAAATAAAACTGCTCCATGCTTCAGCCTCACCCAGAAGTCCCTATCGCATAACTATATTGACATACAGAAGGATAGTTACATGAAAGCTCAAGGTGTACCCACTTCGGGTTAACTGTGCCAAGTGCTTGCAACTTTATGTTGTTTACCAGGATCTGAAAGCATGTGTTTTCACTATGCTCTATACTTGATATATAATTAGCACCCAGTTTAGATTAGGACAAGCATTTTGCTCTCTCAAACAAGAGATACTTCATTCTGTATCATTGGCATGTTTCAGTTCCAACATAGTAACCTACCAGCAAATGCTAAGATTGTTCATAGATTGAATAAATTAATTCCATGTTACTTGTCTAGTCAAAATTAAGTCAGACCTCTACACGTGGACACAGATACAATGGCACAGGCTTACAAGGGCAGAAACTGCCTGCCAACTATCTTGAATCACCAGAGCTGTACGAGAAGCTTCATAACCATCTTTCAGCAAGGCAGAGAGACACCAGATCTTGGTTTGTCTATCAATCTAGTTAATTCTTGCATCAAAATAAGTGCATCACATCTTTTAAATTGTAAAGTAAATTTTCATAATGCATATGTTCCCTGGTCAGCTTGAAAGACTAAAAGAATTTAGGAATGCCACTGTTGCAATGGTTAAATTAAATTAATGTGTTAGTCAAGTCAAACATTGATTAAAAAAAATAAAAATCTTGAAAATACATTCTGCCTTTCCTCATGTCTTATTGCTCATAAATATTTTGCAGAAGCAGCTAAATACCCTGTGCAAACTTATCTGATTTCCAGTTTGCTGAAAATGCAGAAATTTTGTTGTTGCCTGTAAAGAGAGTTAAAAACGTCACAGAGCAACCAAACACTAATACATTACGCAATAGAGAAGACTACATAACTTGGTAACAAGTTACCAGCACTGGTACGCTTCCAAAACAATAAGCTGAAAATATGATAGAGGGAACCCAGAAAGTATGCTAAACCAGCTATGCTATTATTCCAACATTTAAAAGAAAAGCCAGATAACAGGCACAGGTACCTGAAATTTTATTTTGCCAAATGTACACTGCACAGCATGTAAACAGAAATATCAAAAAGTATTCTTAAAGTTGTATTTAAGGCATAATAGCTCAAAAAGACAAAACTACAACCTGTTTTCTTTCTTCTTTAGAGACATCGGACCCAGGAGGAAAACCAAAAAAATTACCCAACTCTTTGGCACAGAGATTTTTCTAAAAGCATTCTAAAGTTATTCTACAGCAGAGTAAGCATAGCTTCTGCATTTGCTTTTACAAGCATAGCATACAGTAGAAGTCTCCATGCTTACAAAGAAGATTTCCATTGAAACTCTTCTTGATAAGCATTTCCCTTACAAGACTCCAAAACACAATTTAGCAAAGATGTATTTTCAACATTTGTTACAAACATTTCCTTCTATACTTTAAGCATCATAGCAAAAAACTGCATCGGTGACAAGAACAATAAAGAAAATAGTCATTTTACCACCTCAAATCACTTCAAAGATGTATTAACATTAAAAAAAAAAGTCTGGGAAAAAATACAACACGGTATGGCCTTTGGTTCTCCAGACGTTATTAAAAATCCTGTGTTGAATTACACAAAGAATTACCCCCCAAAAAAAATCAATTTATCAAAATACAAATATTCTTAAACACTTTCAATAGTTTTGAAAAAAAATTACAAGATTTAATTTTGTAGGCATCCTATTATCTCTGTGCAGATGCACTTGCTAGACTATTGGCTTAAATGAATGAGAAAAGAATGGAACTTGGGGTATACTAGGAACATAAATATGTACATAAATCCAGCCCTTATGGAACAAGTCATGGCATAAAGGTATAACAGTATAACGCTAAGGAGACATACTATACACTTACATCAGGATGAATCCTTGGAGGGAGACGTTCTCTTGGAACTCTTTCATAGTCATATCGCCCTTCAGACCACATTTCATCTCTTCGATATGCCACTAAAGACAATGAAAATCCAATTAGCCAAAACCAGACTCATTATGAATAGACGAAAGGATAACAAGCATAGAAATAAAGGTTCCTGGACTTCTCCCACTATAATGTATTATGCACAAGCCCTCTACATACACTTTTTTTTAATTAGCCCTTTCAAAAGTAAGTCTATCTAGTTATAGAAAGTAATTAATGAACTTAAAGCAAAAATAACTCACAGTAAGTGCAAGAACAACTGAACAAATGGAAATTAGTGCAGTATTATCAATATAATTACAGGACTTAAGGATACTATAAACAGCTCTATTGAAATATATGCACATTGCAAATACCAGCTGTGCATATAAATTCATACACACATACCTTATAGCAATTTGATATTGCTCTGCTAAAAATAGAGGACTTTTTTTTAAAAAAAGAGTTCAACTCCTATTTATTAGATTGAAGAATTTCTACTTTTTTATATCATATATAATAACTTTGAATTATTTCATCCTCTCAACCACCTGGAAAGAGGTTAAAACACAACACATCATTCAGTTAGTACAAAGCTCCATGTTTTGAATACATGAATGAAATGCATTCTTCATGTACAGATTTTTCCCGGTTTGAATTGGTAGCCAGCAGAACACAAAAAATTGCTCCTTCCAAAGAAAGGTGACTTTCAAAGTCAAAATTACTAACTAAATACAGGTGGAAGTAAACCATCAGCACAAGAGATTCTAGTCATGCTATGTTAGACAACACAAACTTGAGGGGCTGAAACCTTTCTGATGGTTATAAAGGTGACAAATTATATACTATATTTCATTGAAAATAGGTAAGAAATTTCTAGAATTTTATTTTTCAAAGTTTCCCTTCACAATGGTAGCTCTAGCTATGAAAAATAATCAATAAGAAAAAGAAACAGCAGGACATATTCAGAAGGAGAAATACGTAACATCTAATTCCACAAAATAGAAACTTTTAACTGGAAATAGACTTACAAGGCTATATAAAAATATTAATTATTATAGATGTTAAGAAACAATAAGACTAAAGGGTATACTAACTGTAAACAGAGGCAGCACTAAGTCAGATACATATTTTTGTGAAAAACAACAAACACTCTCATACTTACTTTTCCGTCAGTTTTAGCAACTCTGCTTCGGAAGACCCATTCAATTACCTACCAAAAAAAAAGAAACTGAAGTTAGGAAAAAGTGCATATATATATATATATATGTATATATATTCATAAGTACATTTTTTCTTTTAAGTAAACCAGACATTTAAAATCTAAGTCTTTCGACTGCCCATCCCCAAGACTTGTCTGAATTAGTAGAGTAATTCACTACACTCGATTAAGAAAGAATATTAACTACTCAGCTGAATTCACAATATCAAAAAACTTCCTGTGACAAATTATTACAGATACAACACTTTCCTAATAAATTCCAGAGTTTTCTTTCCCTTTTATCACTTTTTACTCACTATCTCAGCTTTTCTTCCATTTGTTAGCAACAGCTTTTGGAAACTACTGTAACTGCTTTCTTAAAAACACTCAGAAAAGTATTAAATATATTCACTTAACTTACATTTATTTCAGTGTCTTTCAATATCATTAAGTAGAGAAAAATAAGACTCACTTGCATGTGATGAGAGGTTAATGAAAAGTTTGATTTAACAAATGTTTTTCCTTTGGTAATAGATAGTAAATCCTGACGAAGTAGCTCCTTCCTCAACTGTTAATAAGCCTGTACGTTCAGATTTTGACCCTACCATTGGTACAAACAAACCAGAGTACCTTCTTAAAACTCTGTTCCATTTTATGACAGACTTGACCTTAAGTACGTTCCATAACCAAGACACAGGACTAGTCTGATGTAGCCACGGATTATAAATCAAAAGCTGACTAAATCAACGGGAGTTTGGTAGGTCCTGGTTTTGGTAAGGGCAAGAGCTAGAGCGTCTGCTGTCCTGCTCTTTCTCAAAACACTTTGCCGCTGGTTCCCCACACCCAGCCCTTGCCCCAAGGTGGACCATTCCCTCCGTCCATACCCGCTGATGGCCAGAGAGCACCTGAGCCTCCCACGGCGCCTGCGCGTCCGCAGCCCACCCACCCACCCACCCGCCTCGCACATCCGCACAGACTTTGGTACCTGATGGCGAGCCTCACTGGGTTTTTAGACCAACAGCAAATACTAGAAGCTGGATTCAGATAAGGTTCTCCAGTGGGGGTTTTTTTGCATATTGACAAATACAGTAGGGTCCACGCCCTGCTGCCTGCAGCAGTTACTGAAACTGTTAACTGAACACAGGGTTCAAAAAGCTACGCACTGCAGGCTGAAGCTAAGGGCAAGCTTAGACACCACGCTGCTCTCTGTCAGTCATGCCACATCCAACATCCCATCACAAATCACTGGCAGCAGGCACCGACATTCATGTACACGCTCTGTTATATTATCAGGCAGAAAGGCTTATAAAAATGGGAGTGTTTTTTATCATTGTCGATGGACCTCACTCCCACTAGCAAGAATATCACCAGTATTTTGACAAAACAAAAACACAAGCTGGAGAAAAGGTAGAGATATACTATCACAAAAGTCAACAGACTGAAGAAAAAAAAAATACACAACTGTATCAGACAAGAAGTACGGAGGTGGAAGAAAAATCTCAGAAGTGAAGAATATTTTGTATTTAGTGGAATGAAATGAAGAAAATTAATCAGACAGAATTAACCATCGAGTACATTGCTCAAAATGCTGGTAAGGAAAACCAATATGGGGAGACCGATTTCACACAGAAGACTAACAAGACAAATTTTAGCTGGGACCAATGAGATAAAGTAAGGATGCATTTGAAAATACCAGACAAAAAAACCCCAATGTTTAAAGAGAGGAAAATGCATTTCCCAGCATCTTGAGCACATTTCATCTGTTTCTACAGAAAAAAAAAAATTTGCATTTCTTAGATAATGTGACCTAACACAGCTTTAGTAACAACCATGAAGAGACTAAACTCTTAGGATCAATATGAGAGAATTCTTTTTAATGGAATCTAAGAGATCAAACCTCAAGATTACTATGCTGCATTCAGATTCACCTGTTCTCTCAGTACAAAGCTACTCTAAAACAAAGATCAAAAAAACCAATCTATTTTTGTTTCACACCTAATGCCATTGTCACTCATATTGACTATTTTCTATTAGCATAGACAGCAAAGGTAGTTGATATTTCTTTAGTATCATGGCATATAATCACTTGCTATATTAATTTAAACAACCTCTTCCTATTTTTGATCAGAGGTGACTGTTTTCCCCTAAAGCAAGGTCTTAATTTTCTCAACTAAAGACACTTCAGCATAGGCAGAAGCCATTCTATTAGTGCAGCACAAGCTGCTTCACTGCGGCCAGCTGCCAAGAACAGCTTTGCTCCGATTATCACAGCGCTATGTCTCGCTCTATGCTAGTATAACTGATGTAATACAAAAAGAGTTTCTTCATCAAGTAGATTACATGGGTCACTTAAACTTTAGATTTTTTGTACAACTGGGTTTTCTTTATCAATCAATCATTAAATTTTTTTCTTTGTAAATAACATATCCTAAAAAAATCTCTGACATATTTGCAAAAGCACTCCAGTATTCTGCAATATTTTGTGCACAATTCTTGTCTTACTCGAGACACTTACTTGAGACATCAATTTTCATCAGGGCTAGAAATACCTACTTCTCCAGGATTTGTAATTTTCCAGTGTGTGCTATCAACCTTCTGCAGAATCTACATTTTTGTTTCAAAAACACACAGCTTTCTAATCCAGATGGCTACATCTTGCCATATGTGAACAAAGCATAAAACCAATGGTGTGCTGTAAATGCAGAGGCAAGCAGCTGCAGTATCTCTGATGCTACTGTTATATATCTGGTTTTATACTGTTACTTTGACAAACAGCAGAGATTGACAAATGTGGGCCAGTTACATCTCTCCTCCACTTTGGAAAGCTCTCACAAAAAGCTTAGATGCTTTTGTATGAGTAAGACCTAGGAGAGATGCTTAGAGAATTGTAACTTATTAGAAATATCGTGGCCAATTTTGCAAAAATTGCTGCTTTGAGGATGGACATAGAGACAGACAGAAAACATTGCTTTTTCTTCCAACAATTAGAATCTGTATTTGATAGTGCTTCAAAGATATCCCAGTATCTCTTACCTAGACAGGAGGCAAGACAGACAAAACGGGGGGGGGTGGGGGGTGTGTGTGTAACTTTCTCCTCCTCCCCCCATACTTGGGACAGGTAGAAAACACTGAATAGACATAGTCCTCTATTGATAAGATGAAAAAGCAGAAGTGTAAGAGCACCACAACAGTACATAAAATACTGTGAGGGAGGCATTGAGGGAAAAAAACAGGGATACAACGAGAATCCATCTCTTCCTAATACCAAATATTAGGCTATACAATTTTCAAAAGCAATTGGAAGCATGACTGCAACAAGTCTAGGCATATTCAACCTAGATACAAAATAACCTGAAGGAAGATGCTTTCTTCCAATCTTTCCTGACCTTTCACAATAATTTTGACTTAAAATAAGAGAAAGAAAAAAGAAAAAAAAATATTTAAAAAAGCACTGACCACAAAAGTCAAATTAACTCTGACCTCAAAAGGGAAAAAAAAACAGAAATGTGTAAGCTGAATACAATTATTAATAGCAGCATCATTCTAATGAGGATTTACGATCCCAATGGTTCAGTTTTCTTACCACGCCATTCTAATACATCACTGGGCGCAAGAGAAATGGAGGCAATGTATTGGGGGTTATATTAATACAATGACTGATGTATTAGCAAATATCTTTGCCTGAACACCTGCAGTTACCAATGGCCCATCCCTCATCAGTGTCAATGCTGCAAAAAGAATATTCTACCAGGCTGCGATGGGGCTGCTACGCTAGCAACGTCAATGCAAACAACTGTATGGATCAGCGCCTCCACCGTGACTTTCCATCTTGCAGCACAAACGTTTTGACAACAAAATATGTCAGCTCACCATACGGTTGCCGCAACAGGTCAAAACTGCAGTGCTTTCAACATTTACACTTGAAAGCGCCAACCAACTCTGAATATTTCACCCAGGGCAAATCGCTCTATCGAAGCCTACTTGTTGCTTGCACAGGTTCTGTGGGTTTCCACACCTTTTTGTGTACTTCTGACAAAGACTTTGCTCCCTCGAAGTCCCAGACGTGTCAGATAAAGAATTGCAATAAGACTATCTGCGAAAACTCTAATGCATGGTAAAGAGCCTACTTAAGGAGTATGAGTGAGAACAAAGAACGACGAAGAGCCGACTTAAAGTGTTTAGATGCTGATAAAGACTTTAAATATATTACGGGACACCCCATTGTTCAGCTAAGCATACAGATTTACGCTAGTACTTCTAACGAGATCAGCTAAGTGACACACCCGAGCCTTATTTATCCCTCCAGAAAGGTAAGGACACCGATGCTGCACCACCATACCCACGGGACGCCTCACGGACAGCGTCTACAAGGGGATTCATGCAGCCTCCAGCCACCCACTGCTAGTTACTGAAGCTTAAAATCGCTCTCAGAGGCACGCACGAGGAGTAACGTCCCCCCCCTCCAGAACAAAAAGCACAAACTAAGCTGAAAAGTCAAAACCTCCTGTCACGCGCGGGTTTTAAGAAGGGCTGGAAGGCACGGTTTACAAAAGCCGCCCTCACCGCCCGCCCGGAGGGGCCTCCCCTCTCCTCCCGCCAGCCTCCAGTCACCCTAACTTCTGAGGAACCCGGGGAAGCAAAAGGATCCCGTCCCGCAGGGAGGAGAGGAGAGAAAAGGAAAGGGCTGCCCGCCGCCGCTCACCCACCTCCCCCTCTCGCTCCCGCGGCCAGCGCCTCACCGCCTCCCGCCGCTTCCGGCGCTCGTTTAGACGTCACCGGAAAACGCCCGCCTCCCTCCCACCGTCCTCCACCGTCTATTGGCCGCCAACCACGCCGGTCGTCCGTGCGTTAGCGGAAGAGCGCCGGCCTTCCTGGGCCTGTTCGTCCCGTCCCGCCGGGGCCTGCGCGCCGTCCGCTGCCG
>NW_010972842.1:5567030-5585703 GCF_000737465.1 Haliaeetus leucocephalus | reverse complement strand
CTGAGGGGACGTTAGACGCGGAGCCCCGGCCCCGCCGCCGTCCGGTGGCGGCAGGAGCGCCTGGTGTGGAGCCGGGGGAGGCTGCTCGCCTGGCTGCTGGCTGTCGCGGGGGTAGGGAAGGGCGGCAGCCGGGGCAGAGCGGAGCGGTGGAAGTTTCCGAGTAGGTCTTTGGCTTGGGCTGGTTGAGAGGCTGTTGCGCTCTTTCTTCCGATGGCATCAACTTTATTTTCCTAGTTGTGATCCTACTTGAATATTCACCTTGTAGTATTTGAGCGGCTAGGTGGAGATGAAACGGATTCTGCTCTGGGAGCTCGTTACGTGCCTCTTGTGTAGGTCAGAACTGCGGCGAGTGGTTAATGCCCTTGTCTGGGACCGAGGAGAACGTGAGCTCGGCTTCCTCCTTTACCACAGGCTTTTGATTATAAGCTCGAGCTAGCTGCTGCCACAACTCATGGTTTGTTGATTTGGGTCTAAACTCTGTTGATACTGTTAAATCGGAAATAAAATACGGTGGTTTAAGGATCAAGGTAGAAGAAGTCGGATTAGTTGGCCTGAGTAAGCGTGTTTTGAGTAACTTGCCCACAAATCAGTCACGTGTACTTTAATTGCGAATCTGGCCTTGCTGCTGTGCACTTAAACAAAACTGTGTGCTTAAGCTGAAATGTTGATGCCAAGTCGTGAAAATATCAGTAAATTCAGACTCCACTTGATGCTTCAGAGGCATCTGAACTATTTTGGTGGTCTCATTATGTCTTCTGGCACAGAGTAGAAAAGCCAGTTACTGAAATTAATCATTGTCTTCTCTTATGATGCTCTCATCATGAGTGACAGATGCTGCATTAAGCATATTGGATTCAAGCAAAACATACTCCTGTACCCAATATATTTTGCAGGAAACTTAATCATTACTGATAGATGGCTCTTGTCAAAGAATGGCTGCTTTTAGTTCGAGTTGTTGGAAAAGACAAAAAAGATTAAATTCAAGAAGTCATAGTAATGAGGGACAACTCCATCCTGAAAGTTAATATGTGAAAATGATAAATGAAGAAGGCATTAATATTACAGAGAGGCTATTACATTAATGGGAGTTGTGCTCAACCCCACGGAGATAATGTGCTGGCTTCCAGCTAGTGCTTTAAAGTAAGTCACCAGGTCATACCTTGAAGATAAGGGAAGCCCCATAAAAGCATTCAGTATAAAACAGAAATGGCTTGATTTGTCAGGGAGATCAAGCAGGATATAGAAGCCAGGTTTTACATGACTCTCAGCTGAGTCCCCTGCAGCAAGTAGAAAGCTCCGATGTTTTTGGCAGGTTGTTTTTGTTTGGGGGGGGGAGTTTGTGGTAGTTTGTTGTTTGGTTTGGGTTTTTTTGTCAGCCTGTGAAGTGAAAACCTATAAAGCAGAGAGACTGGTGATCAAGGGGGAAGAATGTGATGAAAATGTTAAACTTGTATTGGACAGTTCTTTGAAGTTAGAAAGTTCCTGAAGTAAAAGGACTCTGAGCCTTGTAATGAAGAGCCTCCAGATGAGATGTTTCATCTAGAGAGTTAGTTTAAAGCTGGAATTGGCTTTTTTTACCACACCACCCCTGCCAGCTAGAAAACATCAGACCAATAAATGTGAAGCTGGTATGGCAAGGTTGTCATCCATAAATGAATGGCAGGGGGAAGCTATTGTTTATATGGTGTTGGCACTTGGTATCCCCGTGGGGACTTCATGGTGGTTTAAAAAAAAAAAAAAAAAAAAAGACTAATGGATTGGTTATAGCAGAGCTAAAGTTGACACATGATGTTTTGTTAAGGTTTATCAGGGTGGGAGGAGTTGTGCCAGTAGCTGGATCTAAAATTGCATTTATACCACTGTATTCACAACAGATAAGCAGAAATCTGTGTTTTAACATGCTCAGGCTTTTTTGAGAGATTGCTTTTGGTAGAATATTATTTTTGAATGTTCTGCAGAAAACTTAGTAAGGATGACCAGGCTTTTAAGTAGATAGCAACATTTAGGCCATTCATCTATTGCGCAAACCTGTCAGTGTATCTGCTGGCTTAAATAAGGTATTTATAAACCATCCCAGTGACCCCATAGTATTTAGAAGAGGAAGTCCTACAGTTCTGGGGAAATACTCTTTCCTGGCATGGCAAATTTGAACCTTTGCCATCTTGAACATGAGCGTGGTGATAGCCTTACAGTTACTCTACTTCTTCTTTTATTAGACTTGTGCCTGTCCAGTGAGTTAGACATTAAAAGTAAGAAATCCTGGTGTAGTAGTCCTAAATGAAACAAATTGCTAAGAATATTTGGGCAGTCAGAGCAGCAAGATTGTTTCACTGAAATTTGTCCAGGGGACTAGAAACAAAGCTCAACCTCAGCTGTCAGGCAGCCAGCGCTCCAGGGTGCAACTCTTTCAGCTTGCTTCTAGAAAAAGTAGCATACAGCTGAAACTGGCAGCTCTGTAGCTTGCATTCATTAATAATTTCCTGTCGTCTGAGCTGTTAGGCCTGTAGTAATCTTCACGTGATGTATCACCTTCTCTTTGGAGGCTTGCGCCGCGGTGTTGCAGAATACACAAGCCGCTTGCTCTCCAGTCGTGCCGTTCTCGCTGGTGTCCGTTCATTAATGGGGGGCCTGCTTTGCCTCCTGTTACAAGGTGCTCTAGCTTCTCTTGTCTTTTAGGCAGAGTTAAATTGCTGTCTGCAGCCACCTGAGGTTCACCTCTGCTGTTATCTCCTCAGCTGTTGCAGTATATTAGCATTGGCGACATATTGTAATGCAGCACTGAGGTAGCTCTTAACAAATCCTTTGTATCCACTGTACATCTGGATAACTGCACTTCAGGCCATCTCTTTGCGTGGCATGTTGCCAAGTCAGCATGGTTAGGCTTGTCAAGGATACTAATGCCAAGCAGCAAGGAATTTGGGATAATGAATCCACTCTGTGTAACACCAGATGCAATGCGTGGCCTTTGTTGCAAATTTATTCTGTTTTCATTTGCTTAACCTTTATGTTGCCATTTCTGCTCATGCCAGAAAACACATTCTCTGAACATGGAAGAACTCAAAATTTGATCACTTGGAAGCTGCTGCTCAAATGAATTGTGGTACAGTAGGCATGTCAGGAAAGAGAAGCAAAACGCTTGGATAATCAGTGTCTACTGGGAATATCAGGTCTTCAGATGACTGAATCATGAAATGCCAGAAAATCACCACAGCCGGATTAGAGTGTGACATTAGTTACTTCGCTGGCACTTGGCCAAGCAATCTGCTCAGACTCACTACCTGAAAAGTCCCCGAAGAAGCTGTGTACTCTGACAGATGTTGATTTTTTTAATACTTTAGTGTTTTTTATACCTTCATCAGCTTTTGTCTGCGTTTTTAAAATGAGTTGGTCTTGCTGAAGAAATGGCTTGATCCTCAGTTAGGAATCGGCTAGGGGTGCCAAGAAGCAGGAATAAGGCTGCGGGAAACTGGGTAAGGAGGTAGTAATTGGAGTGCTTGGAGAATGGTTTTGCTGAACTGTTTGGTGTGCCTTCTCATAAGGGCTGTGCTTTATTCTGATCTTAAATTTTACTCACTTAGCTCTTGGACTGAGCCGTGGCTACAGAATGGATCAAAGGGAAGAAGTGTTTTGCACAGACTTTAGCACCACTTAAAATTTTGGGAAATGTCCAAACGTGAGGAAAACTGTAGGCTGTACTTTTTCAAGTTAGTTCAGTTGCTCTTCACCTGGTATTAGAGGATGTGTATGCAGTTATAACAGTGGTTTTGAATTTATTCATTGTTTCCAGACATACTTAGTTTCAAGAGCTTAATAGAGACTGGGAAATGAAAATGGCTTTGAGATTTCTCTGGTTCCTGCCAGTATAGAGCTGCTTAATCAGCAGGAGGAGGAGGAAGGAGAGATGCCATCTGTGATGAGCTCTGGACACTTGCAGTTCCAGAGCAGTGTAGAAGCCTGACCAACAGATACAAGAGGAAATGCTTGCTGCTTTAGCATCTTAGATAGATTTTAACATCAATGTAGTATCCCTTTTTCCCCCCTGCGGTAATTAAGACTCTGCTTTAGGGAAGCTTTTTTTTGCCGTAATCGATTGTGGTTTATGCTATGTTGAATGCAGCTGAAATGGAAGTTGTATAAAGAATGAGATCATGCGGGTACTTGAACAAAGGTCAATAATTTCACATACTGGCCATAATGTTTAATAAATGGACATTACTTGTTTCTTTCTGGACATAAACCTTTCTTTACTGCACAAATCAGCAGAGGTTTATTTTAAGTACACTAACTTGTCTGTTTTTTCATGACTTACAAAGTGACTCGCATACAGCAAAAATATGCTTTGGATCCAGGGGAGGGGGAAGGAATGTATGTCTTCTGTAACATGTGAAGGCAGACACTAATTGCATGTAAAATGATGAAAGGCAAATAAAAGCTGTGCTTTCCTGCAACTTTATCATGACTGTCTGGGCTAGGCTTGAAAAAGAACATAAAAAAAAAGTTTTGCGATGTTTTTTTAATTGATTTCTCTGTTGAATACAGTTTAACTCTTCTCTCTTTCTCCTTTCATCAGAAAAATGAGTGGTGGGTTGGCACCAAGCAAAAGCACAGTGTATGTGTCCAATTTACCCTTTGCTTTGACAAACAACGATCTGTACAGGGTAAGTTTTTAAGAGCTGCCTTGTTCAGGTTAAACTTGTTGACAACAGTTCTGAATGTAAATAGAATACTCCTATATATCTTTTCCTTAGAAAAGTATGTCTTGATAAATTTATTACTAATGAAATGCAATTGTCAGTTCTTAAATCTTTTCATTTTGTTTTGTATTTCAGATATTTTCAAAGTATGGGAAAGTTGTCAAGTAAGTGACCTGATATGGCCTGCTATTTTTGTAGCTTTCATTTTAAATATTTAATGTCTTTGCTTCACTTGAAAGTCTTGTGCTTTTTATACTTTAAGTATGAATGTGGAACTGTATTGAAGTCCTGTTCATTTTTAATAAAGTATAAATTTAATTAAACAACTGGAAGTTCTTGCAGTTACATGCATAATGTAAGAATATTTGTGCTGGGGACAGGTTTTGCTAACCACTTCTTAAGAGCAAGCAGAATGTTGTCACTTACCAATGGTCTTTTCTCCGAAGTAGTTGAAACAATATTCTTCTAGCAAGTATTGTTTCCCTTCCCCCCAAACACCGTCTGGGACACAAGTGGCTAAGTGTGAAAGTGGGAGCTTCTACTTATGTGAACTAGATGTCACAATTCCCACAAACAGTTTGCACAATTGCAACGTACAGTTCCTCTATTTGTGGTTCTAGAGGGACTTGTTATTGTGACTGCTTAGTATTATGTTTAAGATTAGATGTAAGGCTGCGTAGTAATGGCTTTTAATATGTGGGGTATTCATGAACAGTACTTGTGAATACCTGCCTCTGTGTTCAAATGATAGAAATAAATGCCACGGTAAGGAACTTGCTGGTTTTGTTTCTTTATTTTTTTAACTGGTCAGAATAATGAGACTCAAGACTTCAGTTTTTAACCCTACACCAGCAAATATCTACTCTAACTTCTAGTAGCTGCTGTAACAATCTGTGAGATACAGAGCTACCTTCAAAGTCTTTGAAGTCTCAGGAGTGTGTTTCAGGTGACAAATAGCAGGAAAAGCCAAACTATAACTTTAGAAATATGTATTTTTTTTTTAATTGACCGAGAGGAAAACCCTTCTGTAGGGCTCTGGCAGACATGCAGTGACCAATACAACTGGGCACCTGTGGTCTCTGTTGTTGCCAGGGTGGGGTATCTGACATGTTTAAGTCGATTGCTGAACCACTGATTTAGAAAAATCCTGAGCAAAGGTTGTAGTAACACTGGTGTTTAACCATTGAGGGGCCTGTTTGCCATAAATGTGACACTTCTGACCTCCCTGCTATCATTTGGTAATGGGTGTTTGGGGGTAGGGGTCTCCTCCTGATTGGCTTTTGAACTTGTTTGATAGGAGGATGAGAATTGTATGAAGTATTGGCTGCATGATGTATTGCTTATTTCAAAGGTGTCATAGCAGCATTCTCTTTTTTTTCCTTTTTTAATAGTTTCTATCATTTTATTTGGTTTTTTTTTTTACTGTCATAGACAACAGAAATGGTGTTTTCAGATGCCTATGCAGAAGAAATCCTGCACTGCATCCTGTGTGAAAGTAGCTAATTTAGAACTTGCAATTCTGTCTGCGCAGTTGCTACTTTCCCCCACCTATATATTGTCTTGCAACAAATTCCCTTACTGACGTTCACTTTTTCCTGACATTTTGTCTAGTTACTGCCAGAAGTTAAACCAAAGGTAAAGAGTCACAAAATACCATGTGTAAAATACTATGATTTTTTTTTTAATCTAGCAAAATTTGTTTCCTGTTTGCCTCTGTGCAAGCTGACCTGACTATAAACAGTGGAGATACTGTGGGATTCTACTGGTATTCCCATTTCCCTGTGAAACTGAGGCTAACAAGGATCAGTTTCCTGTTTGTAGCTAGTCATTAATTCCCACGAAAAATCTTTTCAAATATTAACTTGATTTCTATAGAGTCTTTGTTCAGGGACTTCAAAACACTTTGCAGAAAGCTTTGCGATGACATCTAGGTCAACTTTAACTTTATTTAATTAAGCTTTATTAGACTTTTTTTTTTTTAAGTGTGTCTTGACTCAGCAAAATCATGCTGACTTTTCTTCTGTACTACATTTGTTGCCCCAGTATATCCTGGCTATTATGGTTGCATCTCAGTTTGTTCAGTGAGAAATCAGACTTTCTAGGGCTCGAAGAAGTTGCTGACTTCTTAAAGATTTGTCACACTTGTTTCTTTCTATGCTTGTGTTATTAACTGGTACGTCTGATATCCCAGTTAGAAGCTTGACAGTCATATTAGGGTTCCATTGGAACTGTTGGAAGAGTAACTTGGCAAAAGAATTAATAGAATTGTTCCAAAGTCGGCTTTATTGACAATTCAACTCAATGCATTCAGTTGGATGCATCCTTGTTCGAGAGGCTTTGGCAGAAAAACTGTTCTAAGCTCTATCTTTCTGTGCATGTATTTGGGGGAAAATTGAGCTTTCTTTACTGAGTTTTTATTTTATATACTTTTTACTATGTAGGTCATCTGTTACTTATACAGGTTTGCTGGTAGGCCTTCTGCATTGAAGTGGGGCTGGTTTATTTGTTTTGGTGTGTTTTTTTTTTTTAAAGCATCCTATTACGTCTTACAATTTTGGCTTGCCCTATGGCTGAACCTTGTTCTGCCTGTGGTGGACACAAGGAGGAGTTTATTCCCTACTTTTTAGCATGTGCTTTTATTCTTATGTACATGCAGACTGGTATCCTGTTTCCCACTGTTTGTTTTTTTAGGGCTAAATACAATGCTGTTAAGATTGAAAGACTTGAGGTTGTGTGGGTTCCACCCCTGCTTCACCTCTTGTCATTCTTTTTCTTCATTGTTTTTACTGGGTCTAAATCTGTCTTGAATTTTTTGATGTGCTACTGCAGCTGTTGATTCCAATGTTAGACTGTAGATTTAACTTTATATGTCATGCAAAATAACACATGCATCCATGACCTGCTTGGATTCCAGTTGGAGATATTTGTAGAACAATGCTGCATATACGTATCGTTTTCTCTCGTGAACCTGTTTAGCTGGTTAGTCCTACCCGAACATAGATTTCTCAGTTTGGGTGCGGTTCAATACATTGTGTTTTTCAGCAATGATAGCAATGGTCAAGGTTACTCCTGAATTTTAATTTCACCTCCAGTATGTGTAGTTCCCTCCAGTTAGGTTGTCTGCAAATCTAAAGAGTATGTTCTCTGTTCTTCAAGTCATCCAAGGGAATAAAGAATGATACTGGACCCAGAAGGACCCCACATACGTTTTGGGTTTTTTTGTTTTTTGGGTTTTTTTGGTTTTTTTTGTTTTTAAAATCATCTTCACTCTACCTGTAAGCATATGGCCAGGTTAGCTCTTCCTTTGAATTTCTGTTTAGCGAGCCTTCCTGTTGTTAAACATACTTTTTCCTTTTTGCTATATAACAAATCTAAGATCCCACTGAGATCTTTAAGGAAAAAATGTCTCTGAAGTAATTTTAGTGTATCAATAATGTGGTTATATGTTTTCAGAGTTACTATTATGAAAGACAAAGACACCAGGAAGAGCAAAGGAGTTGCCTTTATTTTGTTTTTGGATAAAGAATCTGCACAAAACTGTTCTCGGGCACTTAATAACAAACAGGTAAATTGTGGAAAGTTGTTATAGCAGGAGGGTTGGGTTTACAGTCTCAAAATATTTACCTTTTTTTTTTCTTTTTTTTCCAATTTGCTGTAGCTGTTTGGAAGAGTAATAAAAGCAAGTATTGCCATTGATAATGGAAGAGCAGCAGAATTCATTCGCAGGCGTAACTATTTTGATAAGTCTAAGTGTTATGAATGTGGGGTGAGTAAAACCAAAAATGAACTAATATATTTCATCTTTTGAGTCTGTTGTGGTTTAACCCCAGCTGGCAACTAAGCACCTCACATCTCCTTGCTCACTCCCTGCCTAGCGGGATGCGGGAAAGAGAATTAGAAGGGTAAAAGTGAGAAAACTCGTGGGTTGAGATAAGAACAGTTTAATACTTGAAATAAAATAAAATAATAATAAATGGTAATGAAAAGGAAAATAACAAAGAGAGAGAAATAAAACCCAAGAAAAACAAGTGATGCAAATGAAAACAGTTGCTCACCACCAACCAACTGATGCTCAGCCAATCCCCGAGCAGCGGCCACCCCGGCCAACCTTCCCCTGAGTTTCATTGCTGAGCATGATGTCCTATGGTGTGGGATCAAACTTGGGTCAGTCGGGGTCGGCTGTCCCAGCTGTGTCCCCCCCCCCCAACCCCTTGTGCCCCCCAGCCTCCTCGCTGGTGGGGTGGGGGGAGAAGCAGAAAAGCCCTTGGCTCTGGGTAAGCACTGCTCAACGGTGACAGAAACATCCCTGCATTATCAACGCTGTTTTCAGCACAAATCCAAAACACAGCCCCATACCAGCTAGTATGAAGAAAATTAACTGTACCCCAGCCAAAACCGGCACAGACTTTTAGCTTGTTTCTTCAGTTTGGCCATTACAAATCCTGCCCATGCTGTTAAATTAATTTTTTTCTGTTGATATTATCAACTTGCGTAGCAGTTGTACCATTTTCAGGAATGATAGTACTGCTTTTGGTTTTTATTTGAGATTTTGGGAGTGGGGGAAAATGAAAATATGTATGTATAACTGCTGCTTAACACACTGATGAGCAGACTGATCTGAGTATCAGTATAATGCTGTCTGAGAAGGAAAACTTCCTAATCTTTGCTTCAAAATACTTGCTTTTGCTGTATCTTTGGAAGTTCACCCTACAGTTGGCAGTAAAATAAATATTGGAAGCAACTGTTTTTATACAGAAGTGTGTTTTAAGTTTTAGGCAATTCCTCACTTTTCCTGAACATAATAACATAGGAGATTAAGATTTATATAGTAGTTAATGTCAAATACAGACTCATTTTATATTCGTACACTTTTTAGAGCAAAAGTGGTGATTCACTCCTGTTTCTTAAACTGCTAATGCTGAGGTTTGTATCTTGTCTTGAACATAAACCGTGCTGTAGTATATTCAGCTATTTCAGCAGCCAAAAAAAATCTACTTTGCTCATGGCTTGTTCTCAATTTGCAGTTAAACATGCATATCACCACCAATCTCTCTGTTTCCATGGCAAGCTTATAGAGAAGAGTTTGTCTTCTGTGTGCTAATTCAGCATTCCATTTATCTTACTAATTGCTTCCATTTTTTTCCGTGTGAACTGTCTTACATTAACTTTCCTCGTTATATGTTTTAACATATAGTTGTTTGTAATGGTTTCTGTTAAGCAGTATTTCTTTTTCTCCAAGGAAGCAGGACACTTAAGTTATGCTTGTCCTAAAAATATGCTAGGAGAGCGGGAGCCACCAAAAAAAAAAGAAAAGAAGAAGAGAAAGAAAATAGTTGAGCCAGAAGAAATGTATGTATATTTATTTACATGTTACTGCTTCTTTTAGGAAGCTTTTTCATACTGAATACTTAAAATAAAGATCTATATATTTCTCTCTCTCTCTGCGCGATGAAGCGAGGAGGAAGAAGAAAGTGAGGAGGAAGGAGAAGATCCTGCTCTAGATAGCCTCAGCCAGGCCATAGCTTTTCAGGTACAAAACTGAAGCATTGCGCATTTATTACTTATTATTATTTAAACGCAACTCTACTTCCTTTTTTATCTGCTTTTCAAAAGTTCTGAGATACACCTCTAAGTCTGTCCACCCTGTAGCACCCAGGGCACTCTTGCCTGGCAGTAGTTGGTGGCTATAGTTGGTTTCTTCATATTGCAGGCATGTTCAGTCTTTTTTTATTATTATTTTTTTAACTGTTTCACTATTGCTGTGTTTGTGCTGTGCTGCTGTATTAGGTTTTTGGTCCACAAGTCCCTCTTTACTTTGTTAACTGAGTAGCCAGAAAAATAGTCATGTATAAATGACCAGGTGCATCCTCTGCCCTCACTCAGTAGAATATGCCTGAACAACATCTGTTTCTGGAGCACTTCCTTTGCCTAGTACAGTCCATCATGGTCTCTAACAGACCTCTCAAAACCTATTTAACGCATTTTTTGTTATGTAGATAGATAGTCTGACAGTTGTATTACTATCTCCTTTAATACTTCTTTACAGGCTTTTGCTTCACTACACAGAGCAAACCTGTCCTGGTGTTCAAATTTCTTTGTCCTCAGCTGTCCCCCGTGTGCCCCGTCTCCCCCAGAAAAACCCTCAAGAGGTTTTAAGATAACTTTGTCCTGAATATGACTGTAATGAGTGCAAAGCTTTTACGTGATGTAGTCCAAAAAAACTGATGCAAATATGCACAATTATCCCCACCTCACCTTCAGAAAACTCCACAATTGGAATTAAAACCTGTAAATGTAAGCAAGCCAGGAAACTTTCCCATTTCTCTTGCCATTCAAAGATTTTAACTGGGATAGCATATTTCCTAGTAAAAATACGAAGCATCTATTTAAACCTTCAGTTGAATAACCTTTACATCCCTGAAGACATTCATTCCCTGACTGCAGAAGACAACTGATAGAAGGCTTGTTAGTGGAACAAAGCTGATTCAATAATGTCAATTTAAAACACAATGCATTCTTTGCTTCAGATCTCAGCTGCTCTATAGTTCTGTAAGTTTGTCATGGGCGAAAACAGAGAGTACTCCATGTGGCCTGCATTGGTGCAGAAGACTTAGTGTTTGCATGCGAGAACTACTTTCAGAAATGTTTTCTAGTGCATTCATTGCACAGTTTTATCTGGAAATGGAGATAAACCCTTTGAATTCTTTAACTTATTAAATACTTCAATGCATATTAATAATTAGCATTGTTATTTATAATGCATCTTAATTTTTCTTAATCCTAGCTAATACTTCTCCTTCTTTCATTGCAGCAAGCCAAAATTGAGGAAGAACAACAAAGATGGACGCAGACTGCAGGGGAATCTTCAATTTCAGATGATTCAAAACGTCCACGGATTAAGAAAAGTGCTTATTTCAGTGATGAGGAAGAACTTAGCGATTGAAATAATACTGTTTTATATGCATATATAATATATATAGTGTACATTTTGTAAAGTCCTACAAAGTTATCAGTAATACAGGTTTGTCTTGGTTTGAAGACACTTACTGAAGATCATTTTCCCCCGAACCTCCTATCTTTTGATATCTCTCTTTCAAAACTTCACCTTTCGAGGCAGCTTCTTGAGAAAATGATGTGTTTCTATGCTTAAATCTAGAAAAATATCTGGGAGAGTGCTTCTTGTAGTTAGTATCTAGACCCAAACCCTGGGAGTGAAATCTTTCATAAAAGAATTTCCCAAGATTTTTTTCCTAAGATGAGTTCCTCTTAGGATCACTGTTAGCACCACTGATGCTTTATGTATTAGTCTGGTTTTTGCCTGTTTGGAAGCAGTGCTTTAGTGGTACTTTACTAGTATATGAATCTTGCACTAGTTCCTCTGCATAGGGTTGAATTTCAGCCTTAAGCATTGTACTAGTCTTTTAACTCTTCATGCAGTAATAAAATAAATTACTGTCACATCAGCTTGATCTGTGAAATCATTCTAGACTAAACAATGCATTTGTCTGTTTTCCAAGAGGATATTAAGATGTTGTTCTTGCATCTTATGCACAGTTTTAGTAAATTGCTGTATACTTCATAGTATTATATAGCCTGTATAAAATATAGGCTTCATAGGAGATGCAAGTTAAAAGTGATGTGGTAATTAGTTTAGTCTTGAAACATACTTAATATTTTTTTAAGAATGATAGTTCTGTTGCTCTTGCATTAAAAATGAGAATGGCCTTAGGTTTTAAAAATGGGAATGTGCATATGTTTTAATATGCTCTAATCTGATATTGAAGGATTCTTGCTGTGGTAAGGGCTTATATTGCACTGTTTCTCCTGACTGCAGTTTGGGTGCCTAACATGGTAATTATGGTTATGCACGGGGTTTTAAATATACTTGTGTCTTAACATGGATCACAGTCCAATGTTCTCAGGTATCTGAACCTGCTGGCAAAATCTAAAAGGCATAAAGTTTCCTGCATGCTTAAAAATCAGCTTTCATGTATACTAGGAAGTGTCATGGTCTCTAAGCAGTGTGTTGGTGCCTATTTTGCACCTAAAGCTGTTCAGATCTTTTTGCATAGGGTTTCCATCCTTAAATCTCTGTAGGGTGCTAGTCACATTCTCCTAAAAAGCCTCATAGACACATTAGGAGAACAGTACAAAGCCTTGCAGCAGTGATCACTCCCAAAACCACAGACACACAGTGATGGTGGTAACCCTTTTGTATTGGCCACTTTGTGTAGTCAAACTTTTGATTTTTAGGAGGCACAATATAAAACACGTTCACACTTTCACACTTGGAAGAAGAGACCAGCTGGCCTCTGTTTCTATTTTGAGCTCTTCCTGTTGGTTATTGAGACTTGGGTTTTTTCCAAATATAGAAAATGTAAATCCAAATATACCATTATGTATTCTTAACCAGTTTACATTCAAATATATAACTGGGTGCAAAGCAAAGAGAGACACACACACACACACAAGACACCCTGTAAGCTAGTATAAAGCAGTCCTCTAAGCTGATATGAAGCAGTCACATTCAGAAGGTCGTTCTGGGGTCTTCTGTTGCTACTTTTACAAGAATTCAGAAACAAGAATAAGGTAATAAAGTAAAAGATTTTTCTGTACAAACTATTCAAGCCACAGAATGGGGAGAAATACTGGTCTTTATACATAGGAAGGTCTTGGACTCAGTAATCCAAAGAATATTAAGTCTGAAGCTTCCTTTACTGTATTTCGGAAAGATCTCTTGATAGTGAACAGCCAAGTGCCAAAGTGTCAGGTGTAACTTAGTGTTAATAAATGCAAATCACTGTGCATCATGAGTGTAATAATGAAGACTGAGAAGTTCTAACTCTGCTAAGGAAGAAAATCTTATGAAATGAAGCCAGCATGCTTCTCTGCAAATGCTAGGTTAGGGCTCAATGGCATTAAAAAAAAAAAAAAAAAAAAAAAAAACCCCCGGAGAGAAAAAAAAAAAAACAAAAATATTATGCCACTACTTAAAATCGGGGTTTGTCGTCTTCTGCAATACCATGTTTGATGGCGTTTTTAAAAAAAAAAACAAAAACCTAAAATGTGACAGAGGACCAGTTTGACATTGTCTGTGACTTTGATTTGGGAACGTTCGATAGCTTATAAGAATTAAGGTTTCAATGAAGTCATCAGGCAGCAAGTTTCAAACTTCTATTTCATTACACTGTGTAATGTAGTAGTGGAACTCACTGCTATGAGACTTTTTTCAGGGTCATAGGGTGAAAAGGATTAGACTTATATGTGGAACATGATATTTAATATTAGTTTAAATACAGTCTCCATTCAGAAATATCGTAAATTACTGACTACCTCTAACTGTAAAATATATAGAGATATTAACAGTCTAGGAATGTTTTATTCTTATATACTTTACTGTTTCATATTTGCTACTGGTGTGTTGTCAGAAAGAATAAAAAACAAAACTGCCCTTTGTTCTGACCTCATACAGTACTTTTTCAAGAGTTCCAGTAGCTGAAGCATGTAGATACATCTTTCTACTCTGCTGCTTCTGCCTCACTGCTTTCCCTGTAGGATTTGCTTTTGTCAGCATGAAGCAGTAGCTCAGTCCAGACTATTACAACTGACCCAGTGCTGTTCCTCCATGCTCTTTTGTTCCAAGCATAAAGTCACTTGAGGCAGGTGACATTGGAAAAGAAACAGATAAAAATGAGCCTGCTTCCGTGAAGAATTGGCATCTAGAATTCCTTACCTTAAATCATCATCCTTTTAACAGGTTTTTTTTTTTTAACTCTGAATTTCTATTGATTAGCAATGCTTTTAGGTTTTGGCTTAGAGTCAGGATGAAGAAGAAAGCACCAAGTGCTGAAAACAGGACCTAGAGGGACTTTGGAGGAGTAGGATTTTTGCACTTTAGTATCCTGAATCATTTTAAGTTTCTATTCTTTGTTGGTAAGACAATGAGCATCTGTAGGTGAGAAATTCAGAATGCTAGCGTTAGTTAACCATTAAGTTAGATAGCGTGAGTACCTGTTCTGCTTGCTTAAATTCAAAATTGTTGCCTGCAGCACGCCCTGATGCAGCTGCCTCATTCTGGAAAAAAGCCAAAACTTGTCAACTAAGTCGCTTTTTGATCTTTGAACACCAAGGGGTTTGCTCCTGTTGGTGCCAAACCTCCCCTACTCCAAGCAGCATGGCTTCAGGTTTCCGTCTGAGTCTGATCAGTGCTGAGAAGCGAGGTGGAGTGTTAACTAGGCTCCTAATTTAGATCAGGCCAATAGAGTGCAATTAGTTTTCGAAACTTGAGCAACAGAGTGGTGCTTTTGTCAGTTTGGTATCTCAAAGCACCAGCTCAGGAAGCAGAAAACAGCTTTGGTGGCTGCATGGCTCTGGGCCAGACAAACGAGGCTCTGTAGCCATGTTATCGAAAGAGAGAAGAATAAAAAAACGCCTTGTAGAACACCTTCCTGTTATTGTTAGAAAAACCACAGGGGGTTGGGGGGGGGGTGTTGGTCTGGGGTTTTTTTTAGTACTTTGAGGACCTAGCTTAGGCTAGCAAGCTGAATGCTAGTTTTAGAGTATATATAATGTAGCTCTGATTATAGAGAAAATTACATTAAGTGGCGGGCAGATTTTTTTTTTTAAATGGTGTCAAAAACTTGGATCTTTCCGCAAACATCCGCTTACTAGATTTTGTCTTTCGTATTTTCAAAACAGCTTCAAAATTGTCAAAATAATGCTTTGTGTGTCATGGGACGGACCTCTTGTCTATTGTAATGGCTAACCAAGTAGTGTCTCAAAAGAAGATAACTTTTATCTGTCCTTGGGGAGGAAGGGGCTGTGAAAGGGGGGACAAGGATGATTAGCTCAACTGATTATAATTGGTATTACTCACTGTGCCTGTGCAGCACTTGTTAAACCATTGCAGCTATGAGACACTGGAGTAAATTTAGTCTGTGTTTAGCAGGCTCCCACTATGTTCTTGGCATATTCAGGTTACTACTCTCAGCAGAGCAATAGAATGGGCTGTAAATATAAAGAACTATGTGTAGCTAAATAGGTGATGTCTGGAACAAATTGTAAACACTTTATCTTTGGCTATCTGGGTCACCGTGTTCTCTGGGATAGCCCTTTTTTAATCTGCAGAGATGACTTATTGTAGCATAGGAAGGTGAGCTGTGCATGCTGTTTGGCTGTAGTCTTCTGAGGCACAATATATTAAATTACTTAGAAAAGGTAGATGTAAAACGTGATATCTAAAAATAGGATTTAGTGAGCGCTACTGTGAATGTTTAGAAGTTACTAGTATAGAGACCTCTTCGTTTCCGCTTTCTATTCTGTTTGGCATCTGCGGTGTCAACATGGTAATATATACCATCACAATTCCACCATTGCTCTCCTAGAAAAATATTTCAAATAACACTCTTCCAGATGCGTTATCTTAAAATAACTGGTATTGGATAGCTGATTGCTTTTTAGTATAGATTACAAAACTGTCTTTAGGTGTCCTTAAAATGTTCATACTAAACAGCTTTGTTTATCTGATGGATCTTAACAGGGTGAGTTTTTTCTGTAGCTGTTGATGGCAATATTAAAAATTACTACACTGTTCCTTCTTTAGAGAAAAAGGTGTAAAGTGGAGGGTTTAGTCACTCTCAATGTAGATGACCTTGTTTCTTGTGTCTATGCTGGTGTCTGTAAAATGTGTCCTAGAAGCGATAAACTGAGGAGATTCTGTATGTAGAAGTATTTTTTAAGTTGAAGAATTGTACAGGTTTGTGAAATAATGTTTCGTCAGTGCCAAGCTAACCCTGCCCCTGCTGTGCATTCAGATAGACAAGATGCGTGCTTATACAAGTCTTTAATGGATGTGATGATAGGTTGTGCAGCGAGCAAAGAGTTACAGAAATTGTGGCAGTAAAATGTGATAAAAGCATGTGTGAAAAATCTAACCAACCCGGTGAGGCAATGTAGGTCACAGTGGCTTGAAGAAATACCACAGTTACTAATATGAGAACCTTACCGTCTGATTAATAGGATGCTCCAGAGAATCAAATGCAACTCGTGAGATTATGAGTCCCTCAAAGGCAACAGCCACAAGCCTGCGTTAAGATGAGCTGATCCATGAAAATTCAGTTTAATCAATATGCAGTTAAAGGAAATTAGAAGGCATCCAAATTTAGATACTGCATCAAGCTTGGTGCAGTACAGCGAAAACTGTCACTTGGTTGCAGGAGTAAAGATGCATCATTATAACTGTGTATGTGGTAGCAGAGGAGGTAGACACGTTCTGCCCAATGAACAGATGCGGCTATGGAAGAAGGAGAGACCCAAAATAGAACCAAAAAGGATATTAAGGACCGTGTGGGTATGCTGTGAAGTTCCAAGGCACTGAATTGTATTTTTAGAGTGAATGGGATAGAACTGCTTGTACTATGTTGTGCTTAATTGAAGAATGAGTGTCTTATCTCTGAAAATTGTGAACCTTTTGGTAGTACAAGGTTGTACTGATCTGCAAATGTTCAAGAAAGGGAGAGGAACTAAAGGAGGATACCGTTCTCCAAAGGACCTCACTCGGGATGCCCTTGATGTGCGAATTAGATTGGGTGGCAAAGAGCCATCTGCCCATGAAGCCTGGAGCCATGAGGGTGCATATAAAATGAAATGACTTAGTAGCATATGGCAGTTAGGAAAGATGAGAACATGCAGTACTTGGACGTGATGGTTTTGAGTTCATGAACCATGTATCTGGAATGAGTGATTGTAGTCCTTGAAATTATGTTCTTTCAAAGAAAGTTTTTGAAAATTCAACAGCTAGATTTATTTTCATCTGCTGCAGCATAACATTTTTAAGAAGTGTTTTTACTGTGGGAGGCTTTCACAAGAAAAGCCTGACAGAGGAAACTCAGATAATTAAAATCTGGAACACAGTTCTGCAGCAAGGGTGGATTCTCTGCGAGTCCCGTGCCTGTGGCATCCCAGAGAATGCAGGGCCCCGGGGCATTATTCATGTTCATATTTAATTTAGCTGAAGCTGCTGGAGAATGTCCAGGATCCTCTCCATTTGCTGCACAATTTAGGTCAAGCCCATGATGGAGTATTTGAGTTCAGGACAGAGTAGCCTTCGCAAAACTTTAACCTTTTTTTCACTCTTCTGTTATTTGTGCTCCAGTGGTGGATTTTGTAGGATATTGCACACACGTCGTATGCCCGCTAAATATTAAAAGAGTCCAAGCTACAATAAGTTATTATTACTCCTGCCCACTTACTGCAAATTTGGCGTGGTGTTCTTCCTTAGGATTCCGTATGAGTGCAATCATTACTTCAACCTTTGAAATGGCAAACTGGTTGATGGGAAGGCACTGAGCTCCCTTGACGTGAATGTGGTCGGAGCTCTGCACACAGGTTACTCTGCTCCTTCGAGGACGGGGCAATCAGGAATTCTTAGAACAGCATCTTCTGGATGCAACTTCACCGCTCCTGGGGGCTAGGAGCCAGGGGAGGAGGCAGGCAGGGCAAAGACATGAGCAGGCCAAATGTCCATGCAGAATAAGCGTATATCATTTATGCTAAATGCTTTCAGGTTTCTTTCTACAGATTCCGCTCTTAACAGCACTTTAGATCAGAATTTATGAGGATTAAATTTATGTGGCTGGCTGGAGTACATAGGTGTAAACTCTAACTGCAAAGATTGGATTTCAGTCGCGGAGAAGTATAACGGGTTATATTAATGCAAATGGGACTCGCTACATCTTCACGTTAAGTTATCTTCATGCTTTAACTGGCTTCTGCTGGGGAACAATGACACCTGTCTGTTGGTAGAACTATTTATTGTAAACTATTTTTTACATAGCTGTTATATTTAAATAGATTCTGACATGAGAGGCTTGAATGCAGACAGCACAGTGGCTTTGTGGAAATTGAGAGGATGTGTTATGCTTGGGAGGAGAGGAAGGAGAGCTTCAGAAGTGGGGGGGGGGGGGGGGGGGGAGGAGAAG
>NW_010972842.1:5542185-5567020 GCF_000737465.1 Haliaeetus leucocephalus | reverse complement strand
GAGGGGGGGGGGGGGGGGGGGGGGGGTGAAGAAAATTGGCAGGTAAGACTGAGAATATTGGTAGAGCAGAGACCAGCATCGGAATAAGGGGCAAAAGGGAGCAAAAAAGGTCAACTAAAAACCAACACACACAATCATCTGTAACATTAATTCCCCTCTATTTAAAGAAGGCTTTTGTAGTAAATGAGTGATTTTGCATATTGCAGTGAAGGTTTGTTTTTCACATTCAACTCTGAACTCAGTTATCTGATTTTCTAGGTGCTAAACTTCACAGCAATATGGCAAAGGTGGATGCGGCTCAGCTTTTTTTGAAAAATAAAGCCACGAATGACTTCCCAATCTATCCTTTGTGTCACCGGTTATTGTTCAAGAGCTCTTTAGCCAATAAATAACTTCTGAGACCTAATGATGCTTCTGAAAACCAGTGTCTCTTAAACTCACCTCCCTGCTCTCCTGTCCCTCCTTCCCCTATGGGTTTGTTATCGTTCAGAGCTTTCTCCAGTTTTTCCAACTGTCTGGATGACAAAGTCCTCCTATCTCTATTCACTTCACCACTGATATGATTTATGCTGAGGGTTTTTTCCTGATTCATAACTTGCTGGTTTTTCTTCTGCCTATGATGAAGGTTTCCTCCCTAGATTTCTGACTCTCTCAGATGGAGAGATTTCTCTTCTGTGGTTTTTTATATGTTGAAATTCAGGGTGTCTCATTCTAACTATACTTTACCTGCAAGATGCCTTTTAAAAAAAAAAAACCCAAAACAAAACCAGCTATGCCATTCATTTAGTTATTCTGTCCAATTGATTTTCCACTTTTATTATCATTGACTAACTTTAATATCTAAATAAAGGCCTAGGTTTACAACTGAAGGAGACTTTACTCATTCGGGTTCTTTTCCTTTCAGTAAACTGCTAATAATGTGAGGGGTTCAGTTATCTTCTGTCACATTTAGCCCATCTATTTTTTAATTTTTAATTAACCAGAAAAATATAAAATATTTAAAAATGGACACAACCCTAGCAAGCTGAAGTGAGCAACTAATAATAAAAGTTCATCCTATGTTTTGTTCTAAAATTACTTGTATTAATAATGAATGAGGAGCAAGAAATTAATTCCAAAATTTGCTGCCTGGAAATTTTCCTCTGCCATCTCTGTTTCTCTCTCTTTTTTTTTGCAATGTAATTGTTACAGTTCCTAGACATAATATGAATGAGTTAAACTGAATTCACTGAGATGATTAAAATATATATGGTCATCATTAACTGAATTATAGCAAAACCAGCAATGAATCACACAGGCTAATGTTGGCTGCCATGTTTGATGACAGATGTATCATACTTAGGCTTCAGCTGATGAGAGAGGCCAACAAACTATATTTCAAATGTCTAGACATATTCCTTTGGAGAATACTCAAGTTTGAGTTTCATATACGCCTCCAGTCTGAGTGATAAGTGCATTATTCATTGATAACTGGTTTTAAAAGATGTATATTGTGCTACAGTATTATGATAGGCAGGTTTTTTTGCTGTTGCTGTCTTAAAAGGTTTATTAGCTGTTCCATTATTTTTATTCTTTCTTCTTTCCTCCCTCCTTTTCAAAGGTTTAAGAGTTCACTCTGGAAATCTGCTGATGTTTGGCAGAAAACACTCACTTCAGAATCATATCTTTATTTCTAAAATAGAAAACAGAGTGGTGGGGAATCTCTGTAATATTTTTATATGATTTCAAAGATAATGTCTTAAGCTTATTCAGTTCATTTAATTCACTTAGAAATAAAAATCAGCTGCTTGTCCCTTTTAATAAGAATAAGCCAACCAGCAGATGGTTATTCCATATTTGAATTCATATTTCTATAGATCCATACCCAAGCTGTTCCCAAATGGTCACATTTCTTACTAATACCACTACAGCTGAATACTGGTTTAGGGAAACTTCATTTCAACTCAAATTTCAATTACAGGAGGGAACTGAGAGACTAGGAGGAGCCTCAGTAGGCTGCTATCATTTACATGGCATGAATAGTTTGTGAAGAAACGGGAAAGTCATATGAAGTAAAGAAGTCACGTTGCTGAGGAGAAATCCCACACAACAGATCGTTCACTCTTACTGGTTTCTCAACCTATTTTTCTCATCCAGAGAGAGTGGCTCAAGTTTCACTTAGTAAAAGTACTATTGATCCCATTAACTTTCGATTAGTGTCACAACAGAACTGAAGCAGTAAGAGATGAGAACTCGGAGCTCACGGGAAGTAGTCAAAAGCCAAAAAGGCAATTCCTTAAAGAAGCTGCGACAAAGGCATTATTGCAAACTACCCCAAAGTGGAATAAAATAAGGAGAGAGATATAAGAGCCCAACTTAACTAAACCACAACACTTTCAACAGTGTTAAAACAGAAAAAGGGGAACCTACATCAGTTTGCTAAGCGTAATTAGCACGAGGATGCAGAGGCGAAATCAAAAGTTCAGCCAATCAAACAAGAAACAGCAATGAGTGCTGTACGAATAACAAGAGAAGAGGAGCATGTTCATAGGAAGGGTAGAACCAGGGAGCGAGTCGATCCACCCTTCTTCAACAAGGAGGAGTCCCCCGTGCAGCGGCTGGAAAGGCAGAGGTGTTTCAGCCCGGGTGCAATCAGCCCTCACTAATAAATCGACTGTATTGCTAGCAACCATCTATCAGAGCGCAAGCTGCAACTGGGAAAGAAAGGGGTAGGGGATGCTTAGATTAGCTCGGTGTTGTTAAAATGGCTGGGCCTCCCAGAGTACCTAGAAAGCCCCAGGCAATTTTAGGAGTTGTCTTTGAGAATCTGCATTTACAAGTATAGGCTCAGATTCAGCTTTTAAAGAATGGGAGCTGAAGAATTTTAGATCCACGGTTAAAAAAAATCGTGGAACAAAATTATCGAGCAAAGGGGGGAGAAGTAAAAATCAATATGGACTGTAATCAATCGGATGTCTTTCTGTACAAGGGTACAGACTTTCCATGTAAAAGAGAGGGGGTAGATATCCTTTATCTTGACTTCATTAAGATTTGTGATAGTGTGACATAGTAACGACATGGCCTAAATGCTACTACTGTGACCTGAGTAAAATTTGGGGGGGAAAACTGCTCTCAATAGCTCACAGACAAACTGATGTGAAGTCCTGAGTGGGGTTCTGCGGAGATCTGTCACGAATGCAACACTGTTCAACACTCCCTTCAAAACCTTGGATGGCGGAATGCAAAATATGCTTGTAAAACTTGCGAATAACAACCATCACGTAGGACACCAGCTGTCTTGGCTTTTCAGCCGCTACTGCTGAATATTGAATGGGCCTAAGAATAGCTCTTCCTTTCCTGGCTGTTCCTGAGCTAATCAGTCACCTCCGACGACCTCGGCGAGCACCTTCTGCTCGGCCCTCGCTTCTCCCCGTGGTTTTTCCACGCTGGCGTGGGCTTCTGCCCTCTGCTTATCGCAGCCGAACCGACCTGTGCTCAAGGCTTATGTGTCTTTGTCCTATGGGGACGCTGGCAAGGTGATCGGTCACTAAGCGCATCTCCAAGGCAGAAGAATATTTTCATAAAAGCTTTCCGGATGAAAATGGGACTGAAACCCCTAAATCTGTTTTCACACACCTGACCATTTTTTTTCCTGGCTGATCTAAGCTTTCAGTAGATTCTGTATCTCTCTCCCGAAGAATGGTAGGTCTGGTAATATTTAGTTCACGGGTACTTTAATATTTCAGGAAGAGATCCTTTAAAGCTGGGTGGGGTGGGTTTTTTTGTTTTGGGGAAGGGGGCTGTTTGTTTTGGGGGTTGCGTTTTTTGGTGAGTTTTTTTTCATCTTCAAAGTCCCTGTCTAGCAAAACAAGACTCTTTTCCTTGGAGGCAAGTTATACGATCTTCAAAGCTAATAACTGTCCTCTGTCTTTCAAGGCTGTGTTGAAGCCTGGGGCCATAGACTGTATTTCCCACAGCCCCCAACAAGCTCCAGTATGCCTCTAGCTGTGATGGTCCTCTAAGTATCAATAACCTCCCATCACTAACAAGGTCAAATACCACATTTATAAAATACTTCAGTGTTCTTAGATTGAGGGCAATCCTACCTTTGCCTGGGTTTATACTCCTTTACAGCAGGAGGCTGGTGCTCTGGTGAAGTGGTAGGGAGAGACATCCATTGCCAATGTAGTAAATGCCAAAGCTGAAATAATACAAATTTCCAGGGCTCGTTTTGAGTTCAACCCCTTCAGTCTGTCAGCTTGGAGTTTGTCAGCATGTGGGGGAAAGAATGAGAAACAGACTCTTGAGTGCGAATAAGTGACAAAACTGAAAAAAGGGCTCTTTAAGTGTGTTCTTGCACTTCAAGACTTTTTGTTAATTGGAAAGAGAGCCTTGTGTGGGATCATCATTTAAGGAGGAGGCAACTGCAAGCAATTTCCACGAGACACAAAGAGACGGTAAACCTGGGTGAGCTGTTGGTCATGTTCATTACATTTCTTATCTAATTCTGTGATACTATCAAGCCCTACTCACTGGAAACCCAGCCACTCTCATTATGTATAGAATCATGGTGCTAAATAACAATGTGCTTAGATGAGAAGAGTCAACGCTTTAACAATTTTGCAGCCTTTCCCATATGTTTGCAGGGCAATAAGATGAAAATTTCCAGGTCCTGCTTTGATAGATCACAGCTTATAATTATAGTCACGTTGCATGGGAACGTGGGCACACTGCTGGCTAGATTAGAGAAAGAGGCAGACAAGATCGAAGCCTCCCTGTTATTTTTTTCCCCTCTGCGAGTGTGCTAACATGTGCCTATTTTAGGAATTTTGATGAGGATGTTTTCACACTTTTTCTCCTTTCCTCATTTTTATAGCTCTGAAGGTTTTGGTGGTTCTGCTTTGTTTCACTTCTAATAAATTCTTCTTTTGCTTGACCTTTATCTATTCCCACCGTATTCCTTTGACCGTACCGTATTCCTTTTCTCCCGTCGCCGCGGTCAGAGCTCTCCACCCCCTCCAATGCCGTCTCCACCTCCCTCCCTGGAGGCAGCCCCTGTCATTATCACCTCTCCTTCACTCCTCTCTTCCCTGACATAAGCGAGAAGCTCGATGACACACGCTTCCCTGCCTAAGAGGAGGCTGTTCCTCGCCAGCTTTTATTTGTATAATAACCCCCTTTCACAACGGCGCTTTACGGTTTATTGTAGGAGACAGAGGAAAGAAAATCGAACGGTGGTTTACGGCGCGGGTCCGCTCGCCGTCCCTGGTTCTTGCCCTGTACCGGCAGACGTGGTGATAGCTTTTGGGGCTGGGGGGCTGTGGCAAAGCACTAAGCTTGGCTTTTGAACGCCTTGCACCCCATCAGAATATTGCGGCTACATAATACAAAATACTGATGGGGTATAAAGTCGCTCCAAAAGGTGAAGTGTTCCCCAAAGGGGTTGTTTGCTGATGGGTCTTATGACAGGTCACGTATTTTCTTTTCTCGCCAGGGCTTTACTGGACCTCCTATCTCTCTCCTCAAGTCTTTTCTTGGTCAGTTCTTTGCCCTCCTATAACTGTTTTGCCCGAGAGCAAAGGTGATTCCTCAAGGCACCCGTTCTCGGCCCTGCCCGCCGTTTTCCTGCAGGAATGGCAGCTGGATCTCTATGGCCTTTACCTCGGACCTTGCCTTACACCGCAGGTCTCCATTGCCGTAGTAGCCAGCAGCGGCACTATCACCCACGTAGAGCCCATCAGAGGCCATAGAAATGTCATTTGGTTTCAGTCTTATCGGCTGTGATCCGAAGTAGGTCCGGGAAGAGACCTGCCGAGGCTCTGGAGAAGAGCTGCTGGGCAGCAGTCCCTCACCGGCAAAACGGCCGGGGATGAGGAATCCGGTGCCGGTGCCTTGTGCGTGCTTAAGGAGAGGCATCGAAAGGGCTTGGACTAGTGGAGCATCTGATAAAGGCTTTGAAGAGGGCCTGTAAAATGTCTACGAATACTGGTAGACGGCCCAGTGCCAGGGGGTGTCGTGTTTGTAGCAGAATGAACTTGGCTGCGGTTGGTGCGGGAGCAGGGATGCAGTTCCCGGGTGCGGCAGGGATTTGGGGGTACGGCTCCAAACCTCCCTTCTGTAGGAGCCGCTTCCCCTCCTCTGAAGATGAGCATCCATCTACACCAATCGGAATATCGCGAGAGCAGCGACGGCGGGGCACAGCAGGTAGACAAGACTTCCACAGTTCCCAGGTACCCCTGAGAAGGTCCCAGGCTAACAGGGGCACGAAATGAGAGGGACGACCCCCTTTGCGGGTTCTTTGCCTCCTTTTCGTGGCGAGTCTTATTTTCTGGGCGCGCTGCTAAGCAGCAGGGTTTTCCAGCAGGGCTGTCCAGCCTTCTCAGTTCTCCCACAGCCTGACCTTTCCACAGCGGGGATGCCCCCTTCTCTGGCTCATCCCACCTCAGAAGTTTTGACCAAGACCGTGTCACCTCCCCATCCCTTCTCGGTGGTTGGGAGACTACTTTGAAGCATTTTGGGTTTGCTTGCTCCCTCTCCCAAAACATTTCCCGCTGAACAGGCATAGACACAATTTGTAAAATGATGGCAGACACATGCACGCATTTCACGCAAACCCAGAGCTGTTTGTTATGTTCAGAAAGTGTTTTGGTGATGGGTGGACATAGAACCAGCCTGGCTGTCCATCCTTTGCCAGTGTGCAATGATCATATATATATTTGACTTAAGTGATACCAGAAGTTAGGTGCCTGTTTTTTGGTGAAAACTAGGCATACTGGGGCACCTTTGTGACCAAGATGTTTTCTGGTGAATTACTTCTTTTAGTTAATGTGTTTAATTCCACCCAGAACATAGTTTAGTTACCTAATAGGTTTGATTTTTTAGGTTTCGGTTTAGGTCTGATTATTAACTGAAAAGTAAGAACTGCACAGTTTACTTCTTACAGAGCTACCGAGCTCCTTAGAGAGCTACCAGTTCCTTTTAATTTCATAGTAGAAAAAGATTTTCTTTTCCAAATATTGACCTCAGCTTAGAATCAGCCGGGCCTTTTCAAGACGCTAAGCGAATGCACCTCGACAATGCAGATACAATAATTGCCCACAGGAAGATCAGCTGAAACGCTGCCTCCCAAGTCATGTTGCTCTTATCCCTAACCTCCTAGGAGAGCGTGAGAGAGATGAAGATATACTGCAATTTCACCCACGTATTCTACTCCATACCTGATATTACCCATGACAACAAGAAATACAAGGGGGGAAACGCTGAATATGCACTTCTAAGAGATAGATGCCCTGAAGCAACAGAAACACAAAGCGGCTCCCACAGGAGAAGGATAGGATTAACGATCTTGATTGTTTTATAATGGCCTCTGGTATGTTTTTCCTGTTATGAGGCAAAAAAAAGCTATTTGCTACACACAAAAAAAATGTAGAGCCTACCTTGTGCTAAAAGGCAAGGGCTTGAAGTAGAAATAACTTAGAAAGTGAGAGAATGAGCATGGAAAGAGTCCTGCATGGATTCATCCAGGCATGTGTTAGTGATAGTGCAAGAAAAAAACCCAACACCTTAGTTTGAAGGAATTTTTACATGTATCTCATTTCTGAGGTGCATAAACGGTGACTCCAGCTCCAGCGAGGGGCAAGCCAATGAAAGCCAAACTAAAAAAGCCAAAAGAAGTGAGAAGTAGCTTACTTTACCTTATGATCTTGTATTTTCTCCAGTAGAGAGACCACAGTCAACATGTTCTTCTCCGAGAGCGGTTCGCTCTGCACTTAACCTGGTACGACTGTGGGCTGCCACCAAAGACGGCGGTCTTTCTGTCTCCGTGTCCCCACTCCCACGCGTGTCCCTGTTCTCTTCCTTGCATCACATCGAGGGATTACGCAACTTCGGGGTGAATCAGCTCCCCCCAGCCAACAGAAAATGAATAGGTTTTTGGTGGGATAGTTTGCTTTGGGCTGACCCGAACGAACTGAGCTGGAGGTAGATGGGGAAGAAACTGGTGAATGTGTGGGGCAGTTTGCTCTTTACCTCCATCAGCTTCAGCCAGAGCAACGTCTCTGACTGCAGTCTTAGGCAGCTTCCAAACTGGAAAAGCACACAGGGAGAGCTGTTTTCTATCAATATGCTGCTGGACCAACAGCAAAGATCTGGGGGAGGAGGAGGTGACAGTAAATGTGATGGAAGAGGCAGAATTCTGAGGGGTTTGAATGCTAAAGCACATGGGATATTTGGAGAATGGGGAACCACCATCTCGGCTCTTTTTGGAAAACAGAAGGAGCCGGACTCATGTATCTCCCATAACCGAGTGACTGAGGAGAGTTTTTGCTGAGGAAATGAAAATCTCACTTAGCTTCAATCAAGAAATATTAATTGTTTTCTCATTTGCTGCTGTTCAGATATTTGCCGCTGATCACAGTCTAGCAGATGATGTGCTATGAAAGGTGGAGGCAGCGTAAAATGCCTTGCTGAATAATTGATCACCACCCCCCCAGGCTATGTCCATGGATGAATGCATATGCCAGTTAGGATGACTGTGTCCCCACAGTTAATTGACAAACACTTGATCTGAATTAAAATAGCATCTTTAAAGGCATCTTATTTATGTCAGAAGGGTTTTCATATTTTACAACGTTTCTTGTGTGTGTGTGTTTTCTGATCAAATGCGGGCACCTTTTGGCCCTCTTTTTTTTGTATGGACATTTGGAAATGGATGTATTTTTAACAAACAGCGGTGTAAATCTCGATCACGCCAAATCAATGGGAAACCTCTAGTTCACCTTCCCACTGTACTTTTTCATCCAATGTGTGTTGCTACCAGCATGTTATAATTCCCCCATTTTCTTAAGAGGAATTAGGGCACCAAATAAAAGCCAATATATCAGGGCCCCGTATCTCATCCACAAAGGCAACACGACGCAGCAAAGGGCCAGAGGGCTAGGCGATAGGGCTGCTGAACTCATTAAAGGGCAGAGATTTCCCACCTTTAAGCCCATTCTACAGATTTCTTGGCCTTTCACAAGAATCACAGGAGGATAAGAAATTTTACCTGAAAATAGGTCTGATTCCTGAACATCTAAAATTTTTAAGGTGGCTGATGTTATGCCTGTATTGTCTTCTGAAATTTACTTTAGACTCTGAAAGGGGAGGGGGAAGGGGGAGGAAAATAATAATTAAAAAAAAAGCGGAAGCAATTAAGAGAGTTGGAAAAAAGGCAGCATTAGTACCAAATGGTGCCACTGTATGTGACCTCTCCTCTCAGCCTTCTGCCTCATCCCAGCTTTCTCAGTGTTGCTTCTCCCGAAATGCACAGGGTCTGGCTCTTAGAGGCCCTAGGCCATTCTCTTGTCTGTTCGCCTCTGGGAGGATTAATGGTTATTTGGAGGCAGCTGCCTGGATTTTCTCCCCATGTGACTGTTCACGCAGTCATATCCAAACTCGGTCATATTTGTTTTACATTTGCTGTGATAAGCTGATTTACTATTTCCTATGTAAATTGTGTAAGATGACCTTGTAAGTCCAAACATAACATGAATTGTAAAAGGAGATAAAATCAAATCTCATCATTAATCATTTTATTTTTCAGTCTCTTTCAAGGCATTTTTTATTTTTCTTTCAGGTGAGAACCTGGTCCAAAGTATATCCAGGTGTGTCTACACACATCATGCATACTGCATATAACCCTCTACATTACAGGAATATTAATTGGCAAATAAGGTCCAAGGTGAAGCTTTTGAACGTTAGAAAGTGGCAAGTTTAAGATCCCCTTATTACTCTTTTTTCATCTGTATTCTGCACTGAACCAGACAGAGATCCCATGGAGGAACAATACGTGCTGATACTGCATAATGCACTTTGCGCAGGGGACCAAGTCAAGGTCGTACAGTCAGCTGGCATCTCCTAACTTTTGGGTAGCTGACTTTGCTACCCACGTAGCATCCTTTTTAAGTAGCTTCCTTGCTTCTTTTTTAGAAAAAAACCCTCAAGTTCATTTTAAAGAAGAAGATAGAACCATGTTATGTGCGTCCCAGGCTATGGACCGATGCTCTTTTCCAGCTCCAGCTGCGCCGGGGTGAAGAGTTATCCTCCCTGCAGTTCGCAGTCCCTCCCTCCCTTCCCCAGAAAAAACTCCTGTGCCCTGGTACCGGCTGGCTGAGCCTGCCGTCCGCCTCCGAGGTCGGACTGAAATCGCTCCGGGTTAAACGGGCTGAGCAGGAGACTTCGTTCACATGCCTTGTTCGGACTGAAACGCTTAGGGGAGAGTCAAGGGACCCAGGCTGGCAGTTCGTAACTCTCTCCGTGGACCCAAGAAAAAATCATACCCAAGAAGTAAGCAGTGCCTCCCGACGGAGAAGGCGGTGAGCGTGCCAGCGTGCTGTTTGCACGGAGGCATTTGCAGAAAACTTCTGCCTGCACCTGAGCGGCCCAAACAGGAGAAGGGCAGTGGTCGTTTTTTACAGTTTTGTTCTCTGCTAAAGCTACGTAGGTGTTTTTGTGACAGAGGAAAGGCATTTCCCCTGGAAAATGTCACAAACTTTATATAAACAGTGCAACTTCCCAAATAAAGAGAATGATTTTTCAAGGCAAGAAAGGGCAAAGCCCTGAGCAGCCCAGTCCGACTTCAAAGCTGAACCTGCTTTGAGCAGGAGATTGGACTAGAGACCTCCTGAGATCCCTTCCAACCTGAATTATCCTGTGATCCCATGATTTTTTAAAGTGAAAAATAACCAGCTACAGGTTTGCTGTCACTAGTGCTATAAACTGAATGCAAACAGTGAGCGCTTTGGAGAACTGTTGGGAGGGTTCCCATTACAGCTGAGACAATCGGATGCCTGGCTGGCCCCAGAAGGATGGGTTCCCGTTTTGCCAAGCTTTCAGCTTTCTTGTTACTGCTCACGTGGCCCCGCAGTTTATTGGATCTGCTGGCCGAGCTGGCAGAAAGCTAGTTGAGTGAGCTGACCTGGTTCACCCATGGGGCAGACAGCACCCCAGGCAAGAAAATGGGAAAAAGTGGGGCTGCATGGCCAGGATTAACCCTGGGAAAGCAGAGCCTTAGCTTCTCACGTCAGCAAGCTGTAAGACTTTGCAGTTTTATTCTTGTAAGTTAACGTAGATGTGTCTAGGCACTGTCTGCGTCCATTCTCCCACTATCACGTTTAATTATTTAATATAGGACCTGATCCTTCAGGACTGCAACCCCGTGACATAGGCTGGTCTCTGTGCCTGCGTCTTGCAACGTGCAGGGCAAGGGTTTCGACTGTGAGTGCCAGGAATCAAGTCCTGTACCTGTGAAGTACCACTTACGTGGCTGCTGTTAAATAAGCGATAATCGACAAAGAGCTTTTTGCTTCCCAGTAATTGCCTGTTTGGAGGCTTTTCTGTCTTTTGATCACAGGTCAGGTTCATGTCCTTCTTGAGGTTAGGACAATTTCTTTTTTTGAGTGATTTTCAGTGCAACCTCCAATGCTGTCTTATTGCTTAGGTTACCTATTTTTATATTGCTGGCTTGTGATGTGTGCAACGAAGCCTGACTCGCTGCAGCCTAGAAAGAACAGTCCAGCTCTCTCCTCCTCGCCTCTGGTTACAAGCTCCCGCTGCTTCCAATCAAACAGCTGTGGGCTGAGCCGGAATGGCTCACAGATCAGAACGGAGAAAATGAACTCCGCAGAAAACCCAGCAGAGCGGTTCCAGTCAGCCAGGAGAGCTGACCCAGCTCACCATGCCCTGCTCTGTCCCTGCGGCAGCCAAGGCAGGGGGGAGGCAGAAGAAGGGGAGCTCTCCCTTGGGGGACAGCCTACAATTAGCTTGTATAAAGTGGTCATGAAACTGCAAGATCAGTCACCTTTTGCTCTTCAGAAGTACTTGCATTCAAATTTTTCTTCAGGTGATTTTACACGGAAAAAAAGTTCCAGGAGAAATTCCCTGGGAAGCTGCAGAATCGGTAAAAGACACCCTACCGTTTTTTTTTTTTTTCCTCGAACGAATGTAGCAGAAAAGAATGCTTATTTAAAAATGATTCTTTCTTCTGGCATAGAACAAGAGCAAGCCGGAGAATATTTTATACTTCATCAGTTAAATATTTACAATAGTGAAGTGGTGGTTTTCTTTTTAGCTTTCGGCAACAAATGCAAAACTGTGCAGTGATTAGCTTTGCATGAAGCCAGTGTGAAAGAACAACAGTATTTTTAAGAAGCTGTCAGTGGCTTATCTCACAGCTGGCACCTATTAATACAGTGAGTAATTTCTGCAAACCCAGATAGGCTCCAAAATTAACACTATCCATTAAGAAAGACCATGGAGTGCTATAATTATGTCAGAATACTTTGGCTGGCAATAAACAAATCATTCTTAATGTTGTATTCACAGCCATTAACACAGGTTTCTAACCAGAAAAGCGGTAAATTTATTTGTTTTTAATGAAACTTAATCCATACATAGTTTAACATCATCCAGAAAAATAACAAATTTTCTATTATTTCCACATCAGCAATTTTTGTGGGAACTAGCCAGTTTGACATCACACTTTTTTCTAGCAACATTCCCATGTTAATATGTGCTTTCACCCAGCCTCCTCAGACTGCTCAGAAGTGGCACAATTACTTCAGACTCAGCAGTGCAGTAATAAATTACAAATTGTCCTCTAGCTTGTTTTTGCACACCCACAGAAAACTTCTTCCCTGCGGTTGTTCTTAAAAGACTTGAGATTCCATCTGCTTATTTTATTTTCCAGGTGGAAAAGAAAGGGAAAAAACCCAAACAAGATAAAACTGAAAAGTCTTCATCCATTTAAACCTCTTCAAAATCCAGAGTGAATGCTTTGATTTAAGCAGAGTCACTGAAGATTTATAGTGACAGACAGACGAGAACTCAAAATCTCAGTCCAAGGCTGAGTTAGGAACACATGTAAACAACCTGGAAGCAGGTTTAAACAAGAAGGAACTTGCGCCCACTGTTTATTTCAGTGTAAACTTGTAATGCTATCATGAAATAAAGTCTGTGAATCAATTCAGGCAACAAATTTGACCCTGTTAACTACCAAAAGAAGGTTCGTCAGCTGGGACACTGGAGGAATATTGAATACTAAGCTCCAGTGCTCAGCTGCTAGTTAAGTGGGAAGCCAGGCTGGAGTAAAGGAGAATATTGCCATGATCCTGGGGATTTAGGTGTTGTAAGGGCAGCCTCCAAAAAAACCGCCAAAGCTCTAAGATCTTATCTAACTTAGCTCATTTGCTGAAAGCACCAAGAGGCTACAACAACTGCAAGTTACTGAACACATAAAAGCTAGTAGCAATAACTTTTTCTGAAAACATAATTTAATCTTTCTATGGGGACCTCAGTGCAAACATTTGCACAGATTACTGGTATCCTGGAGGAACGTATCTGGGCTTTCCAGCTGAAGAATGGGTTTTTTTCCCCACCACAGCAATGCAGTTATCCTAATACAGCTGAAAAACATGGTGTATCACTACTTTTTACAAATGCTCTGACTCTTCCCATCTCTGATTTCAAACACAAAGTGACTGTGCAGTCACATTTGCCTGTGCAAAATAGTTCATGTGCAATAGAAAAAAAAAATAAACCAGGTATTACGTAGTTTCTTACTCTCTGCGTGATGTTCAGTTGCTTCTTAAACTAAGTGTGTATCTAATAAAGCAACTTAGTAGCTGATAGTTTTTCTAAGAAAATACAAAACCTACAGTGACTTACTTTGTGTGTGACATTTCTTGACTTTTGGAAGGCTCCTGATATCAGAATATGACCCCTCTTCCTCGCCAATTAAAAATGAAATGAAACAGCAGACAACAAAAGAAAAATTTCACCCAGACCATCTTCTGGAACTGACTGTCTCTTTCTTTTTAACTCCCTGGCTTTCCCACCATCCAGGTACAGCTGCAGCACACGCGTATTATCACTGCCGTTCCTGCCGTTCATCTTTACATGGGTAACATTAGCTTTACAATACTTCCCACCTTTGATAGCACTGGAAACAGACATTTCAAGGTTGCTTCAGAACTTGGAGGCTTTGTATAGCAACATCATTCATCAGCACATCTAAGACACTATGATTGGACTGGCCAGAAATAATTCTTCCAGGCTCTTTACTGAGGACTTCAAACTGAAGCGGCAGCATGCTGTGAGAGATCATCCCGACTCTGCCTACTACGCCAACCCTTTCTCCACCTTCTGAACATCAGAGAAACCTTATATAATCTGTAATATCACCATAGGGGATTTTTTTTTTTTTTGGTCGCCTTTCCAGACCTTGAATGTACTGTAAGGAACATAGAGTACTGGCATGTTTGTGGTATATGTCTTCTTACAGAGATCTGAGTGAATGGTTCAACACTCAAAACTTCTTTGCTTTGTACATATCAAAGTTCAAGATCCTTTGCTATGGATTGTAGGGTGCATCACCTAGGCTATGGATTTCATAGGATGCATCACCTATGCTTCGGATATAGCACTTTTTGTGACAATTTACAGATAATATGATTTAATTCATTTGTAACTTAAAAATTCAAACAAACAAACAAAAAACCACAGTCACTTTAGGAATTTGCCATTCACCAATCTTTTATCCCACATCTCTGTTCAATGATGCGAAAACATAGGAGCATTCAAACTTTCCGTAGAGTCAAAGCTCCTGAAATCTCACATGTAGGCTTCAGCTGGAGGACATACATTGACAGTATGTTATTAACGACTGGTATAGAAACTGCTGTGGGCGACAAGCAGGTGCAGATCTATACCTTGATGTATAACACTGGAGGTAACAAAGCCAAGCGTCATCCTTCCTCACTCACTGATTTGCATGAGTCGGTTTAATTGGGCAAATCAGTCGGGGACACCGGCCTCATCTGTTAATAGCTCTCCCTGACAGTGCGCACAATTACCAGCCAGTCCCCAATGCCACTCTCGTAAAGGTTCTCTGTGCCTGACTGCTAGTCAATTAATGATCAGGCTTATAAGGTCTCTTTGGCTGATGTTCGGTCCCCCAGTAATGCAAAGGAGCTGCAGACCTGGCCATGCTTATGCCTATATTTTGTTTGCTTTGCATTGCATTGTGTAGCAGGTCAACACAACCAGTGCCTGCTGATGAATCTGCCTCAAAACTTCAGATACGTTTTCAGCTGAGCCAAGATTCCTCATATATATCTTGAGGTTTTGGCAGGTGTTTTGCTACCGTTCTTGTGTCTTCTTATCGGGTTTCTTCCTGGGTTTTATTGTTAAATGTTCACACGTAAAAACCTTTTAAAGAAATTCTCAGACAAAGATCAATGTTAAATTGGAATCGATATTGAGAATGTATATCACTAATTTAACTGAAAATACTCCCAGAAAAGATGTGAACTGCATCTAGTGATGGCTACCCACATCAAAATCTAGATCCCCTTTTTTGCGGATTTGGTCATATCTGCAACCGATGAACTGAACGTCAGGTCCTGAATGGACACTACCAAAGAGATTACAAGTAAACGCGTATTCTTGCACTGATGTTCAGTTTTTTACTTTTGTCAGTTGATATCTCAAATGTAAGAATGTTTTGAATTATAAATTGAATAATCTGTTTTATTTCTATACTATTTTATCCTTTGATCTATGGATTACAACATTTGTTAAGAGATACAAATCTGCTGCATATCTAGGCAGAGAGAGAAAAACTCTTGGATTGCATTAGTCTTTTTTGTTGGTGTTGATAAAGCAGGCAGTTTGCTGTCAAGTACAAAGTGTTTAGTTTACCTAAGCCTATATTCAGACCACCGATTAGTCATGCATATCAAGGCAATCTGATGATTGAAGACTTCTGTATGTCCATCCCTTGTCCCAGTCAAGCCAACTAAAAAATCCCAGTGGTTGGTCCGTTACCAGCATGATAAATTGAACTTCAGACTATGTCCTGTTACTCTTTGAAGCTATATCATCCTTGGATTGCTACAGCGTCTAAAATGAAAATTAGAAGGATGATACTTACTGTGGTACCCAACCAATTCTATAGCTTCAAAGATTATAGATTAAGTAGATTTGTTTTGGAAGATTAGAGTATCAATAATGCTAGCATTAATGAAAATAATGCCCTTCTACCCTATAATGGGCTTTCTTCCAGGTCTAGTCTGCCTGCCGCCTTCCTCATATCTGAGAAAAAGGTTTCAAACATCTATAATTCCATATTCTGAATTCCATTTAAATCATTTATTATCAATGCTGTTTCGAATGCTTGTTTTTGAAGCACTCCACATTTTCCCTGCCTTGTAAGAGTGTTACGATGCCCTTTATTCTCTTAGACTAATCCAAAGAGCACGCTCGATATACTTGAGTGTTCTGCTCTGTCAGAATGATATCTTATCCTGGCAAATGTCCAGCTGGCATTTCATTTAAATTTAAACAATAGAACTCCTGTCACTCAATTCGCATCACACAAACCCACGTTTGTACCCCAGTGCAAATACACGACCTTCCCACAACACTGTCTGAAATTAAGGGATAGTTAGCTTTTGGACATGCCATCAAATTATAAACTGTAATCTATGTTAAAGCTACAACTTGAATAAGGCTCAGTTTGGCAGACCAGAGAGATTATGATTCATGCTTTAATTTTATCTGTCAGGTGCTATTGCAGTGCTATTCTGGCTAGCGTCCCAGGCAAACTCCTAAGAAGACAGAACACAGCTCTTAGAATACATGCACATTTTAGACTTCGAAACTCTACAACCTCTCTTGTATTTGACCTCCTGAGGTTACCAGACGAACACAAAGGCAGTCAATCATTTTCTGCCACTGTCTTGTTGAGGTGCTTTTTCCCTATGCCTACTATACAGTTTGTTATCTTTGAGTTACACGGGGACAGATTTTTATCTGGAGTTAAGTGTACAGGTCAAACAGCTTGCATAAAGTTATGATGGTTAACCCAAGCAGAGTATCTAGCTCACTTTACTGCACATTAATGACAGATGTGGCTAAAGAGTTTCTGCTACATGTCTCCCTTCTTAACTGTGAAATAGCTTTTTTCAACAAATAAATCCAATTACGGGATTTTTTTTTCTTTCAAAGAATTGAGCTACAGATAGAACTACTGAATTTATGTGAAATCTTCTTACACGTGCAGCTAACAAATATTCTGTTGTCACTATATAAGCTAGTAACTCACATTATTAATTACTTTATCTGCTTAAGTACTTCCCCAAGGATAAGGGAAATGGTAAAGCCTTTACTGCATGTTCTACTGGTATCATAAGAAAGACATTCAACACTTCATTCTTAAACATTATTTATCAATGTTTATATGAAAACGGTAGTAGTTAAATAGATGTAGTGAGGACAAATTTGGACATTAAACTTGTCTAGAATGCTACGGAATTTGCAATTAATTAAAAATGGAAGCTTCTAGATAGTATTTTCATAAATCCAGTCGTCAGGAAAATGTAATTCTTCTTCTCCAAACCATCTCATTTAATAGAGTATGTATAAAGATTTTATTCTTCTGGGAGAGGTATATTAAGGCACTGCGTGTCCTTATGTGTTTTGCAAGTGGTAACTAACAAACCGAGGCAGAGATCTGTGGGTACGTTTGAAAGCATAAATCAGAAGCTGTCAGGCAAAGCTGACTTAAAGCTTGTGCTTACACTGCCTTGATCCCAGGGTTTCTTTGAAGATTTCTTTGTAAGGCTGTAAGAGAGCAGCATTCTGAGGGTTAGTCCAATGGACGTAATGGCTACAGACGATGATAACTCCAATGCAGAGCTAAGTAGCAAAATTTGTCATTTTTCAAACTCCCTTTTGTGTCACTACATTTCCTTTTCCTTTCTGGCAGCCAGAGAGCAGCAGTTCAGCTTGAGAGCAGAGCTTTTTTGCATCAGCGGTGTGGCTTTGCAGCCTTCGCCGCGCAGCCGCCCCGGTCATTTGCAGGCTCGACAGCACCCGCCAGACCCCGCGGTGCAGCTGCTTCGTAAGGAAGTCGTCTGACCTCAATGGTCAACTTACAGTGATGGTGATCTGCGATGATCATCTCCATAATTGCAATATTTTTTTCCCACAGCGCTTCAGGGTTTTTTTTAAAGGTTTAAATCATCTTAAAAGTAGCAGCGCTGCAAGATTAGATAGTCTTTTATTTGAACGGTTCTTCCTGAATCCTGAACGATTTGGAGAATCTTCTACTTGAGCAATTACCTAGCAGGAGGAATCAACACCAATCCACGTCGACTGACAGGTTCCTCTGGGAGATTTCTGCTTCTCCCAGCCCCAGACCACCTGTCAGTGCAATGGGCTCGCTACAGACAGCGCTCCGCACCTACGGGCAAAGCCTGAGGGTACGCTCCACGTTAATTAAAGAACTTCGCTACTCTTTCTCTCTCATTTCTTATTTATTTATTTTGAAAAAGAAGCTCTGTAAAGAGCTCCTACCGAATATTGAGTCTCTACGCAGTCCAAGCCCTACGCTTGGCAGCAGTACAAGTCCAGCGAAAAGGACAGGGGAGAGATGAAGGGGTGGTAAGATGCAGTGCGTGGTTATTTAGGGATGCTGGCACTGCAATAACCTTAGCACAGTGGCAAAGAAATCGTCTTCTCCTCAGGGGAGAGGTTTCCTTGCCCGGCCTTGATTCTGAACCCACACGGTGATGTGTTCTATTAGCTGCATCTGATCCCTGTGCTTTTTTTGTTCCTTTTTGTTGTTCAGATGCTATATTTTAATTAAAAGGAGGAAAAAAAAAAAGAAAACTGAAAAGTGTAACACTGAGGCTGGAGGCAGAAGATACTGACATCGATTATGATGTCGTGAAGGATATAATCTTTTGCCAAACTGAGACAAAGCCAGTGATTCCAAGCCAAAAAAAAAAAAAAAAAAAGGGAGATCTCCTACCAGCACTCCTGCGAGCTGCACCTTTATTAAATCCATCTTTCTCTTCCTTCCCTAGAACAGTGTGGGAATTGGGAAAAGGGGACTCAAATCATTTCTTATGGAGATCTCTTACCTCAGAGTATTTAATAATGAAAATTTAATGACCTGATACGGAATACCTTTTAAGATAATTTTGCAACTGTTTTGAATATTTATGTACCCATGTCTCTGTGTGTGTACGTGTGTATATATAGCTATGAGCAGTGAAATATGCTTTTTATTATACACAGAGAAGGCATTCTTCTTAAGGAGTCATCATCTTTGCATGTTTTTTTCTGACAGAAGGTTGGTTTGTTCATTCACTACTCCTATTATACCTGAAAAAAAGCAGTACATCTGCAATATCCTTTTTTCCTTCTGATGTCACAGTGCTACACATTCACCCTTTCCCCTTCGTTTGTCAGAGATAATGCCTGTTAAGTCAAATTCTGATCTCAAAGTAAATCTGGAGGAATATATAAAAGAGATTTACAGTGAGAAAAATTGAATGGCACTTTTGATCCAAAGGTGGCTTATGGCACTTGTGAATCCAGCCGTTGCAGTAGGTGTTTGCGTGCTGACTGACACTATGTTGGAGAACTGAACTGAAGCTGGAACTTGCTTAGGGGCTTTAGTTCCAGCATTTCATTTTTTGCTCTGACAGCTTTTAAAAAATGCCGTGTAGGACCAGGAAGCTATGTGACTTTCAGCCATATCCCCTAATCAGATTCAGAATGCTTTAACTATTGCTGTAAAGTGTGAAATCTCCTCTGGGCTGCTGTTCTTCCTTTGGCACCATTTCCACTGGAAGCCTGCCACCTGCGCAACACAAAAATAGGAAACTCAACCTCTGGCCAGATTTTAACGTTTTAAAACAACTCCTAAAAGGGAGAGCACCAGTGAAGGTTAAAAGCAAGCAAGAGAAGAGTAAGACATGACAGAAAGCGAACTTGGAGGATGGAACAGGCAGAATTAGCAGTACAGAAAACCAGCTAGAAAGGTAAATCTCAGATATAAAGACAAGGACGATAAGGAAACAGGAAGGAGGATGAAGGAACACATAAAGAGGAGAAGGAAAAGGGAAAAAAAAACCCCACCCAAAACAGGAAGATGACAAATATCAGAGAGGGAAAGAGGGAGCAAAGTAGGAGGGATAAAGGCAGATGATGAAATCAGGGAGCAGACCTGAACAGATAGCATTGAGAGTGGGCTATTTTTTTTCTCTCCTATAGCCCCGAGGGAGCTTGACTTGCTAATCAAGGTACGTATGTGTTCAGCCCCGTAACCAGCTAGATCTTATGCTGATGTCGGCAAGAACTGGCAGCTGAAGACAAGAGATTGTTTCTGTTCAAAGGAGCCTCTGCAATGCATACCCATTCCTCCTCGGGGGGGCTCTGGCTTTCCCCAGGTGAAACCCCCTTGGCAGGGGATGTACTACCTCAATTCACCCTGATGGGAGCAGCCAGGGAAAGATTTAGGCCCAAATTTAAATAGTTGATAATAGCAGCTTCACTCCAGTTCCTTCAACCCAAATTTGGATCCAAATTCACAAAGGCTAGCGAGCCTTGTCTCCCTCCGCTCCCTTTTTATAGATGGTTCAAAGCAAGACCCCAGCATTACCACTTTGAACCATTTGCCCGGAGAAGCCGATCTTTCACCATTTGTTAGGAGGGAAGCTCCTACTGGCTCCTCAAGTCCAGACATAGGGTGTGTGAACACCTTTCCAGTGTCTGAAACCATCGCCTAGCATACCCTCAATCTAGCACTGACAGGCAGTTTTTAGCACACCTCTCCTATGAGAAGTATGATAGAAGAATTAGGTATTGGTATTATTTATTAACAATCTTCAGTGACCTATCCGAAATGAATGATCACCTTCAGTCTAGAAGACTGCCGTGTGCACCACCACGCCTGGGAATCTCAGCAAAAGGACCAGAAATACTTAATGAGTGTTGGGAATGTTTTTATTCCTAGCAGTGATCCTTCACACCTCAGATTACCTCCAAGAGAGGCTGAATGGAAAAAGTAGGGAAACTTGTCCTGTGAGAGTTCTCTGTGACCAAGTAGAGGACTTACAGAGACTATAGAGCTGAAAAGCTTCCCTATGAAACCTGCAAAGATAAAGGCTGGGCCCAAACCAGGAGAGTAGACAGTAACTGAAATAATTATTTGATAATTACCAAGCATCTGAAATGGTTTGATAATTTCATTCCAGTCCATAGAGGACAAATATAAAAAATGACCACTATGGTTGAATTTTCCTTCAGCTAATCATCACCTACACAGATGCTGCACTATAACCTGCGAGTGTTTTGCGTACAATGCTCTTTGTCTTACGTATTTGGAACCAAATTCTCACAAACATATTATACAGTCAAATTATGGCCCTAGAAAGACTCCTAGACTTACTCACCACCACGTTACTCCAGGTTCACGACAGCATATCGCTGCTGATCTCAGGGCCATTCTAACTGGGTGAAACCTGAAGGATATGGTGGTGAACCAAGTCTCATGAATGCAGTAGTTCCCTAAAAATTATATAATGTGTTTAGGTCAGGCTTGTACACGCAAGGAAGCGCAACCTACTTTAAAACACATTTTAGGCTCTCTGATGTTACCATGTACTCTAGATGTTGTCACTCTCTGCCCCAGCCCTTTCCAAAGCAGAATTTCCCTCTCCTAAGAGAGAAACACTAGTAAGAGAAGTGTGGACTGCCAGGAGCCACTGATACTTTTTTGATAGCTTGGGCTGACCCCAAGGCTGAGGAAACACACACTGGGTTAACATGGAGGGGCAGTTCTCACTGTCACCAATTTTACTGTCTGTATTATAGGGTATCTATCTTTCACTTTTCAAAAGCTCCGAAATACTTTTTTTTTTTTTTTCTGCAGTGCAGTAGCATATAGAAGCCCAGACAGGGTTCAGGCCTCATCATACCAAAAAAACACACCAGTCAAATTCCCACGAATTAATTGAATCGTGTTGATTTTATTGTATCAGTGCAACCCAAGCAAAACAAGATATACTGTGCTGGAATAACGTGGCATTTGTTCCAGTGAAATTTTATACTTATGTAGTTTTCCTTTTTATAAATAGGGATTAAAAGGTGGTTTATCTACAATATAATGATAATCATCTTTATGGAAAGTTTTATTAAACTCAAGCAGTGACAAAGGCATTACTTAATTGCTCGAGATGCTGGTAATGCAGCAACTGGCATAGGTTTGATGTACACAACAATGGTCCATGTATTGACTAAATGGCAAGTCTTCATATGGATTTACACAGCGACAGCCTATTCTTAAAAAACTTCATACGTGAACACTTTCTTCCAGGAATAACTGTAATTTTCTCTGCAGCAAGAATTTTCATGCAAAAAGATACTTAGAAATTGCGACCATCCCCTTTCACATCCTCGTTAATATGAATAAACTTTTAACTGAGAAGTCATGCATGCCATAACATTTATACCATAAGATACTGAAAATATTATTAGATCTTTAACTTCCACAAAGCTATCAGCATAATATCATATTCAATAGCATAATCATACTGTGAGCATTTCCCTAGTGCAATGCTATAAAAATGTCAACTTTAAGATAATAAGATACCAAACGCTAGCTAGAGAGAGAATGCCTGATGTACAAAGAGACAAATATATTGCCCATCCCTTCTATCTTAAAGATGTGTTTACCTTAGCTCAGCTGAATTGAAATAGGGTGCAAATAACTATTCTGGAACAACTGCACTTCTAGATGAAATCGAACTTAAAACTAAGGGAATTCAAAATGAAGGTTCAAAGAGATGACATGGGATGGCTCAGTGCTTTCACTGGTGTTCTCTTGTGCTCCTACCTGAGGACAGAACAAGGTGTGAGGAAAATGGCCTTTCTTTCCTCTTCGGTGTTACTCAAGAACGACACCCATCGGTGCACAGACCCACAGGCACCATGGGTGGCATCATGTGGAGGGCACCATGACCCATCCACCCGAACTTTTGAATGCACCATCCCAATCACCTTTCGGCTCCCAAAATAAGGATCAGTTCGGAGTTCAGTGGGAAACAGGCCCAACGCTGCTGGGAAAACATCGCAATCTTTACGCATAGTGGTTTGGGTGATGGCCATGCAGCAGAAGGTCTGGAAGGCAACAACCAGAAAGATTACTCGGCTGTTAGGGATAACATTTGTGGCTGGCAGTTGCAATTCCTCCTGCTGATTAGAAATTGTTCTCTCCAAGAGTGGTTCCTGTGGGATTACAACATATCCCAGTGTTTTGTAACCATCACTGGAAGTTCTGTTTTTTTTCCTCACAATCGGTATGGAAAAAGTAGTCTGTGACGGAGGAAAGGTCAAGAGAAAGAGGTTGTTTCAAAATAATTGCTTGCTGAAAGTGGGAAAATATTATGTTTATTTATACAGTAGAGAGAGCGCACTGTGGAAAAGGGCACAGGGAGACAGGTTTCGCCACTGCTTCCTGTCTAGAGATTTCTATGTAGCATGAGGTTCAAGCACAGGTGAGTCACCTCATGTAATTCTGTAATTTGACAGGGTAGATGCCCAGTTCTGGCCTACTGTTGCAAAGCTCTCTCTATAATAGTCAATGGAGAAAAATGGTCCCCACAGATGAGAAAATCGTATGCCTGTTCTTAGCATCAGATCAGCTCCAGCAGGAGCTTGTTTCTCCCTGCTGGGGGTTGGGTCTGGGCACCTAGTTCACGTAAATATAAAGAAACCCAGGCCAGCTGTCTGTGCCTGGCATGGCCCATCCTCAGATGTGCAATCCATACATTTTATTTCTAATTTACAGAGGGCTCTATGAGAAGCATAAAAAGAGAAGAAAGAAACTGCAATAGAGGAAGAAAGGAAAAGGCGAGGCAAATACGGAAAAAGAGGGAAGGAGACGAAAATTACAGTACCGAAAGCAGGATGTGAATGCAGAAGGAAATTAGGATAAATGACCAACCAACTAGTAGAAAATGCTACATGGGCTTCCAGTTGCTGTTGTACAGGATTGCTAAACAGAAAACTGTGAATCTTACAGAAGTATTAGTACCTTTACATAAATGTGATATCCCAACTAATCGGTCTTTCATTGCTTCCCTAAGAAGACATCAAGCACTTTACCTACACTTTCCTTCTCACCGTCATACCCCAGTATTTCTAGCTGAAATTCTTTTTGACAACTTTGCCTTCAGAGTCAGAAAGTTTCTCCATTGTCCACTTGCTTAATTTTGAAAGACGTCTACGTCTTCAGTTACGCTTTTTCACACACTTGGGTAAACCATCTCCCCCCGGGCATATTTTGTTCTCGAAATCACGTTGTTTCTTGACAATGCAGCAAAAATAGCTCTGACCACTACGATGCTGACCAACATCAACTCATTGTCTGCTTGCACTCTGCCATCTACCTGCGCCTAACTGCTCTTTTGTTCCGTACTTAGGACATGTGCTCTTTGTTCTGTTTGTACAGCGTCTTGCAAAATGGCATCCTAGCCTGCGACCTGGGGCTCCTGCGCGCAAAGATGGTACAGGTAATTAACGCCAGCGTTTTGCCTAGCGCTGCACGTGAACCGCGTCGTACCTGCAAGCCTTTAAGCGCAAAAGCACTCACACCGCACACCGGTACCAGGTAACACCGCTCTCTCCTGGGTTTGGGTCGGTGCCCATCACCTCCTCCGCCCGCCTCAGGGTAACAGGCTGGTTTAGACGAAGGTTTCTAAGCAGAACCTCGTGTTCTGTTGGGTTTTTTTTGGTTTTTTTTTTTTTCCCCTGGCTCTTTATTACTGTAAAGCACGGCCCGGAGCAGTTTCTTTGGGAAGGAGAACAAGGCAATCTGGACGCTCTCGCAGGCAAATACCCTGCAATACAGAAAAAGCGGTTTTGTTTTTTTTTTTCCCGGGGACGAGCCGCGCAGGCCAGTTGACATCCCTCCCGCTGCCGGCCAGCCCGGTTCTCCCGGCAACCCGCCTCACGCCTCCCCGCC
>NW_010972842.1:5498179-5541616 GCF_000737465.1 Haliaeetus leucocephalus | reverse complement strand
GGCAGCGGCAGGAGTTTCCCCGACAGCTGGAGGTTGCGGCGGCGGCTCCTCCTCCTCGGGTCCCCGTTAGAGCCGAGAGACCCCCCGCGCTCCCTCCTTATTGACAAACACACACAAAGGGCCGCGCCGGGGACGCGTCTGGAGCCGGCATGGGAGACAAGAAGAGCCCGACCAGGTAGGGGCAGCGCCTCCTCCTCCTCCTCCTTCTCCCTTTCCCCGGGCCCTTTCCGTTGGCGGCCGGGTGCGCGGAGCCGGCGGCGATGGCGGCCGGCGGGGCGCCCCCGGGGGAAGGGGGGGGGGTAAGGCGGCAGGGTGAGGGCGTCGCGCCCGGTGTTGCCCCTGGCGCTCGTGTGTCTCCGCAGGCCGAAGCGGCAGCCGAAACCCTCCTCGGACGAGGGTTACTGGGACTGCAGCGTCTGCACCTTCCGCAACAGCGCCGAGGCCTTCAAGTGCATGATGTGCGACGTGAGGAAGGGCACCTCCACACGGTGGGTCGCCGGCAGGCGGAGGCGTTTTTGGGCGGCCTCCCGCCGCCCCGGGGTGTGAGGGAGGGCGGCTGTGACAGGAATCGGGTGCCGGGAGGAGGGGGGGGAGAGCCGTTGGGCGGCTTCCCGCCGCCCCGCGGTGTGAGGGAAGGAGGGAGGGCGGCCGTGACAGGAATCGGGTCACGTTTACCGGGATCAACCCCCCCCCCCGCTCCTCGGCCCGGGGCTCCCCGGTCAACGTGACCCAAGCCCGTCCGTGTGTGTGAGGAAACAGAAATAATAAATACCAAGAAGGGCAAAATTGCCCGCACAGCCTAACCCCGGAGAGGCCGTGCCCCTCGCGAAGAAGAGCCATCCCCTGGGGGGTGCCTTGCTAAGACACTCACCCTTTAGTGGGTTGTTTTTTGTTTTTTTTTTTAATTTTCTTTTCTTTTAAACTCATTTTTTTCTACGAGTTTAACTTTGCCTCATAAATACCCCCTCCTTTTTTTATTATTATTATTTTTTTAATTCTCTTTTCATCACTGAACATCACCGTCCAGGTTTCTGGGGGCTGTAGGGGTGGATAATAACCCTTTGCTGTTTAGGGGAGGAATTGTTGATTAGCTGAATTGCGCCGTATGGAAGTGCCACCCTGCATATCCGTGACTTCCCAGGAGGACCTTTTCTCTGTGCACCCGTCGGAAAGCTTGCGGTTGATTACCTGGTTCCTGCGTTTGCCGGTGTTTTTCAGTATTGTGGCCTAAACGTGTGTGCTTGGGGAATGGAGGCTTTTTATAAAACGAATGGGAGTGCACTTGTAGCTGTTGCATGCTAACCGAAGAGAATATTGCTAAAGAATCCTTTGTTATGGTTATCGTACCTATGGGTTAATCCGGTTGGCAAGAGAAGTTTAAGTGGCAATGAAAGTTGCAATCCTATCAAAAGCAGCAATTACATTCTAGATACAGGTCAAAGCAGTGCTGAATGTGACTTGCAACAAACGTTACATGTTTGAAATTGTAAGTGCAAAGGCTGGGTCCAATTACTTGACAAAAAAGGTTCATCTTTATTTCTGGTGTTGATTTCCTAGACTTCTGAAAACCGGAATGAATGTTGAAAGGGCTTCTCGTAACTTTAGTTTTGAATACTAGTTGATTTTTAATTTTTTTTTTTAATCAAGGAAATCAGTGAGGTACATGCACTGAAAAGAGTTGCATCTGTCACATATTGCATAGTTTCCAGTTACAACAATGGCATTGTGTTTATATCACAGATAGATGTGTACAGATCAGTAATATTCAGCAAAATAACACCGCTGAAGTAATAAATGCAAAATCTTTAAAACAGCACGAATAAAGCCTCTTTAACCTCCAGTTAGTTTGATAGGCAAAGTCAGTTTAACATTATGTTTTGTTGCATTGGAAACTCAGTTGGATAAAAGCACTAAAACTTAAAAAAACAAAAAAACACCACCACCCCCCCCAAACAAAAAACCAAACCAAACTAAAAAAAAAAAAAGTGTGGAAAAAATAAACAGTCCTGGGAAACCAATATTATCATTGCCTTCTTTTTTCCCTGCTTGAATAATTCATAATTTTTTAATATTTTAGCAACAAAATGTCTTTTTCTTTGTTTTGTTTGTTTGTTTCTGCTTTCTCCGCCACAGTGATCTGGTATGCAGAGCTTTAGTTGGTACATTGATTTTTGTTTCTCTGCTTAAACTCTGAAACAATGTGTAGCTGAGTAGGTTTATGGGTTTCTTTTTCCCATAAGATTTAAATGGGTTGCATTTTCTCATGTTTGCAAAGTCCAGGATTTACACATGGCATGAGATAAATACAGGTTGAGGTTTTAGGCCCCCATTCTGAAATTAGATTTGAACTAGTAAGTAGACCTTTGTGTCTATGGAGAGAATCATTAGGGTGCCAAAGAGACACAAAAGGCCATTTGGATGGAATTTTTTTTTTTTTTTTTTTTGAGGAGCTGGAGTCCAGGAGACCAAATTGAGGCCTTGTTAAAACATTTGCTGGTACTGCCTATACAACAAAATGTTTTTCATCACTGTTGGTCAGAATAACAATACTATGGTGTTTTGATGACACTGTGAATGGCTGGGGTTTTTTTTTTTTTTTGTGTCTTCCATTTTGAAGCTTAGTGTTAGATTAAGTTGATGTCTCAGCACGGTTCTTAGTGTGTAATGGTTCTGACTTCAAAATGTCTACTGTGTTTTTTTTACTGATGAGAGCTTTGTCTATAAGGCGTTGTAAAGCACTGGGGTTTTTTTAGTTCAGAGAAACCTGTTTCTTTGTGGTGGACAGTTTAATGTCTGCTTCTGCATGTTAAAATTCAGTAAATGCGACCAGATTTGCAGACAGAAAAACAGGCAATCATAGTCAAGTTTAGTGGTTTTGAAGGCCACTGGAAATTAGATGCAAAGTTGATTAAAACAGTTGTATTTTTTTATACTAATCGTGTACAATTAACGTTACAGAAATATTTTCAGGTGTGGGGTAGGGTTTGTGGGTGTTTTGACTGTTGAATAATTTCTTCTCTCTGAAAGAGTTATCTTTTATGCCAGAGGCTAGACATGGATTATGATCTTTAACAACTGGTGGAATTGTTAAGATTAGTGGAAATAATTCTTATGACTTCTTGATTATATTTTAATATACTTCTAGACTGAATTTTCAAAGCAGATTGGATCATGGAGTTAAATTAACTTTGTCCACGGCAGTATCACCTTGAATGGTTAAACTGGGCTGTGCTTGGATGGGCGATGTCCAAGAGAAGTCCTGGATGCTGCAGGAAGTGGTGTAACTCCTTCCCAAGGTGGCACTCTTTTCTTTGGGTTGGTACTAAAGGAGTGCCCCAGCGTGGTGCTGGTTAGATGTGCCCTGAGTCAGATGTAAAACTAAGATCCTATCTGCCAGTTGGAAACCCCTGTACCTTTCACTGTAGAACCGTTGCCAGACTTTAATTTGGTAATGTCACCAAGGATCTAAATTTTCCCTGTAGACGCGGCTTTCTTATTTACTTTCTAACCTAAATTGTTCTGTATTGTTGCCTGGGTACTGAGAAATTACTATGTTCCTCTTGATAGGAGACTGTACTGAATATAGTAATTTTCTATATGTGACCTTTGAAACATTTTGAAATCTTTCTAGATGAAAGATGTTGTATAAATGTAAGGAACCTAGGGCTGTAATAATCATTCCTTACTTGGACAAATCTCCTGCTGAAGTTCATTAGAACCATGAGTAAGGAATGCTGAACAGAACCCTAACGTACTGTGTTATAGAGGGAACTGGTAACGAACTCTATATTTAGGTTGCCTAATAGTTTCCATTATAAAGAACTTGTATGATCTCTTTGAGAAGCTCTATTGTTTGCAAAAGCCGTTGAAGTTTGGCAAGAGGAAGAGCCCTTAGGCTAAATAAGTGGTTTGATTTCCTTGCCCCATGAAATTGTTTAAGTTTTGCTGAGACATAAATGCTTGAAAATCATCATTCCCCCTCTATCACTCGTGTTGTACAGAAAAGTAAAGTAATTGCTGGAACACTGAAAAAGCCCAGACTGGCATCACTGTAAAAGCAACAGTGGCAACGATGATATGCTGACAACCCAGAAGGGAATTACTTGGCTCCTGGGGAGGTTATAGTGGGGTTGCTGAATTTGTTCTGACTCTCACAATTACTGCTTTGCCAAAAGAAAGTTGCCTCCATGGGCACGCTACCATTTCTTTTCTTTCTTTCCTTCTGCTCTTCATGGCACTATATTGAATCAGGAGTACACCAGTCCTGGTTGACCTTCAAGAATTGAGCTAGATCCTTGGACAGACCTTACTGCAGCAAGTATTTGCTCCCAGTTTGTCTGTCCTTGAATAGGTGTTTGGTTTTTGTTTGTGTTTTGGTTTGGTTTTTTTTTCTTGCCAGCTAACACGGATAGTCATTGTAATTTAGACGTGTTGTAAAGCTGAAGATTAAGAGTTCCAGTGTTGCTGGGAAGAAGTACACAAGAGGGCTAGCACTCTCTCTAAAGGGATGCATGTTTGCTACTCTATTCTGTCTTCTAGGAGGCTGTGTTACTGCTCCATCACCTCTGTGCTCCATCTTCCTCAGATCATATTAATGCTCTTGTTATTCAGTTAGTGACAGCATCCAGATTTAAAATTGCCTGTCACTTTGCTTTTCTTCATGTGGTTTTTATGCATGCGTGTTGTAGTCTGGTCTCTAGTTGCAGGATCCTGTTCTTTTCTGCATGCTGTGATAAACCGCTTCTCCATTCAGTGTGAAGGATGAGCAGCCAGGGAAGTGTAGTGTGAGCTACAGGAGGAACTGCAAATCTGGCTTTTTAAACTTTGAAATGCTTGGCATGATATTCTGCTGTGTAAATAAAGGAAAAAAGGGCGGCAGGGATACATGATCAATGTCCCCTTTCCAGAGTCGATAGCATCCTATGATTTTTTTTAAATTAGGAAAAAGGGTAGAATCCCAAAGGGTATTTTCACTAATAATATTCTCTTAGCTAATAATAGAAGGTTTGTTGTACAAAGATGTACCTACTTTATGCTTGTTACGATTTTATTTAATTTTAATTTTTAGAACTACTTTTATTGCTTGCTTTGAATTCAGTAAAAACTTCATGTTACCTATGAATCTGTGAGACTTAATGCACGCTATTCAAGCCCACGGTATTTTTCTTTTGGCAGGGGGAAAGAAGGAGAGAGAATAAGGCGATAAAACAGGTTCAAGTGACTTGTGAAGTTTGGGGGGGGGGGGGGGAGAGTTGGTGGTGTTTTGGTTTTTGGTTTGTTTTTTTTTTTAAGGTATTCTTCTCTGATATACATGTTGGGTGAGCTGCTATGCGCAATATCATTTACGTAAAATAGCCCCTGAAACTTCTAGCCAGAATGAGAAAGTCATCTCAAGTCAGGATGAATTTCTGTGGATTCGGGATCTATACCTCTTAACATCCTGTACTGCTGAAGTAGAGACATATGTAACCACGTGAATGGGGGCATGGCTTCTGTGTCCTGTGCTCTATTGATCTCCATTACTGAATTGTTCCTTTTCTCCCAGCCTAAGGTATGAAAAGACAATTTTAAATCATACCAGACAGAAGAGTCTGAGGTGTAACGAACTGGAATGCCATCTTTGTACGTTTGCTTGATATTTGGTCTGTGCCCCTTGATTGTGTATGAGAGTGTGGCCATTTAATATGTGCATGTATTTTATAAGCATGTCTGACAGCCTCCTAAATATGAGATACAGGTCTCCACTTGAAGCTGTCATGAGTTTGTTTTATGCTTTGAGAAGCATAAATAAAATGTTTTACTTTTTTAACTTGGATATCAAGGTCATTTTTCTTCAGAAAATATGTGCAATTTGTTTAGTCATGTACCATCTGGATGTTTATAAGCACAAATCAGTTACATTTAACCAAATCTGGTATTTGTGTTTCTGTTGAAATGCAGTACTGCTCAGGACAGAGAGTTGGTACTTATCTTGTATATCTGGTTTAACATGTCTGTTTTACAACAGCTTGTTAAGGACACTCTCTTCTGCCTTCCAGGATGCAGCCTCTGTGTGCGCACATGCGCATGAGTGTGTCAGGGGGAAGGTTGTGAAGGAGAAAAAGAGGAAGAACCACCTGTCATGCTGATTTTACAAATACATGACTGAATCAAGCTTAACAGACTGAAGAGCTGTTGGTTACTTACTTGGTTACTTGGAGAAGGAAATATTTGCAGGCATTAAGTGAGTGGAAAAGTCATATATAATCCATATTTTACCAGGCTCTGTATCACAACTTTTATGTTTTAGCTTAAATATCAAATTATGAAGAGAAGTATGAATAAATAGTTCTCTTTGCTCTGCAGATAGCCATCAGGTAATCTAGTCATTCTGGACTTCCAGTCTTGCTTTTAGAAAAAGTTTTTTTGAAGTAACCTTTGGAAGTATTTAGGAATTTATTTAGGAATTCTTTTCCCTGAAAAATATAGTGAAACTTAAGAATTTTGCACACATCAACTTGAATGAGGTTTTGTTTTTCCATATAAAACAATGAAGTAATTTTTTATTGATTGGGGTAGCTCTGTTACGTGCCGTTGATAGGCGTAGCTTGTACAGGCAACAGAGAATGCAATGGGCAGCCAGTCAAGAGAAGATAAAGTTTATATATTAGAGAGACTACATAAGTAGTTGGTTTGGGGGGGGGGAGTTGTGGTTGTTTTGTTTTGGTTTTTTTAAGGTTAATTCTGTTGTTAAATCTCTGTGGGTTTGAACTTGCATATTTTAATCCGTTACTCTAAACAGCTCATGAAAAAGTGTTCTTTTTTTTTTTTTAAGCGCGAGTTTGATATTTTTCTTTTGATGTTTGTTTGGGTTTGTTTCTCTAACTCCTTCCTGATGTCTGTTATAGCTTGGGCTTTTTTTTTTTTTTTTTCCTTCCCTTTTTTAATGCAATCTCCCCAGAACAAAATAAATGGTATTTCATTTGATATTGGGCTAAGACCTGGTAGGGCCTGTTTGATCCAACTTTGATAGTTGATTTAAACCTAGTTTAGTTGTTTCTTTTTGCATCATACTGAAAACAGTAGTTATGTCAGCAGTCACCTTTGGCCAGAAATTTAGGTAGCTGTCATTGTGACTTGGCCTTCTATGTGTATATACCTTACACAATTAAAGAAACAAACACGGAGCAGAAAGAAACCTATCGCTTTCTATAAACTTTCTCTCTTCCCCTCCTATGATAACTAATGATGTCAGAGCTGCTGAACAGGAAGAAAAACTTCTTAGCCCTCTGTTTCCAAGATCTCGGATCTGATCATGGATTTAGGAGATAGGGTCTCTAGAAGGCCAGCTTTGTTAATGGGCAATGCAGGGTCAGAGGTAGGTTCTGCCAGTTAAGAATGGCTTGTTCAGCTGAATTGTAGCAAAGCCAAGCAAAATAGGTTAGCATTTGTTTTTCCACAGTTACTAAAGCAGTAAAAGCTTTGAATACATTTGGGCTCATTATAGGGATAGTTCTAAGGAGGCTAACATGTCTCATTTGGCTTATCCATGTTGCCCTGGGAACTCGGGATGGAAAAGGTCTTCCAGAGAATTAGACGCTCTCCCATACTGAAAGAGCATCAGTAAACCTGGGCAACTTCTAACATGATCTTTGTTCTCACAAATCTCCAGTGAAGGAGACTGTAATCCCTTTAGACAGCTTATTTGTAGTGCTTTTTACTCTTGATGTTTTTTCCAGATATCTAACCTTTCTGTTCAGTAAGATAAGTTGATTTATACTCCCCCTATCCCCAGTGAGTTACTCACTGTGTTAGTACTTCCTTGGTTATTGGGTTATGGTTTCCATGTTCACCCATTTTCTCTCTCTAAGCCTTCCTTACAGAAACAATATTTCAGCAGCCCTTTCTCATACGTGAGTGTTGTTCAGTTTATATCGTGATTCTTTATTGTTGACTCTTCAGCCGAGTCATTTCTAGTGTAAGGTTTAGTGGGACTATGCCTTTCCAGAATCCTGCTAAATTATGATGTCTGATGTTGGTACATCCCTGGTTGAGGTTTCTCCTCTTGTGCAATAGTATCAGGATGTTGGCTTCTCTGTGCCTTGCAGTCTACTTGATCTAGTACAGTCTGGTGTCCTTTTGTGTCCCATTGTTAACTTAAGTAGGGATTTTTTTTTATGCAGTTGTGGGGCCTGTGGTGCTTTATGCTGTCTTTCTCGGATTTCATAATTTTCATTTTTGAGTCATCTTAACTCAGGATGGTCTTGGCAGATAGCTCTCACCACCTTTCAGCCTGGTGCTGTTTGCTCGTTCTGTTCCTTTGTCCAGAGCATGATTAAGAATATTAAATAGTATACCTGTAGAACCTCACTATAAATGCTATCCTACATCTACAGCTGGTGGTTAAGAACTATTAAAAACAAACAAACCCTAAATTTGAACTTCGTTCTGCACAATTTTGTCCCAGTCATAGTCTAGCTTGAGTGGGAGAATGTATTTTTGATTGCATCCCACCCAAGTCAAGACTTGGAACATGCATTGCTTTTCTCCTAGGCACTAGGACAATTAGTTCATTAGAGAGAGAAACTAGACTGTGTCAAGCCAATTGGCTTTATCCTTTAATGCTCCCAATTGTTAGTTTCTAGTATCTTTCTGAAATTTGACTTAGGCTGAGTCGTCTACTACTTCCTGTGTTTTTATTTGCCCATCTTGTGATTTCTCTTTTCTTTTTTTCCCTTTTCTCTTCTGCAGTACTTGGTGACTTCTTCCATCTTGCTGTGGTTCTCTAAACAATTTGTTTCCAAGGGTGAATTTCATTAGATGCTGTTGACTGCCATATAACATTCAGTAGCCCAGTCTGTTTCTTATTCTAACTTGTACTCATATCCCCTTTTTAAATTTGCTTATATGGAATTAAACTTTTGTGTGGTGACTGACGCAAAGAAGCCTTTATGCCATCTGGTACTTGCTTTCTTTCTGTGTTTGATAATGGGTATACTTCTTTCTTTCTATTTCCATGATGCAGTACTTTCCTTTGGGGCATAAGTAGTGCATGTTTCGATGTCTTTAGCTGTTGTTTTTTGGGTTTTTTTGTTTCTTTGTTTTGTTTTTAAATGAAGATGTCATCTTTGGTTTTAGTGCCACCAATGGTATTCTTGCTCACTGTGTCTTTTCTAGGGAAAATTATTAGCTGTCCTGGACTAGAAGCTACTGGGATTTGAATAAACACCTACAGTAAGATTAAATATGTTAAAAGAGGAGTCTAGCTGGTAAGAAGACAGCTCTTGTATCACCTGTAGAGTGATGAGAAGTTGCATCTTCTGCCCCATGACTTTTTATAACAATTTTTCCTTTACTGTTGTGACAGCCCATTATGCCTGTTCCTGTTTAAAACTTGACAGAAGTGTCTGTGCGTTTCATCTTGAAAGTCAGGTTAGGACAGTGTGCTTTGCAGAAAATTTTCTCACTATCAAATGATGTCTTCTCTTGTTGGCTGATACAGTCATCTACAAAACACTTTCAAAGTAGGCTAGTGGAACAAAATATTAAGTGTTCATTTTTTATGCTTTCATGCAGTAGCTTATCCTGGTTTAAGTAGGACAGAGAGATCCTGAGGATTGTCTGTTCTCTCTGAAGTGCGTTCCACTGGTATGTGGTACGTTGATGTAGAGCAGGCTTGAACTTGGAGAGTTCAGCTGCAGAATGTTGTTGGTAGGCTTTTGGCTGGCAAACTTTCCATCAGAAGTCAGATTGAAGACTACAAGACATGACCTTGATGTCTGCTACAAGTCTTTTCTTGTTTTCTTAGGAGTTGGGGGGTGGGGAGGAAATGAACAATTGAAAATTTTCCCATTCTAACTTACTGGAAATTTGGGACTTATCTTTAAACTTTTCCATAATACTTGAATGTACTTTATCTGAACTGCACAGTTCAAATGACAGTGCTTGGTAGAAAAAAAATGTGTGAATGAGTGGGGGTTTTAAAATTTACTTTAAAAATAGGGTTCCTAACTCTAAAAGCTGAAAAAAGTTGGTTTGACACATTCAGTGAAAGGGAAGGTGTTCCTTACAGATATCATTGAATTATGTGATTAGGGTCATGAGCTAGAAGTTCTGTAACTGAATAAGAATGGAAAAAGGAAAGGTGAGGGCTGATGATTATGTGGCATCTTTTTCTATTAATATACACCTTTTCTGAAGAGCATTATGGAGACTTGATTTTTTAGGGAAAGTGTGTAGTCTTTTCCCCCACTTAAGGTGGACATCTTTGTGAAGCTGGCTCTGAATGGAAGAAGTTTCTAGAATGCTGCATCCTTCTGGGAAGATCACACCCACAGTGCAGAACAAGTAAGATAGGTCAGAAGCAAGCTCCTTCCTGTTTGGTCACAAAACTAGCTGTGCCAAGTGTTCACCCTGTTTTATGCAACAATAACTGTGCTGCTGCATCAGTACGAACCTCATGTTTTGTGTGTGTTTTTTTGCATAGGTGCAAGAAGCATCACAGTTTCTACAGGAAAGGGACAGAGGAGCAGCCTGAAGGATCCAATCCTTTATGGGATTGGAAGTTGGGAGAGGTCACTTCCCCATGAATCCCAAGGATCTAGGGGTCTAAAAGACTGTAACCGCTGCCTTCTCTGCAGACTCCCAAATACTGCCTCCTCAGGGGATGTTGTTAAGGAAATTGAGCTTTCTGACCCCTGCTCATATGTAGCACATTGTCATCTAGGAAACATAAATTGGTTGATAGCCATATTCTGTTTCTCAAACAGGATATTTTCAATATAGCTGTCATGCTGAGCATTGATGAACCACAGTTTGTGGCATATGGGGAAGAATTTCTAGTAACAGTGTGCGAGAGAGGTTGAAGCCTTAAAACTGGTTGTTGGAAAAGTAACATTTGATGGCTGCTTTAAAAACTATCCATGAAGATGAATTTCGGCTTTCTAAAGGTCCTGATACGGATATTTCTTCTTAGGGCAGACTTGTGCAGTGTACCAGTTGTCTTCAGGAGGCTTGGTGGCCTCATCTGTTAAATGTCATCTGGAAAATAGGGCATTCCCTTTAAGGGAATGATTAAATAGGGACACTGCCTCAAGGGGTAGTTTTCTGCACATTTATACAGTGGCTGATAAAACCATATGGGTCTTGTAAGTCTATTCTAATTGAATCAGCTTTTATTGAAAGACAGAATTGCTAGAAATGCACTGAATGGATGAATTCCAAGTAAATTATTCATGCTGTAAAACAGCTAGGAATATGAAAGCACTGGAAATCAGAGCTGGCTGAAAGTTAGAAATCAAATATACGTAGGATGTGTAGGAATTGCATTGTTACTCTGCAATATACGTATGGATCTATATTATGTTTTCCCATACAGACCACTAGCTCCATTGTTTGCACTGTCATAATTACTCAGTTGTATTATTTGCGGAGGAAGTGTAATGCCTAGGATATGACAGAAGTGATGGTAATGAGAAAAAATAGTTTTGGATAACAACATAAATTATGGAAGTTGAAGATGCATTTAATCATTAACTGCTTCCATGTAGAAATAAAGACTAGTTTCTCTCAAGATGGCTTTGTGTGGTGATTAGTGTGAGCATATTCATGTGACATGGCAAGCTAAACGTAGTTTAATCCGATAGTTTTTATTCTATGAATAGCTTAACAGAGCACTGACAACTGAGGGAGGGTGAGCTGATCTGTGTCAGAATCCAAAGACTGCTTCTCCTGCTAGTGATATTTAACTTCATTGCTAGCAACTATTGCACTTGCGTTACAAGAACGGGTAATAGGAAATATTTTTTGCTTTTCATAATGTGATTTCAACTGCTGAAAATCAGGATTGGCATCATTACATGAACTGCTAGCTTCTGTGTAGACCACAATTTGCAAGATCTAATTTGCCGCAGTGTTTGCAATATTACTTAGTATACACAGTGTTCCTGATAATTTCCTGTTTGCTTTAATTAATACCACTGATGTGCTTATGCAGAAATGAATCTTTTTTTTTCTTTTTCTTTTTTCTTTCTTTGGTATTAGGAGGTAAGTTGTGGTCTGGTTGCGCTTGATCACAAAAATCAGCAGTGGTAGTAGAACAAGTGTTCGTGCTGGGTTTTTAGTGAAGTTGAAGAAGCAGTTTCCTTTATTCTGGAATATTGTTTGCTTGGTATTTTGGCAGAACCTAGAAGCTCTTGTTGCATAAGGTGCTGCACAAAGAGCTTGTGGACTAGGTGTGATAGTCCATTAAGAGATAAATATGATTTTTAAAAAGTGTATTTTGCTTATGTATCAAATCTAGAAAAAATAAAATGTTACATTAGTTGAAAAATTGCCTGATAGAAAATAGTCTCAAAATATTGTAGCTACTAATCTGCACATATGTGGAAGGATATATTAAAAGCTATTTTGGGTATAGAAACGTGACAATTCTCTCTAATTATTTGGGAATGAGTGTTTTGCATTTGACAAAAATAGTCCTCCACTACTGAAGTTTGAAAACTATTTCATGCTTTAAATATTTACTGTTAAACTAGCACTTGAAAAATTCACTGTCTTCTTGAGGCACAAAGAAAGATCAGTAAAAAAGATAGGCAAATTGGTAATGTAAACACAGGGAATTTTTTTATTGGCTTCTGTACAGCCAGATTGCACAAACTTGCACTTTAATGATACAGATTTGTGCATAAACTGGAATGAATGACCTAAAATGTAAGGCTTAAACTTTTGCCTTCTCAGTTGAAGTTTAATAAGATTCTGCCATTCACTGTGTGTCAAATTGACTGTTGACTGTCTGCAGTATTACATGAGGACAGTTATTGCGATGACTTAATGCATGTATGCGTGTCTCGGTTCTATTGATTTCTTTCTATGTTATAAAGAACTTAAGTAACAATTTCTTTACTCTTAGGAAATTCTTCACCTGTGCATTTGTAAGCCATGATAACAAGATTATGATGCTAAATTAAATTTGGTTCCATTTATTTTTTTTAAAGCTGTCAACACCACTGCAATGTCTATATAAATATAGGCCTTGGCATTCCAACATTTTTCATGGATTCCTAGTCTTTAAAAAAAAAAAGCAGTCTCTTTGAAGTTAAGATCTTTGCAGGTCAGCTTAAAACAAGGAAGTCTGGGGTAGCTGTGTATATGTTTAATTTTTCCCTCTGTTTAGGTGAAGTTGCTTACATTTGCTATTATTGAAGCCAGTTACAGTGGAGGGAAAAGAAAGTCTGGAAGGTGCATAGATGCAAAAATCACTAGTGTCATTGTAGCCTGTTTTGCAGAAAGACTTCTGAAAAAGAGAGAAAACATGTCTGAGGAAGTGGGAATGTTAATTACTTGATATTTGTAAAGTAACTTGTTATCAGTATATGAGGGTGGGGGGAGGGATATAACTATTAAAAAGAATTGACTAGTGGGTGGGAGGAAAGTTTATTTACTTCTTAGTAACTTCTAGTTCAAGGTACTGTGTTACTTGTTACAGAAACTGAATTTGAAATATATATTTCATTCTGGAGCCATTTAGACCTTCTGGCATTAAATCTACATCATCAGTCCATCATGGAAAAGTCACATTCCAAAGCTGCTGGTTGTAACCTGTACTGTGATCTTCAGAGTAAAAAAGCTGTCAAAGCTCTTACTACAAAGTTACAGTTAGAACTTTGCATAATTAATGTCTTTTTGAAAACATGCAGAAAGTGTATCATACTATAATATTGCTATAATATTTAACTATAGCTGTACCCTGTAAAAGTTACTGAAATAAATGCCATAAGAATTGCTCAAAACAGCCATACCTAAGTGAAGATATTCTTCTAATAATAGGTGTTACAGGAGTAGTCTTTCACTTAGAAAATCTTCTACCTAAAATCACTTTTTCATCTTCTTTTTGTATGTTTGTTTAAAAAGCTGTTTACTGTAAAATCACGCATCTTTCCAGCTGACTCCCTGTATACATCTACTTGCTTTGGAGATTAGGAAAAACTTTTTAAATTAATTGCTCTAATTACTGTGTTAAGATATATTTGAAAATGTGGACCTTAGTAGTTAGAGAAATGAGGACATGTGGTGAAGGAGATTTGAGTAGGGACTAGCAAGAATATGATGATGAAGTTGAAAGTATGCAAAGATAAGCTTTTCTTGAGATTTCAGTAATGACTGTGAACTAGAAAAATGGAGATTAGAGTATTACCGTGGATATCAGATTTCTATTAGCTTCTTGAGACATTAATATTTAGGATAGACCTGAGTGGAAAATGATCTTCAAATAAATTATAAGATATTTAAAGCCTGTACATTTGTAGTGGGAAATGATCCAGTCTAGTAATGAAAGAATAGAGTAGGATTTGAATGATTCAACTTTGTTCTCAACAAGATTTTATTGCACTTAACTGTATTCTGTTTAGACTTTTAAAGGATCTGTATGATACAAGCATCAGCAAAACAAGATTTTTATTATGGTTTGGTTAAACCTAACCTTATTTCTTCCAATAGTTTTGTTTAGTTCACAATGGCATATTGTTAACTGAATTACTTGAAGTGGAATTATTTAAGAAAAAATGAACAAGTACTTATTCTAATATTAGCTTTACAGAGGTTTGTCTTTTCAGATTTGGTGACAGTTCCGAGAAGTGTTGAGCAGGGTGATCTGTAGGCTTATTAGATGCACAGCTCTGTGGAATGAGCATGTGTGGTTTTTCTTGGTGAGCTGACACATCAGGTCTCATACTGTCTTGCAGATGCATTCTGAAAACACTCGTGGAAGTGTTTTAAACTGTTTCAGTTGTTTTTAATGTAGTTTTGCAGAATTTCAGGCTAGCCAATGTACGAGAGTCTTTTAACAGCTTTGTGAAATTATCCAGCCAAGTGATATTTAGGAAGGGATATTTACAAAACTATTTGATGAGGTATCTAGTGGTAAGATTTGATATGATTTAGATGAAGAGACAGTCATAATCATCGTGAGGTTGGCTTTGTTTGTGTTGTCCGGAGGTGAGGAATATATGATAACATACAAAAATCAAGAAGCAAAGGAGCAATACAGAATACTGAGTAACACAACAGCATGCATTTCTAAGTACAGACATCTGAAATGTAGGCCTGTATTCAAGATGTAGTACTAAAAATTATGCTATGAATTTTCCAAGAATGTATTGACTTGTCTGAAGTAAAATATGTTTGCTGTTAGCAAATGGGTAGCACACTTTAAAAAATTGTCATTGGAAATGGCTCCCATCCTGTTATTTTCTGCATAAAGGCTGGAGCTATATATAAGGAGATGACTAAATTGAATTAATTCCAAGGTCTGTCCTCCTTTATCAAGGATTACTCTTATTTCCAGTGGCAATGTTCTACAAAATACAGACAACTAAAGACTTTCAGTCCACCTCATGTCACAAGAATTAAATTTGCTACCAAATTCTAAAAGAATTGAAGGTTGGAAAAACTCAGGCATGTTAACAAGGCATTTCTGAAATTCTTGCTGGATGAGGGAATAGCAAAAGCTGGTGGAGGAGGAGTACTAGTGCATGATTGAAATTAGAATTCCATTTGAAAAAAATACTGAGTATCTTAACTCAGTCAGCTTGGTCAGACACAGAAGCCCCACAGTAGCAGATGGAAAGGAGATAGGCAAGTCTGCAGGGCACTAGAGAGGGAGGAATGCCATTTCTTTCATAACGGTGTAAATCTATGGTAACTTCTAGGTGAACAAAATACACACAACTTTTGTAGGTTTGCTGTGAAGTGAGAAATTTTAAATTTGGTGCAGAGTAAGCTTAGAAGAGTTCGATAGCAGCTTCTAAAAGCTTGCATTTCAAAAAGAAGACAGACCCCCCCCCCCCCAAAAGAGGTGGGTTGGAGGGAGGACAACAAGGCACAATTAAAGTAGAAATTAGTTGTGTCATGGTAACAGTATTTTTACAACATGGTATTTATTACTGTAAGTTGTATGCTGTTTTCAGGTATCCCACTTATTTATCAGTCTTGTAGGCAGTGTAAATCTATATTTGATGTGTCTGAACCTTCTAGCATGGTTGAATACCTTAAAAATCAGATGTCATCATACTGGGGATAGTGTAGAAGAGTGTATAGTTTGGGTCAAAACCAAGAAGATTTTAAGTATGAATAATAGTGGATATGGTGGGTTTGTGAAAAACATAGGAAGAGTGATTGATCTTTGAAGTATCATGTAGTTACTTGAGTAGAAGGTCAGCCTGTGGGGAAGGTACTAGTTTTGAATTTGAGAAGAATGAGTTAAATGCTTTCCTTGCATTTGGCAGTAATTTTTAAAAATGTCTTAAAATTTTAATACTGTTTGAATTGTTAGAGTAACATAACACGTTTCTGTGCATCACCTTGTTGTCAGAACTGCCTGCAGGGAGGCTCCACAGTAAAATTGTTTTCTGTTCAAAGTTGCCAAGCATTTCCAGTGGCTTAAGAGTGCACATAGCTGGTTACTGCATATCAGCTGATCCATGATACTTCACTTGTATTTCTAAAGATCCATGGGATACATTTTATATGGAAGTTGGGGAACAACAGAGCTGTCAAAAGAAGCAAGCAGTGTAATTATAGGTAAATGAAACAAAAGCTTCTGTAATTAAAGTAAGGATGAGTGCTTGAACAAAAATTTGTAGCTATCCAAATAGGAACAAGCTGAATTTTAGCATGACTTAAAGTAGAAGTTGCAGAAGCTTGTATATATAGATAAGATAGAAGGAAAGATCAAAGTGGTATTAATCAGACAGTGGAGGCATTGTCATGATGATACACTAGTAGTCATATTCCTTTGTGACTGTCAGAAGTGTGTAATTCTGGGAAGGTTTCTTTTTAAGCAGTTGCCCTTCATAAGTAGTAAATGAAGAAGTGGAATACAGGAAAACTTGCAGTGGTTTGAGGAACTGACTGACTTCAATGCCTAGTGATTAGTTCTATGTATTTTTTCCTAGAAGCTGACTGAGATTGTTCTTGTATGCATTGCCTGAAGATACTTAACTGGGAATGCCTGACTGATTTTTAGAGTTTCTGCTACCTTAGTAAGAACTGTGACAAGTGTTCTGGATTTAATCCATAGTGTATCAGCATACCCTTTGTTTATAATGCAGCTTTTGGAATAAGCTCCAAGACTTTCCGAAGGAGACATCATAAAAAAACCTGTGTGTGGAGTTTGTAAAGGCCAAAGCATTTCTTCTTCTTCTTTTTTTTTTTTTAGTACCAATCCTATTCTTTAGCAATCAGCTTTGCAAGTTTGACCAAAGATGACTTGTATAAATGGATTAGTTACTGCTTGTAAGGCCTTTTGGCAACAGCAATTTTGATAATTCTTGGAAAACCCTGGAGAGTGAAATTCAGGGCACTGACTGACTAGATTACTGGTTTTTAAGAATGAGTTCTACCATGCCTTGCTGGTAGGACAGAACAGGTTGCAGAAGTGTGAATGAAGGTGATGTTCAAAAACACGCTAGACTCATTACTTGAGTCCTGTGCAGTGAGGGCCTTAAAGCAACAAGGAGTAGAAGATCTGGGAACTTCCATTAACTTGGAAGCATTTATTCCATCTTCCTGAATCACCTGAAAGGGAAGAATACTTTGTGTTTAAAGAATAATGTGGATTTTTCATTTTTGAGGAAAGGATTCTGTGACCAAGGGCAAGGCAAAATCAGTGAGGTTTCTGTTCCAGATATTTCTAACCTCTCCTTTCTTGAGGATTGAATGTGCTCTCTTGAACAAAAGGTTAGTGTTTCCCTGCAGGGAAGAGAAATTTAGATAAATGGTACTGCTTAAGGATTAGGGGTGCCTTTGTATAAAACCTCTTTAAGTCTCTGAAACCTTTTTTTGGGGGGGGGGGGGGTTTTGGTTTTTTTTTGTTTTTAAGAAGTGATGATCTTTTACAGTGGAGGAAAGGAGAAAATTCATGTGCAAAGTTGAAATTACGGAATGTAAGGGATACCGTGTAGAAATTCTACATAAAAGCAGGTGAAGAATTTTGAAGAAATACCACAGGCTTTGTTTTCCTCAGGAGTTGGTCTTTTCTGGGAATGAAAATATGATAGGAGATAAGATAACTGCTGATCAGCCTGAAAGCTTGAACTGTTCTGATGGATAAATGTTTCCTGGTATATAATAGTTACCTGTTCTGTTTGACAGTGTGAACATACCTGTTTCATTGAATCCCTCTGTTGTTCAAAAGGTAGCTTCTTAGTATCTGGAAGAGATACTTGAGTCCATGAACCAAAAATAGGTCAATACCATATTGGGCAGCTATGACATAATATCCTTCTGTAGAAATAGGGTTTCACAGGCAATTTCTTCCTGATTTCTAGGATGAGGCAAGATGTGTATAATTTCATAGGAAACCAGGGAGTAAGAGGAATTTGAAAACAGAATTGTATCAGCTCATTAATAGGCGAGTAAAACTGGACTAGAATATTGCTGTTGTTATTGGAGGAAAAATGTGGCAAGTAAAGTGACCAGAGCTCAACAGCAGACTTAAATACCTGGCTTAGCATGTGGTATTCTAAAAGTTTTTAGATATGTTGCATGTGGTACTTGCTTTACAAAATAGGTAATTTGCCACTCCAGGCAGGATAAGCCTCCAGCAAGGGCTTTTTGTCTGAATTGAAGCCAGGAGGCGGATGGACTTGAAAAGAGGAAAGGGAAAGAAAGGATCATATTAGAATGGAAGCTCTGCTTGTCAGCTATTATTCTGGATCCAGGTTATCTGTTGAAGAACATCTTTCAGCTTGATTGAAAGCTGAGGTGACGGAATTTCCTTAATTTAGACCTGTTCTGTTAAGATTGGGAAATCATAATTTTAATACTACTTAGCTTCAAGAAAGAGTGTGCCTTTGAGAATGTTTCCTATTCTTCAGAATATCTGAACTCTGTAAACTGTGCGTTATAGATGTTTTCCCACAACAGGTTGAAAAGACGTATGTATTCAGCACTGAGATTTAATTATAGCATCTAGCTTTCTTATAGAAAAGCATAGGTTATGTTCTGTGACCTGTGGGTACTGGGAGGATACGGGTACTGGTTCTGTGTGGACCAGTCCAAGTCCAGCATGGCTCACACTGAATCAAAGGTAAGGTGTTCGCTGCTCTGTTGGACTGTTGATGTCTCTGCGCTGTGCTTCTCAGCAGTCTTACTTGCTTGGCTGCACTGTGTGCTGCTTGGCAGTCTTACTTGGTTGGCTCTGCGTATTCAGGATATGCAGCACCAAATGGATGAATCTTCTCTGAACCCTGCACACAGGCGTGCATCATGCTGACAAAGGACTCACTAGAGATGTCGGTAGATTTGCGATTGGTTCATGGAAAAACTGTCACAGTTGTCCACACCATGCTCTTTGTTTCCAGGCTGTAGCAGATGGACCCTAGAGCTGGTTTGACAGATAAGTAGCTCAGGTCTGTCAGAATTTGAGCTTATACTCTGAGTAGTGGCACGAGACATTAGACTGATTCATGGACTCACGATGGCTGTAGAAGCAGCACTGTGCAAATGTAGTTGTGCTCTATATAAATTAAATAAATTCAGCCAGACCCCAAGATGCCTCAGCATTATGCCAGTTTGGTTGTCTGCATGTTTGATGCACAACTCGGGCAACTGAGGGTTTACTGTACTTCTGCAGCATATTTTTATTAGTAGTATTGTACATGGATTTTTTTGTTGTTGTTTTTTTTATTTCTGTTTTCAAAATGGACCCGCTTTGTTGTAATGAGACCAAGTTATTCACCATATCAAATTGGTCAAAATTCTTTTTACATAGATGATTGTTGAATACCAGGTGAGGGAAATTAAGGAAGCATGTACTGCTGTGAGATGTCCAAAATGACTTATGAGCAGTAAGGTATTGTGGTGAGCTCTGGGAGAGGGAGATGACTCAGGGCAAAAGTTCGAGATATCATTTGGTCTAGTGCACTGTTTGTATTCTTGAATGAGTATTTTTCTCTCTAGGCATGTAAATTGCTATGCTATAAAGCTTTTTTCTTTTTAAGAATGCCAGCAACAAAAACTAGTTCATCCTTCTCAGTATTAATATTTGCTCCCTTTGAGAGCATCAGCGTTGAATGAGTTTCTGCACATAAAACCTAAATAGACAAGTCTCTGCAGCGTCTGTAAATATACCCTCTAAACCAGCAGCTAGATCAAATCCTGTGAGATAAAATGTAGTCATATCCTGCAACAAGAATAGAGTTAAAATGACGACATCCTTGTCATTTAGCATTAATGAGAATTGTGGGGAAGACAAAAACTGTATCCTTGAATGTTTGTATTACTGTCTGTTGGATTTAAAAAATATGTTAGTTTTCCTTTAAAAAATAAGGAGATTGTGAAGTGTATGAGTATTTGTATGTAGCACCTTGAAAACAACATTGGAATTAGATAATTAATAAAGTCATAATGGATGAGGTTGGAATAGAAATGTAGGTAGAACTGCAGCTGATCTTAACTTAGAAGAAAGATAACACTGGCTGAAAAAGAAAACTAGGTGATAGAGAAGGAAAGGCATAATATTTGGAGCTGTGATGCTCAGTGATCTTTTGGAAGCTCAGCAAATCAGTTTGTTGGTATGGCTGCAGTGCTTAGGGCCCAAGCCATAAAGTTCACCTCTGTTGGAAAGCATTGATTGCTTTTAGCTTTTGTAATTGTGTATGCTTCTCTTGATTAGTGTTCGACTTAAAATGACTGAAGTGAAATTACTAGATAAAAATGCAAAATTTTGAGGGGCTGACTAAGCAATGTGTATTGTATTTATGAATGTTTCTGCCTGTAGTTCTGGATTGTTCAGTTGTAAAGTCACTCCCAGTAGTAGAGGCAAAAATGCTTGTAATCATAATGCAGAAGTTTATAGAGCTTCTTTCTAAACACCAGTTAGCTCAGGTGCTCTTGAATATGCTCAAAAAGCAAATTACCATAAATATATTAATGAAATAAAAGGCAGTGTTAATGTTGTCTGTATATGCTTAATCTGTAGCAGCCTATTACAAGGAGTCTTTAACTAACTGGTTTAGAAAACCAGTAATGTAAAAGGTTATATTTTGGCAAATCATCAAAATCAATTTCCTGTTACAGGAATAGTTTTTCTTACATTTATCTTCCTTGCAAGAAAGCCTTCTCTGTATGAATTCCTTCATGCTTGAATGACATGATTCAGCTACTGCTAAATCATGAACAATTCTATCAGGTTAAAGCTTCATGAGTGGTAAAGTTATCTCCTGAAGCCTGCATGGCTTGTAAAGTGCTTGGTTGCAGTTCAGTAGCCCCTTTTGAGTACCTGGGGAAAAAAAATTGAACGCTTGACAGACATTCTTAGTGTTGAGAGATGTGAATTTATTTTTTTCTCAAATTTTTAATAGAGAACACTGAATGCCTCATTTAAGAAATCTGGAAGTGACAAAGCAGATAATAAATTTTAAACGTAGATATAACTGATAGCTATAGAAATTATTGACAATGAAAAGATGGATGTTTAATTGGGAGGAATGAAATAACTGAGTGGAATTCCTTGTCACTGCAAAACCACATAGAACTTCTTGATTCATTTTTAGTGCATCTTCCCAAACATGATTTCTCTGTGGTTTGTTTTTTTTTTTTGTCCTAACTGACTTCTGTTCCTTGTGGCAAAGATCTTTTTTGTCAGTGTCATTCATTTCGTGCTATTAGAAAAAGAAGTTCTAAACCTAGGACCTAGTTCTAAGCTTTATTTCCCAGCTGTACTCTGATAGATATTGTGTAGTTTGTCCTCAGGAATTGAAACTGTTGCAAATTGAGAACTCCTAAAATAGTTGGCTAAGATTTTTTTTCCCCTCTCTACCCCTTTTTAACAAGTTTCCATGATCATGGTGTTGTCCACAGCCCTGGGCAATAATTAATTCTGTGCTGAGAAGTTCACTGCTGTCTTACTTCATAAGTAACATGTCAGATTATGCTCTCAGGTCACTATGTAGTAATGCCGGGATTGTCACTTGGCCATTAACTAGAAATGTTAACTCCCTCTATCCCTATCTCCTGGAGCAATCTTCAATTCAAGACAGATTACCAGTTTTGTTTATATATCACAAGAGTTTTCCACCTGAAATGATGAGCTTGTGCATCAATTACACCTTGGTGGTTCTTGCTTCATTATGAACTAGCATGACAAAAGGTGAAAACAGTTCTGAGAAGATTTTTTAAAAGTGTCCTATGTACTCTGTTAATGTAAACAATTGTAGTCCATTGAGTCACTTTGGACTCTATATACTGTGTGTTTTCCAAGGTCCTAGTTGCAATGCTCTCCTGAAAAGCATTTAGTCATATGCTTGCCAGTTGATATAAGCTGGGTAGTTTTTGCGAAGTGATTCATTGCTGATCTTTGTCTCTCCGTGAGTTAGCGTGGGCTTAGTTCATGAGTGGGTACGGAGTAGTCTAGTTTTTACCCCACAGTTCTATTGTGTTGATGTTTTTAATAGTCTTTATTTTTACTTTAATTCATTAAGAACTTGCTGTGAAGACTCAGGAAATCTCAGCTGGTTTATATTAACTGCCTTTCCCACACTTTATGGATTCTTGTAACTTGGCTTTCACTCTGTAACATGAACTATTGCAATCATTACTGAAAATCTGACTAGCTAATGGGAGCTGCCTTGATTTTCTGCTTTTGTTATTTTACTCGTCAGTTCACCTAAGCAAGAAGTGCTGATAGTGTGATTCTGTAGGTTGGGATAAATAAATATGCGTAAGATCTGATAGCTTCTCTTGCTTTAATAACTGCTTTGTATTTTCAGAGTATCACAGTGTATATAATTTGTGCTTTTTCTACTTAAAAAAACCCCAACAACACAACCCAACTAACAAAACCCAAGAACCTGGCAGGGTAAACATTCTTTTGGAGAAGAAATTTGCATCTTCAAAGTCTTAATAGAATCACAGAACCTTCCTTTTTATATGTCATGACTTGAAATTTCTTAAGTCCAAAATCTCAAAATAAAGAAATACACTTGCATTGGAAAGAGTAAAATGTTACATTTCAAATTAGAATCACTGTATTCCAGTACAAAATAAAATAAAAATGAAGCCATTTCAAAATAATATTTCAGAAAAATGTAAAAATAATAAACTGTGGAAATTCTTTTGCCTGCTGTTCCTCTTCTCACCCTGGTTTTTAGTTTGGATCAGAACTTGGAAATGAAACCTGTGCTGTGTATACCGATAGAATGTGGTAGGAAGTTTCTGTTGCCAGCTTTTAAAGCGTGTATGTTCTGACAGCTATATCCTACAAATATTAGTGCGATATTTTTTTTTCCGGTCAACACTTAAGTTTTACTCTATAAGGCGAACAGCGGCTTTAGCTCTGATGCCTGAAAGGTCAGCTTTTTCCTTTTTGTGGTATAGATTGTATACTTCTGTATTGGAGTACTCTCAAAACAGACCCCTTCATCATTTGAGGGGGCTGGCAGTGGGTGGTAAAGTATTCCCTCTGGAAGCCTCATCTTTTGGAGTTCACTCCACGTAGGTTTCTGTCTGGATATGACAACTGGGAGAAGAGGGCACATTGCAAAGTCTTGTCTCTAAATCCTCAAAAAAGAAAAAAAAATCTCATTTCTTGATAATGCAAGTAAGTGAAACAGAAGGCTGTAATGGGTTTAAATTTGGTATGCTATTTTAATGAATTATTAGCAGCAAGATAAGTTTTAGCAAGATTTCTTTTTATAGTGATTGTTAATGTTAATAACTGAAATGTAGAGAGTTTGAGACTTGTAAAGTCTAAGCATTATGCGTGTCTATATATATGTGCACACAGGAAACCTCGACCTGTCTCTCAGCTGGTTGCACAACAGGTTCCTCAGCAATTCGTGCCCCCTACACAATCAAAGAAAGAGAAAAAAGACAAAGTAGAAAAGGAAAAAAGTGAAAAGGAAACAACAAGCAAAAAGAACAGTCATAAGAAAACCAGGTAAAAATTTTAGAAACTTTTGCAGTATTGGTAAAACGTAATTTAGAAAAGAAAATAAGAAAATGTTCTGCGATTTTACTGCTTTGTAAGTGCTGTGGCAAACTCAACAATAAGGCTAAATATGTGTGTGAAGTTTCACTGGTTTAGGATGCCTAATTAAATGTGAAGAAAATCTGCAGTTTGTAATTTTGACCAGAAGATGGAGACCAGCTGAATATAGAGAGAAAGACTTGGGTGTTTTTGTTAAGGGTTACAGATGTATTTCTCAGACCATGCAAAACTGTAGATAGGCAAATGGGTGATACTAATCTCTGGAAAATAGGGGGCAAGAGTGGCTAGTTTTCATGTGAAATAATAGAGGGAGAGAACCAGTACCAGACTGCAGAAGAGTGGGAAAGCAACATGGTTATTGTGATCCTTGCAGAACTGGAATAAACTTTGAAAGGCTGAACTAGGGTATAAATTAATTTGACAGGATAAGGCATGTATATTACCTAGTGATAAAAATCTCTGTGCTACATCTGGGATGCTGAAGGAAACCTTGGACTTTGAGAACTGAGAACGTGAAATATTACAGTACAGACAAGCAGTTGTAAAAGCCTTGATCTTGCTGTGAGACCAGGTTGAAGGAGGGTGCAAACTGCAAAACAAAAGCAGCAGGTTTAACCCCTAAATCATCACAGTCTAAGCATAAAGTTACTGTGGCAAGAATGCTGTGCCAAAAAAGCTGAGAAGTATACAAGACGTAATCTAATCAAATGTGGGAGAAAATATTGAGGGTTTTTTGTTGTTTTTTTTTTTAAATTTGGAAGCACTCCAAAGTAGTCCAGCCGAGGAAGATCCTTTCAGATTAGTTACGCAGAGAAGTAGCAGATGCTTCTCTTGTGCCTGAAATAGGATCATCGGGGTCAGAACCAGGAAGAGATTGAGAGTCAAGAGAGAACAGTCATTAAGAAAGTCATGATTAAGATTAAGGACACTGAGATGTTCCCTCCCTTTCTTTTTTCTTTCTTTTTTTTTTTTTTTTTAAATACTCAAATTTACTAGCTTATCTCATGAAGTACTTCAGTTACGAAGTATTTGAAGTTAACATAGTGAGTTTTAATTAAGGTAATTAAATATTATAAATTGACATATTGATGGTTGAATTGCAATAGTATACTAAAAATGCAAAAGTGAGGTAGTGAAAGAGGGAGAACATTTAAAAAATAACTAAAATAAAAATCTTGGACTGAAGTACCAGTGTTGAGATTTGCATTAAGAATTGCTATTTGAAATAACTAGCCTACCTTTTTTTTTTTTTTCTTAATGCTTGAAACAGTTCCGTTTTTCACAGAATCGATTGACTAGGTAGGATAGCAAGTTAAGAATGCTTGATTAGTTTAAGCAGATTTCTTCAGTATCCTTTGGGAAAAGGATATCCTTCTCTCTTTCCCTTAAAATTTGTACATTATTGCTGGAAACAACCATAAAAATCTGCATGCACACTCAATATGATGAATAAGCTCCAGGCATGGCACTTACACAGGTTGATAATGCTGAATATTTCTGTCCATTCCCATGTTACAGAGCAGCAGATTTTCAGTTTTCTTTTAAATTCTTCATTTCGTGCTACTTCAACCTCAGGGGAACAAGATGTCAAACCCTATCTCTATTCTGGTGGAGGAGAGGCATGAGGTGTTTCAGCTGAAGTGACTGGGAACCAATTCTACTTAAAGTCAGATGATAGGGTAAAGGTTAGGGCTCTGCTGTTAGCACACCTGCTAACACGTGATGCCAATTTATTTTATTGCAACTAGAGCTAGTGAAAGCTGTGGAGTCAGTTAAATGCATAAAGCTATGCTGTTCATAACTGCTTGTATAAATTCAGCTGTCTGGTGACACTTTTTTATGGTAGTCAAAGGAAAGTAGTAAATTGAAAGTACTTTATGCTTGTCACTGGCAAAAATATGAAGGCAAAATGTAAGTCAAAGTGTTCTTTGGTTCTTTTTGTTGTGAAAATCAGACAACTGAAATTTTAGATGAAGAGACTTGCCCTGTCAACACTGTGTGTAATACTCAGCTCTGTGCATAATTTAAATCACAGCATATGCCAGGAATACCAGAGTTATACTGTGAACACGAAGTCCAGTTCAAATTATATACTAGCAGTCCTAGTGAGGTTTTGAAATTAAGTAATACCTGCTGCAAGTTAACACTATCTGTGCTGTTGAATTCAAAAGACAGGCACCGACGTCTTCATTATTGAACATCATTCTCCACTTAGAATTGTTGCTTAAGGCTGCTGCATAGATTGATGCTTCTCTGGATCAAATGTATAACTTTCTGTAGCTACAATAAAAGAAAGACTTAATATTTAAAAGTAAAAACCGTCACATGTGCAACACATCCATATTGCTGCACAGTTACATTATTCATAAGGTCAACTTTTAAATAATCTTAGGAGAAGGTAATATGTTCTGTTCAGCTATTTTAATGTAAAACATACTAGGAAACACTCCACCATAAATGCTTGTGGTATATTGTTTTCCTACTTATTACATGTTGCACATAGCAGTCTTATATACACATATATGTTCTCCAGAGCTCCTAAAAAGCAGGAGGAAGACAGGATAATAAGATGGTGTGTGTGCTTTTAATATGATTATTTGCTTTATTTAGGCCAAGATTGAAAAATGTGGATCGAAGTAGCGCTCAGCATTTGGAAGTTACCGTTGGAGATCTGACAGTCATAATTACAGACTTTAAGGAGAAAACTAAGTCACCACCTGCTTCCAGTGCTGCTTCTGCAGATCAACACAGTCAGAGTGGTTCTAGCTCTGACAACACAGAGAGGGGAATGTCCAGGTCATCTTCACCCAGAGGAGAAGCGTCATCACTGAATGGGGAATCTCATTAAAGTTTATTTCCTCCAGTTTCTTTAGTCTCTTCTCTTCAAAACATGCAAATACATAAGTTCTGTCACCTGTTACCACATTTTCATGACAGATTATTCATGCACAATTGGTATGTTGACTGGAACATAATTTATGCAGTTTTAAAAAATGAAAAAAAGTGCAGTGGTAGAAACAATAATTTAAATGCAATCTACAAATGCTTACGAAGCATTTTCAGACCAACTTTTTAATCTTCATGTGTAAAGGTGCCATGAAAATGTGGTTTGAATGTTCATTATGCAGTGTTATTGGTAAGTCCATTTTCACTTTTAGTTTAGTGAATTCTAACACAACTCTTGGAGTCTCTACTATTGGCATGTACTGAATTTAAATTTTTATAACATAGTTCAAGCTGCCTAAATATGTATTATTTGAGAATTGTGAAACATAGTTATATGTATGCAAGTCAAAGATCAACTTAATCAACTATTGCTGCAACAGAATTTTCATAATAATTATCTTCTTAAAAACACCTGCTGGTACTTGGTGTGGTTAAATAGGAAAAATGTTATTAAATAAAACATTTGTATGAATTTTTGCCAATGTTTGACACATTTTACTAGATTACTGTTACTGAATTATGTTGATGGTTTTACCAATATTTTTTCACACTTAAAACACTTATTGTAATGTTTACAAGCAAAATAGAAAACACATTCTAAGCATTGATTGGTTAACCTTACAATTCAGGTAAAGTACTACATTGTCACTGTACACTGGTATTCTATGTTGTGTAACAAATACTGAACCTCAGATGACGACGCATTTGGCAGAAACTAACATTTGGAAATATGAGAGTTTGGAAAAGCTTTAAAAATAACAGAAGTGCAGTTCTCATTTCCACTTAGTGCTGTTTCCTTGCCCCAGATTTATCTAATGTCATGTAGTCACTTGTCATTTCATTACAGGAATATCAGATATTGCACAAGAATAAGGAAATAACAATACTATTAATTTCTTGTTCCTGAATCAATTTCTTTAATATTGATTTGGCCTATTAGAATATATTATGTCATAAATCATATGAAAAAACTCAGTACCCTACTTTATGGCATAAACTGTCAACATTTATGCACTTAGCAATATACTGATACAGAGCAGAACTATTTACAATCCCATCTGGTATTATGTAAAATTACCAATAAAATATTTTTGTGAATACAGATTTTGCATTTTTGTTTACAACCAATAAGTGTTTTGATACACACATACAATCCATGTATAGATTTTAAATTATAGATTCAGGTTCAGTACAAAAGTCCATTTAGCTCCTTTTAGTGAGGTAGTCCACTTAAAATCCTGTGATTTTTTTTCTTTCTCATTCAAAGTAAATATATTTTTAAGCCCATGTAAAAGTTGGATGGACCTTCTTGGTAGTGAATCCAGCCCCAAATTATTACCAACGTATGATATGTCTTCTTAACAGCTAAAACAATGGATTTTTGTAGCCCCTGACAGTTGTGATGTTTGGTGGTTTCTTGTAGTAATGTATTTTTCTGTTTATAATGCAGTACTTCTACAGGCACAATGGTACTGTTCTATTTTGTAAGATGCTAGTTGTGAAATACAGTTAGTTGCATAAAATGAAAGTCTGATGTGATATCTGAGAACATACATACCTCATTCCTTGGTGTTGCTGTTTGAACTTTTTAGACATCAAATGTTAATTATAGGCTATTTCAGATGGATAACTGCTGACCTGTTTATTATGTATTCTGCTTTATCTTACTAAATAGGATGTCTGTTCATTGCCGTTACCTGGCCAAATCTTAGTATCTGTAAAACGATGCATTTTAAGGTTCTTAAATGTTTTTGGGGCAGGGCTGGTGTTCAGAATAACATACACTAGTTTTTAAAAGAAAAAATAACATGCTTCTCAACTTTATTTTTTATATTTTATTTTTAGGTGGGACTATTTGCGGAATATACTGATGTAATGGATTACAAGAGAGCTGAAACTGTTTAAAGTAAGCAGTTTAATGATAGCAAATCTCATCGCAAGATGTTTTATGAAATGTGTTTCTAATTTAAAATGTAATGAATGCTAACACATTTCAGAACTCCTTGCAAACAAATCATAATCTATTACCAGTAGTTCACTAAATGGGAAACGTATTTTCATTTAATTTTATGTGAATAAACCACCCAGCACTGCCAACAAGAGGTCTCTTTGTATCTTCGGAAATAAGTAGCCATTTGGTTTGGAAGGAAGGGAGGATGGAGTGGATTTTGCTATGATTCAACTGTCTCTAGAGAATAATCTCAAAAATGTGGTACAAATATGTTTATAATCAAAAAGAATGCAGAAAAGTCTCACTGTTCTTTATGGAATAAGACATAGAAAAGCAGTTCCTAACCACAGATACAACACAAGTCAGCTAGGATCTAGAAACTGAGCTGTGGTGGTTTGAACTGAACTGTTACGTTGCCAGTGTTTACATTGCGGTGATGCCTGTTTTGGCATTAAAGAAAGTTAACATAATTTTTGCCTGTTTGTGATTAAAGGGATGTGACAATACTGACAGCAGAGTAGACAAATTCTAAGTAGAATGTGGCATTTGACTCTGTTCATAATGTTATAATTTAAATGAACTTCACTTTCATAATTTCTAAATAATTTTGACTTGTAGTAATCCTAAGTCCTTTTTCTAACTGTAAATATATTTAAAAGCATCTTTACTCCATTTATAAAAAGTGAAAATTTAATGTTGTAATGTGTTTTGATTAGCTATTTTTCTCTGTGACTGCTCTCTGCATAAGAACTGTTATTTGTTAAATCTATATGTGCACCAGTCTTCAACAGCCATACATCCTGGGTTGTTCATGAAATGGTGACCCAACAAAGACAAGTGTGATAGTGTTCCATGTAAATGAGTTCCTTTATGTGCTGATTGATTGTCCGGTTTCAGAAAAGAAAAGAGGGGAGAAATGGGGGAAAATGAAGTATAAATAGTTCATTGATAAAGTGTACAATAATTCAGTTCTTATGTTCTTAACTTTGCCACTAATTATAGGTGGTATAAGGAAAAGAACAAATACACAGTTGTAGACTATGATCCTTTTTTTTTTCCTGAATTTAAGTCTACATCTTGGAGATAAACAAAGTTGTTCTACTTAGTAGAAGGTTAAATTATGCCATATAAAATCTTGATTCTAACAGAAGCAGTAGTAAAAAAAAAACAAAACCAAATTACATTATCAATTTTAAAATTCTTGATATTAAAAGTCTTGAGATTTAAGACTATGTCTGAAGTTTTAACCTATTATATGTTTCTCAAGACACTTGATGTTTTGGGGCATAGATTGTAAAATCTTAAAAATGGTTTGATTTTATAATTTGTGCACTTTTTTTAATATTACAGATACCACATTTTTAGGTAGCTGTGTAAAATAGACTGCTTTTTATAATTTGTTTCCACCAGTTCACTATAGCGTTCAGGCAGGTGTTCTAAACTTGACACAAGTGTGTGGCTCTGCATCTTAGATTCTTTAATTTTTCTCTGTCCTGTCTCAAAAGCCTGACCATTTCCCACATTATGCTGATTGATTATACTTTTGTTATACAGGATGGATTTGGTATGGAACTGTCTATTGTGTACTTTTTATGTACATCCGGGGTTCTTTAGCTGTATCTGCTTGGTTTTTTTCTGTCACTTGCCTTTATTTGACTCTGCTCCCTACTAGGGAGTCTGGGTATGCTTCCTTTCAAATATCAGAAACCATGTGGAAATAGAAATGCAATTTAATTTAATTTCTCCCAAGGGAGCAGCAAGTGCTATACTTGTAGTAAATTTGGCCTGTGCTTACTCAGGAATAAGATAGGTAAGATAAAAAGTTAATGCTGGTTTTGGCTAGTGGACCAGTCAAATTATGTTATGTTGCAAATGCGTATTTCTGTCGTAATCTTAAGATCTGGGTGTGCTGGAAATACAGTTTGAGCTTTTGAAGGTTTTTCTTGAAATTATGAAATTTTCCTGAAATTATGCCCTGGCTTAAGTCAAAGCAGTCTCAGTTTGAAAGGGTGTAACTTCACAAACTAGCAAAAGCTGTCCAGTAAAATCGGTCAAACTGAGGAAGCTCAGTTGGTTTTCTTTTGTACTGTCAACGTTTTAACAAGAGGAGAAACTGTTAAAAAGAGACTTAAGAGATTAGTTGAAGACAACAATTAGATATTGAATTTAGTTTGAGATCTAAAGAACCACCCATGTTTTAATAAGAATTAACAGGATTTAACTACTAAATTAAAATCAGCAAAGTACTTCACAAGTTAATTACAAATCAATGCTTTACAGAAATTACTGTAACTTCCTGTCTAGGGTGGAGTAAGTGGTGCAACAGCAATGGATAGCTGCACACTTGCTAGTAAATGGTATTATCCAACAGCAAGTGATGTTTAAGTGACTCTCCTAAGACATTAATGCAAGAAGATTGTGATATGTTTATGAACAAGGCCTAGGAGTTCAGGTGTCCCCCTTGTGCCTAAACTATACCATTGGATTAAAGCAGTGAAAGGAAGTGCAGTGAACAAATAAATTAGTTTCAGATCCTAGAGTCTTAGTAATGCAGGAACTGTTTACAGCTTCTGTTTAACTGTATCAGTGAAAATTAATTAAAATGAACCACCTCTGTGTAATACTTAATCCCTCAGGAGACGTTTTTGATCCTAATCTTGCCCCTTTTATTACGGGAAACAGATAGAAGTCATCTGAAAGAACTTGCTCTGTTCACTGACACAGGGGATTGTAAGAGCAAACAGTTTAATGGGCACAGGAAGTTTTAGCTGTGCTTTTAAGAAGTTAAACGTGGAAGATGAAGAGCAAAAGCATTTTCCATAGCTCACATGAGTATTACTAAGAATGATTACAAGATTGCTGTACCATTTGGGGTTTGTAAAAGACAAAATGGTAACATCACCTAATCACTCCTTATGTTCAAAAAGAAAATTGCCACCAGAAAAAATACTGTTCCATTAACAATAATTTAAAGAATAGTTCCAAAATGTTAATTGTTTTGTAGAAAGTATGGCATATCTTGACAGAGGTAGGAATATCTGAGCAAGAAGCCCTTCAATACTACATTTTCAGGATCTAGGCCACCTGGAAAAGTGTAATCTTTACACTGTTCTCTGTGTATAAATATTGATCTTAGTCAAAGTGCTCACAAAGTGAACAAACTCCCTTAAACCTTCAGGTTTTAAGAGATGTGGCTTTAGACCAATGGAGCTCTAATTTACAACGAAATTATTGAGAAGACAACTGAGGGAAAGAGAATGTAAATCTGTTTTTTGATAACCTGCTAACCACGTGCTTATAATTTTTCTCTTCTCTATGAAGAAGCAAAAGTATACAGAAGAAGGAGATATATGTAACCAGGGCTAAAGAAATTTGGCTCTTTATCTCCCCAAACTCACTAGATTCTCCAAACTACAAATTCTGTTTGGTTCAAAGGCAGTTGCAGGTCCTTTGTCACTAGAAAAGGATGGAGGTATTAATAACTTAGCATTTGTTAGTTAAGACAAGTGAGTGGTCAGGCCAATTCTACTTTCTGAATACCCACTTTGGGAATACAGAGATCTAATCTGCTGTTCATATGCATCTAATATATAACTAGCATCCATGACTAATCTATTTCAAGCTGATCCTTCTTTGCACAGAATAAATCAAAATGCTTCAATGCCAAGCCCAGTTCCTGCCGGCACAGATCTCTGAGCAAGAAGATCTGCCGTCTGACTGATCATCTCTTATTCTAACAGCCTTCAGCTATGAATTAATCTCAGCAAGGGAAATCTCTTAAGGTTACGTGTATTTATTGAGTATCACCACTCCCATCTCTGAAGGAAACACATTCCGATTCCTTCTTCTCTTTTTTTTTTTTTTTAAAGTAAATCTATAGTACAAGTGGATGCAGTGAGTTCGAAATAATTTATTATGCCTGCTTTTGTAAGTGGGGAATTTGACTGCTATTCCCAGTTTGTCAACTATGTCTTGGTTTCCGTAAGACCAAGAATGGTATGTGAGCTTAGAGGTTGTTATCAATTTTGTCACTGTTGTCCTTGTTTCTGTATAATTAACTTACTGAACAGATACATGCTGAGCAAACTTACTTACACCGATCCTATACCATTCAAGCATTCTGGCTGGGGTAGCTGGCATTCTGGGATGCCAATTACTGGTCTTCATATCTGCGTTTCTGCAAATGGTCTGATTCTATTGCTGGGAGGCTTCCAAACATGGAAAAATAAGCAAAATGCTTTCCAACTGATGGAGGCTTAATGTTGCCAAGTAACTTGCAGTACCTGGAGGCTTTCTGAAAGGTGCAAGAAAATGCTCTCGGTGCCAGCTGGAGAAGGAGATCTGAGGAGCGTGCACAGATACCGAGCGCTTTCTCAGCTTTCTTGCAGAAATTCCAAGTGGGCAGCTTCTGTTTCTAAAATGTCAAACACCTTCAAAAACCCTCAGTCCAACAAAAAGACAAGAGGATAAGGGGGGAAAGAACAAAGAAAATGTATTTTCAGAATAATACCTAGAAAAGCCACTATATAATGTCGTCTTTGTGTGTTTAGTATTCCTTTCTCTGTGTACTGTATTGGAAGTAGGCAGCATCCCACACTTCTTATAGGTGTGTGTTGCTTTGTAATTCTTGATACCTGTTGGTTCAGTGACTTTTGGCCTAAAAATAGAGGTAGGGTTTTGTGAATTTAATAGTAAATGCCATGAACATTCCACTCTTGGATACAGGTCATTTATTGAAAGGGCAGAAGTATTGGTTAAAGAGCTAGTCAGGAAAAAAAAAAAATTCTCCTTGTACATTTAGACAGTAGCCAATTTTAAAGGGTCTAATTCCTGGACTAACTAGAAAAAGGATAACCCTATACTGAAAGGGTAGTAAGAACCCAGACTAGAACGGATGTGGCTTCTGAAGAGTTTTGTGGCCAGTAGTTCATATGGCTGTTCGCAGTGATTATTCCACACTTTAGCCCGTTAATCTTGAAGCGTTGGTAGAGCATCCTCACAAACAAATCAAAACTACCAACAGCACTGTCAGATGCTCTTAAAAATTTACTAAGTGCCTTACACAGAGCATCACTGAGGCAATGGTTCGATTGAAAGGAAGTTTGATAAAAGATTTACTCTGGATGGAGTCGCAGGTTATCAGTTGTAACCAAGGTGGTGTTCCTGGTTATAACACACTAGAATCTTATATTTTATTGCTGATACAAGTACCTAATAAGAAACAGTCCAGAAATTTCTGAGGCTTTCAGTTTGTAAAACACACATTCTTCGGAGGAGGTTTTTTTCTTCTAGTCAGCTGTGATAGCCTACTGGAATATCACAGAAGTGAATAAAACTTCTCAGTATTTCTGGATGCTTTCACACTTCCCGGCTTCTCAGTCAAGGACAGTATTACCTTTTTTGGGAAGGGGTACATGAGCTTGGTTTTATTCATAGGCTTTATGTTTATCCAACAGTAGTTTTGAAGGATTTTATTGTCAGAAAAAGGGCTTGTTATTTTGAAAACAAAAATCTTACCTGCCAGGTGTCTTCCCCAAAATGAGTAAGTGCCTTTTCTGTTGAAACTCTTAGAAGTATTTACTTTGTCAGATTGAATCTGAATGTCCTGCATAAACCAACTATTAAGTACCGAGTGTTACCAATGGCTTGAAATCCTTTCACTGGAAGAACGAGAGACAGAATGTAAGCCACTTGAATTATTTTGAGACTTGATGTTAACAGAAGTTTTATAACTGCTATGAGTAGTATACTTCTAAGAACAATGTAACTTTTCAGGAACTTGATACTGATAGGAAATAAATATTTATTAAAAGAAGTATATTAAATAAATATTTATTTACCAATTTAAGTAAGAGAAAATGTTACACCATGGGGGCAACAGTCTTGCTGTTAGCAGTCCTGACTACTTAGTGGAAAGTAAAACTGAGGCCCTGAACTCTGACTGTAAAAGAATGTGTGGTATTTGGTGAGAGATTGGGACTGTGAATCTTAGGTCCACATTCTAATAAAGTAAATCTTCCTACCTAAGTTTTTACAAATTCTCAAGCAGAAAAGAAAGCATGAGCAGATATCAGTAAGAGGCCCTCTGGTTTTATTGGTGCTGCTTCCTATCTCTAGAGGATTTTTTTGTTTGTTTTTTTTTAAACTTTGCTCAGGACTGGTACAGCTGAAAGTATATTTTCCCTTCATTCTTAAGCCTAGACTTTGAATGGAGTTTCTCTGAGACACTTTTGTAGTGAAATCGTATTCCCTACAAACATTGAAGACAAAAATAAACATCTCTGTGAACAAAAGATTCTGTGTGGTTGTAATTTTTTAATATATACAAATTTATATTAGCTTCAGCTAAGCACTCCTTTAAATAAAGATGACAATACATTGCATTTAGCCAAGTGTATAGTAACCCATTAAAACACTGCCTTAAAGTGACTTCTTCCTGAGCTCAATTCAAAGACATTATTAAACAATTTGAAATTCTGAAAGCCTGGCAGAAAAGCTGAGAGGAAGTGTCTGGAAAGGAAGAAACAGTAAGAATCACAGTGCAAAGATATTTTTTCCAGAATAAATGCTATAAAATTAATGATACTGGAATTGTTTAAAATGAACAACTCCACATTGTTCGACAGCATACAGTTGGTTTCAGATGAGTGTAAACAGATGTGTTTGAAGCCCAGAGTAGTGACATGTATTGAAATGCCTTCCCCAGGAATAAATTAGTACTTCTTGCCTGTGAACACTCCAACAAGAAAATTTTGGTGAAAATTATTGTGGGTGCGCTATATTCAATCTTGATTGGCAGTGGTGATGCATAGGGTGTGTTATGATAAAATGGTAAATAAAATTACTAAAGTCTTCAGAAGCCTTCTGTGAATGTGTTATTTGTACTGTCCAGGAAAAAGTGCAAGAAATACAAGTGGGCAATTTGGGGATAAACAGCAGACGTAGGGAACTGGATCTCAAAATGCCAAGAGGCCTTTGGTAATTTGTCGGCACAGGTGATTCATTACCCCTTTTGGCTATGATGGAAGTTGAGATGCTCCTGGGAGTACTGCTACTGAGGCAAGAAACTATGAAAGCATCCCTGCTTGCAAATTAAAGTAACAACTGAGGTCAGAAGCTTGGGAAGAAGGCTTTGTCTAAGGCTTCATCTCACTGTATATGCAGCTACTCTTTGTTACTAATGCAGGTTCTAAAAAAATGGTCTGCGTGGGTTATCTTCAAGCTACACACAGTTCCAGCTTTCAATTCGCTGAACTGTTTGTCTTTTGTGTTGCTTTGCAGCGTGAGGCTAAGCTCCTACAAGGCATTCTTGAAAGAAGCTGCTTCCCTTGTAAGGTCCGTCAGAGTTTCCCATTTGTGTAGCAGGTGGCTGAAGTGTTGGCCATGAGCACGTAAACTCATCCTCACTCCAAGGAGGCAAGGTGTGAGGCCAATACATCCTCGGGTGCAGAATGCTTTTAATGCCACCCAGTAAGTGTGGGGCAGAGATCCCGAAGCGCAGCCAGAGAGTGGTAGCAAAAACTGTTGACATAACTACCAAGTTTGGTACTAGGAGAAATGCCGTCTTATATGAGCCTAAATTGGCATTAGATACCAGAATGGGGCTATTGTCGCTAATTAAGGGAGTCTAATTTAGTCTACTTGCTCATCTATTTTAGAAGAACAGAAGGAATTCAAAAGAGGAGAGCGAGCTGTAAAGCCCTTCTATCACCCTTCTATTCATTTCTTTCCTCTGTTGACTGTTCAGTAAGTCCGCTACACAATTATGGGTCTGAAGATCAAAACAAATTTCTTACATTCCACACAAATGTTTTGGCAGCCGTGGGAGATCACAGCATTCCACTATGGGCCTGGTGCCTGGAGATAGTTAGGAGAGTGTCCAATTTTATTTTACCCTTTCTTGACCTGAAAAAAAAAAAAAAATCTTTCTAAAGTTACAGATAAAAGATGAGTGAAGGAAAGCTGAGTAATGTGCAAGTGCAATCACGAGTCGGCAGCGCTTGAAGTGATCTTGTATATCTGTTTCAGGCTTGAAGTTCAGTGCAACACAATATCCCAACTATTCACCAACTCTGCTGCCACTCGTGCAGTGGAATAGTTTGAGAACACAATTCTAACGACACCTTAGATAAATCAGTGTAACATCTGCACGCTCCAGGGAGTGGCACAAGACTGTGCGATGTAAGCCGACTGCTCACCGTAATTACTTCTGTGAACTTCAGACATAACTAAGACTGTTGACCTCAAGTATAAGGATGGTACCTAAGCCTGCTCTGCACCCGAGGCATTTATCTGTTATGTGGTTGTTCTATTCAGTTTTAAAAGGAGCTGTTGGTACAAAAGAAAATATTAATGTCTTATTTCTTCTTCCTGACAATTCAAGCACTACATGCTTTAAACAGCTAGCACATTTAACTGCTCTAATCTGGTTTTTGAATTAGTAATTATGGAAATAAAGCAACACTTAGAGAAAAGAATGTGGAGAGACAAACATTGAGACTTTATTTCTCTATCCTTGACATGTCTCTCCATCGCTCTGCAGTGTTAAACCCTACTTGAAGAGGACCAGGGAGCAAAAGCAGGGTACAGGTAAACAAAATGAAAAGGTAAAACAGCAAGTGGGCTTGCTAGAAATTGACAAAGTAAATCAACTCTTCACCTGGTTTGACTGACTGACGGCTTTCCAAAACCTCTCCTTACTGAATGACTGTCTGTCATCTTTTCCGTTCTAGGCTACGCTGCTCTTTTGAAACCGGGGCAGCTGGCTATCTGGCTCGCTGCCTCCGGTGTTACTGTCTGGCTTGTGCTGCCGAACGGCTCTCCGAGTCCCTGACAGCTTTCCTAAACCTCTGGTTCCTCTTACAAGGGCAGCTGGCAGTTGTCATCTAACTTTTTTTTTTCTTTCTTTCATTTTAGCTGCTTTCTAGATGCCATTTCACTCTCCTCGCAGGGCAGGCTTTTTGCACTTGGAAATAATAAATGCCTAAAGTTTTTACATCAAATATGAAAAAATAAACTAAAAAAAAAAAAAGCAGCGGTTTTCATTCTGTGGTCTGAGGATCTCATGAGCTAATGCATTCCTTCTAAGGGTCTTCAAAAAAGTGACGAGGATGAGCATACTTACTACAAGTAGCATTAAAGTCACTGCGTAGAGTCTGCACTGTTACTGTGAAGTGGAAAAGGTAGAAAATACCTTACAGGATTACCTTCCCATTATTTGATATATTTAATCTTAAAAATGGAACTTTCAAGCTGTAAGGCAAAGTTGCTATTGTGTATGATTTCTGTTAGTAAATACCTATTCCAGTATAAGAAAAAAAATGATGTTGTATTGTAGAAGTTTAAAGACCCCAATCTGGGTGTCAGGGGACTCAAAGCATGTGATGCTGTAGCAAACAACAGCAGGACAAGATAAGGACTTATAAACTTGAGTGTAGTTATATATATAAACAAACAAACAAACAAAAGCCAGGCCTGCTTACCTTACTTCTATATTTTTTTACATGGTACATATTTGTGTAAGTAGATGTTTGCTTTGACTCTTCCAGGATTGCTTTAAACACAAATACCCGTGCCAGGTATGGTCCTTGGAGAATTTTAGATGAGGCAAAGAAACAAAATCCCAGCACTGAGAATCCCCTTTGGACTGATGTTTGGGAGCTCCATACTTAGAAATCTTTACAGGAAAAAAAAAAATTACCCACAAATAAAGAAAAAGAAACAAAGAAAATTCATTTTATGCTCCTAGAAATTATTCTTTCTGCCTTTTTAATGTAGCAGAGCACTAAAAATTGTGCCAGTCTACATATATAGATGCATATTTATTTATTTAGGACATAGAAGTTGAACTTTCTTAAGAGGAGCAATACAAATATTTTGACTCTCTACTGTTTAATAACTTCTAATTGTTCCTAGAGGATCCATTAAATAAATTTTGAAGTAAATTGTACTGTTGATGAAATAATTGATTCAAATTAGCAGAAACTAGGAATTTTGCAAAGCATCACACCACTTTCCAAACTGCTTACAATGCAGCTCACTTAATTTTGTGTACTGTTGTCCTCAGATGTGTATATTGCTGATACCAAGAGCAATTGCAAAATATTGTAAGCTCCTGCTTATAGTCTAAATAGGTTAAACGCACACTACAATGCAACGCAATGAGAGCTGAAAAGAGAAGGAATGGGGGAAGGCAATAATACATTGGTCATCAATAAAAACTGCTTTTGAGAATTTTTATTAACATTTTTATGGGGGGGGGGGTGTAGCAAAATATGAAGACTAGATGCAATGAGAGTGGAAGGCAGTTGTACCAAACTAAGCCCTTGTCTTAAAAATTAATTGGAAAGAAAAATGATGTCTGGCAGCGACAGGGAAGGGACATTGCACCAGGAAGTCTGATGATAACATATGCACAACACATGGTAGTAAAGCAGTTTCCCCTTGCTTACCCAACCTTGCAACCTGTCATAGCAAAGTGTTGACACTGCAGGTTGTACAAAAGGGCACGTGAACATCAAAGAAAGTGTCTTTCCCTTTGAAAAACCCTTAACTGGTCTGCACACAAGGCAGCATTGACACAAATCTGTCAGCACAAAATCTTATTGCTTTGCCAACTTAACTAATGGTTCAACCTCCTGAAAGAACAAAACCAGAGGGAATGATACAAATGCATCTGATTAGGACTGGGTTTTTTAATTAGCAGAAAGTTGGAGTGGAAATTGATTTCTTTCTTTGTTCTCTCTGTTGCACGAGATAATCCCCTTCCATAATTGTGAATAATTCTTTTTTTTTTAAGTTGATCTGATTTATCTCTTGATCTAATGAGTTGTTAGAATTTTGGTTTCATCTTCTGGCACACAGTAACTGCTCTTATGACCCTTGAACACACTTGCAGAAGTATAAGATGCTGATTCTTTTAAAAAATCAATTGTCCTAACTACTTATTTAACATTCGTAGTTTGCTAAGATTACTGTTTTCTGGATTTCAGCTATTTTCTGGACATAGTAAATAGAATTGAATCGTAAAGATATAAAAGTTACCATGGCTAAGTAACTAAATTCCAGCCAAGAAAAGGATTTCAAGACTTAAAATTGGTAATAAATGGAGAGAACCTTGCATCTGATGTACCTTTTCATGTTTTAAGTTTATCAAAGAGTAGCAAACATTATAGCTTAAAATGTTATATATTGTTCATTAACTGTTTATGGTGAGTAATGAAGATACATAATTATTTCTCTTTAAAGAATTATAAAAGCTGAATTAGCTCATTGGATACCATGTGATAGTGGTTTTTCTCAGTGATACAACCTAGGTAAGACATTTCAGTCACTCTTGCTTATCTTTGTTACTCACAAGGCCGAGTTTGTAGGAAGAAGCATTTTATCTTTTATCAGACCAACCGATAGTTAGATTAAATGGACAGATCTTGGAGTGTGAAAAAAGGCTTCTGTGTGTGCAAGTTTATCTGTTTTTTTTCTCCCCAATAGCATCAGATACCTTAACAAAAGATACTAACTTTCTCTCTCACCTTGCTTCAGTTATATTTTTAGAGCACTGCAGATACATTCTCACTTATTAATTATTCAGGCATTATTGGACAGCCCTGAATGAAGAGAATCCTGTAAATTCCTATTTGGGAAATGGTATGATTGAAAATAATAAAAAAAAAAAATTATTTTCTCCCTCTGTCATCTCTCTTCAGCACTCCTTATTTCTTCCTTTCTCATCTAAGAATATACTTTCTTCTTCTGAAGCATGAAAGCGTTATTGCCGCCCAGCTGCCACATTCATTCTCAGTCCCTCTAGAGCACCCTTCAGACCTCGTTTTCCCTGACTGGAAGACTCCTCAATACAAAAGGCAAGTGTCACACCTCAGTAGAGACTAACTGGTCTTCGCTTTTATGCTCACTGTCAGTAAATACTCCATTGTAGGTCTCCACTCTGACTCCCGTATTGCTATGTTACTTATTCCCTGCCATATGGGCTTAATAGTATATGTAAGCGCCTGTGAAGTGGGACAGTGAGTGAATTCATGACACAGGTCAGCAGGCAGATATGCAGGGAGCAACGAGCCAGGTTTTGAGCACAAACAGATTCAGGAAAGCTGAGCGGCGGGTTCATCTGTTGTGGCAGAAAGCACGGAGGAACAGAAAACAGAGGAGCACAAAGCCCAGCTAAGACTCTGAGTGGCACTTTCGGAGCTGCTTCTTCCTGTGGTACATGCCAGCACGTGGGTCTAACTAACATAAATTTCCCTTGCTTCATTAAGCAATTTTTTTTCTAGAGAGTCCTTTTCACAGATCCTCCCCCATTTCATCTCTGACTCTCCCATCATCACCCTGCCATCTTTGGCCCCAAATTCTCATCCTCCCTAGTTCTTTACTTCACTTGGATTCTACTTCTTTTCTCAGTCCCAATTTCCCTGCTTGTATCTCTTAGTAATCATCCCGGTATCTGCACTGCAAGCGTAGCTGAGTATTCAGTATTTTCTGAGGGTCACTTTTTCTCCTCACTTCTCCTTTTGTTTTGAGGAAGAGCTGATGAACAATTCCGGCCAGACAATTTTGGCATTACTTTTCTTCCAGCTACTAGAATTGCCAGCTGGCATTCTGCTTTTCCCCTTCTGTTAAACACAGCCAAGAGCAGCAGTAAGCTATGGCTCAGGTTTTACAGGCATTCACATACGACATACACCCTCGGGCTCCAGAATCTACATCAGAACTATTTTTTTAAGCTTTATTGTAAATCATATTGGCATTTTTCTTAAAATACAGGGTTCTGAATTCATGCGATTAAGTGGGGATATCATCGCTTATTTTAAAAAAAGGATGTTTCCAGTCTGTAGAGAAAATGTGAGCCAAATGCATTGTAAGGATGAAAAACAAAGCAGAATTATTTCAAATTTGCCCCCTTTTTTTTTAAACCAGCGTGAGGAGCTGAGGGAGAAGCACCAACTGATGGCTTTAAAACACTTGGTTGGCATCAGTGGGTTAGGCTGTTAGGCCTTTGCTCAGCAGACTGGGTGGGAGAGAGGAGATGTGGTACTACTGTATTGGGTTCAACTGAAACCCAACCAACACTCCCCCCGTCCAGCAGGACGCACATCCATTATTTCTTCTCCCCACCGCCCCGCTTCCTAGACCTACTTCTTGTTCTCCAGAAGCAGGACTGCGGGTGAGCCAAGACGAGCCTCTCTTTGCTGGCGACCACGGACGAATCCTTCAGCCCCAGTTCACCCCGCTTCTCCAGCCCCAGGCCCAGCTGGGACCCGGCTCCCCCGGGGCCGGGGTGCTGCGCAGCCGCCTGCCTGCCGAGGCCATAGGAGGAGGGAAGGGTCTGGAGTCCCCGAGGATCTGCCCGCTCAGGTGGGTGTCTCTGGAAGGAGAAAGGACGCCTGTGTAACCCCAGCTACCTAACGAACGTGAGGGAATAGCCTTGTCAAGAGGCAGCTGGGAAGCTTTTCGACGATACCACAACAGAAACCTTGAGCATGGGGGTGATACCGAAAAGTTGGTCGAAGAAACACTCTAAGACTTGTTTTGGAGTTTTAGAAAGCAGGCATTCTTCATTGCAGCGCTGGATGCACAGGGGATAGTTCCACCTAGTGTGCATACCACAGCTTTAGCACTAACAGGTTATATAGAATAACTAATTGTATATTAATCAGATTAGTATACATATACATAAAAATAAATGCAACTGATTATCATAGTACTGCCTACATCCGATCATGTGCCACGAAGGATCCATTTGAGTCAAAGGGCTGCTTTTGTGACCACCGACCCATTTGAAGTTCTTGCTGGCTGTCCTTGAAGTCTTTATTCTTGTCCTTGTTCTTTGATCTTGAAGCTTAACGCAGTTTCAATCACATGTGGTCAGTTTCAACATTGTTCTCATCTAGCATACAGGAACATCTAGTCATAAGAGCAAAGAACTGCAAAACTTACGAGTAACTACCTCTACGAGTTAATTGCTTGGCTATACTTTTGTCTATTGTTTCAATCATAGTGTTAATATAAGATTTCTAGTAATTATTTACCAAATCTCACTTTTACAGTCACCCAGCAGCAAACCAGTTTCCACGGCTGGTACAAAATATTAAAACCATCAAAATATTTAGACATACCATACAGAACGTATGGAAATATGCTATCAGGGGAAAGAAAATGTCGTTTTCGGGGGGACCTTAGCGTCAGTTTCGCCCTTGAGGAAGGCGAGGCGAGACAGGAGCCTGCGTGCTCGGCCTGCGGACCCCCAATTTGTCACGGCTGGTGACTGCCTCTGCCCGGGACGTTTCTTCTCTCGACCCCGGCCCACGGATGCGTGTTCCGGAGGTCTGAGGGGGCGACGAGGCCAGGCTGACCACAGAGGCGCCGGTGGAAGCGAGCAGCTTCTCCCTGGCCCTCCACAGGGGACCCCTGAGGGGAGCGAGGGCGGCGGCGGCGGCGCCCCCCGGGGCTCCCTGCCCGCCACCGTGAAGGGACCCATTAGCAGGGGTGAAAGGGGGACTTTCAGCTTTATTCACATTTGGGGCAATTAAACGGGGACCTACAACCGCCACTACGCTCC
>NW_010972842.1:5470916-5497649 GCF_000737465.1 Haliaeetus leucocephalus | reverse complement strand
TGGTGGTGTGGCCGTGTGCTCCGGCTGCCGGCGGTCAGAGGTTGAAAAGGCCTTAAAAAAAAGAAAAAACCAAAAAAGAAAAGTTTTACAAAGCGGTGTTGCAGGCCTAGCCGGTGGCCGAAGCCGGTGCCCGCGGTTCTGGCATCAGAAGCGGAGGGAAGCGGTGCGGGCTGCCGTCGCCCCGTCTTCAAACCGGCCTGCCTCCTCCCCGTTGTAGCGGGGTAGATGAGGCGAGGAGGGTGCGTTTCCCTCTTCCAAGCTGAGGTACTTTCAGGGTGTTACTCCGGCCCGCAGCTCGATAGCTTTACGATCATCGAATACAACCGTATTTAAGCAAAAACGCTTACGACGGGATGCTCTAATAAAGCCAGTCTTCTCCCAGTGAACAGTTAAAGGGGAGCAGAGCCGAGCAGCTCACGCTCTTGCCTAGCTGCCTATTTCTGTTGCCCACCTCCTGTATGTGGTCAAGCAGTGAGTGAGATTGTGGAGGGAAAAATACTGGTTTTCCTTTAGATTATGGTTTTGTGATCCTGCTCACCCGTGGAGAGGAGTGACAAGAAATGAGTTACTAAAGCTGGAGGAGAAATAGGACCAGGCCTTTCTGGGCTAGCCTACCTCTAACTCTGCTTAGATCCCACAGGAGTTGAAAGCAATGTCAGTTTGATGGTTTGGTGACTGTGCCTCCTCCCCAGCGCTGCACACGCTCACTCCTTACGCTGCCGCTGCTCCTCTGATCCCAGCAGCGAGTTGATCTGGCACGCTGACCAGCCTGGAAACTACCTAGTTTTTAGCCAGCTCAACACTGAATTGGCTCATCATGGAATTGTGGAAGTGTTGGTGCTGGTGCAGAGGAGTTATGGAGGACGGCAGGATGACAGAAGCTATGACTTAATCATCTTAAAATGTCATGAAACAGCATTCTGAGTTGCTAGGGGTAGAGTCAGCTGAAATGTGAAACCCAGCTTTTAACTGGCATAACTACTCCAGGGAATGTTTTCCCCCCAGCTTTGCTTTAGTTCAGGTTAATACAGATTATGACTTGAAAAAATGTGGGGATGCTTTTTCCTCACTTCTAGTTCACGATTAAAAACTCATTGTGAGAAGCTGAAATCTAGTTCTAAAGAACATAACTGGAATAGAAGAGTTAAAGGTAACAGTTTTACGTAAGATTTCATTGGTTTAATAACCAATGTTTATTTTAAACGCTGTACTTTTTTTCTTTTTTAGTATTTGTACTAAAGAGTAGTTTTTAAGTCAAAGATAGTGGTGGGGGAGAACCCTAACAAGGTACAGGAAGCTTCTTGTTTGCTGGGGTGAGGTGGAATGAGATGGAAATCTGCCCTGTGTTGCAATGTGGAAAAGCTTTACAAACTGAGAAAGTTATTTTCCAAAGGTCTGAAGTGCTGTAAATAATTCCTTATGCATACAGTTTCACGGGGGCTTATTTGCTTGCAAAATCAGTGTCTGTTTGACACCCATGTGGGAATTCTTTACCTATAAACTGCTGTCAAACTGAAGGCTCAGGATGAGCATCGGCCTGTTGTAAATTACTGAGGTTTTGTATGCTGTTTGTACGAACAGCATGTGCAAAACTCAGGTGCGAGTCAATCCCTTAGAACAGTCCCTAAAAGGCTTTTGTTTAAGGAAAAATTCTGTCCTGTGGCACTTAAGAAATGCCCCACTGAATGTTCCTTCAGATGCATGTTTCAATTATTCTCAAGTATTAAATCTTGTTATGTTCACCTGTGTAACTGATGCACGCATCTTGGTGAATGTATTGGTGTTTTTCAGTTTTTATACTTCAGCTGCTTTTTTAGTGGAGACTGAGCATGACAGCCACATGGCTGTTTTATGTTCACTTCTGACTATCTTGTGATGGTGTAATATCTTAAAGGCTTCATTATAGAGTAAATAGTGTTCAGATAACCTTCTAATCCTTCTTGAAGTTTAACATTTTGCATGCATTAATAATAATGCATTGCTTCAGCTGTTTTCACTGATAGCTTTAAAATACAGTTTGGCAAAGCAAATGTAACTGCTGTCTGAAGGCATTTACACACTCAGCAGTGATTTCCCCTTCTCTTTAGCCAAGAAGGGTTTTCTTTGCCTGAATAATCTAGTTTAGTATATGACGTAAGGGCAGAAAGAACACAATCATACTGTGCGATGGCGGGGAGGGAAGTCGAGATTTCTGGTAGTTTTCGGAAGCATGCAAACACGAAAACTGCAAGCTTTGGATAAAGCTGAAGCGTACCACACCTGGAAGAATTTTGCAATAGTGATGATGCTTTTAAGTAGAAATCTTTAATTAAAAAGGAAGTACCATATTGAAACTAGAATTACAGGTTGAGGCAAGATCCTCCAATAAACATAGTAATTCAGGGGAGCTTGTTGGGTAATCACTTTGGTAAGGAGTTGTTTGTTTCAAAGGCTACAGTAGCCTGAGGAACAAGATGACTAGAAACTAAATGCTTGTATCTCGAAACTTGATATTAGTAGCTGAAAAACATTTCAAGAGTTTATTAGCTAAATCCTAAGGTTGGGTTTTAGCTGTGAGGAAAGATTAACATTGAAGGTAAACTGTCCTCCCGATTATTCATTCCAGTGAGGAAAGTAGTAATGACTAGTTGGTAGTGTCATATATGACAGCTAAATGAACGATAGAACTGAACTTGAAAAAAAAATATTGAAGCGTCTATTTGCAGAAGATACAAAGTCAGTCAAAAGCCAGTATATGTAGTCTGCCTTTTTTCCTTTGCCAGTATGATTTATGAATGAGGAAGGCGGCTGTGAAAAAATGAAAAAAACATAGAGTGAATAAATGCATATTTGCTACATGTATGTTATTTAATAGTGCTCTAATAGGCTGCCTGTGGAGTATCCTTTCAAGTCAGTCTTTCTCCACATGCTTTCATCAGTTAATTAGCAGACTGAGCTTATGAAAAGTGAATCTTCAGTCAATTTTATTAGTATCACCACTTCAATTAGGCAGATAATGTTCATCTTTCTATTCGGGTCCAAAAAAAATGCTATCCTAATGGCAAGCTTAAGTGGTATAGCAGGAATCGGTCTGTCATCAGTTCCGTGAATTCAGTGAGGTCAATGAATTTGACCCTATTAACATGAAATGTGTTTCCATTACGCTGTAGTTTAGCATTTTCGTGCAGCCAGCCATACTGTTTTGTTATGGGTGACACTGATACCTGACTGTATCTGTCTCTTGCTCTCTAACTATCATGGTAAAGGGAGAGTTAAATGGTTTGTCGTGCATGGAAAAGTGTAGCAAGTGTACCCACAGCTTAGACAGCAGAGGAGGGTGGTTGTAACAGGTAGTTCGTTCTTTCTTTGTGCTGTGTGCAGCTGTTTTCATCTGTGTCAGAATGTAACCAGCAGTTTCACCAGTATGATTCTCAGCTACTCTTGTGCCTTAAGAAATTGGTCTAGAAACTGTCTAAGCTTTTCAAAATATGAGTAAACCTAAAAGGATGAAACATTGAACAATTTGAAATTAAAACTCTGTTTTTAAAAAAAAAAATCTGCTGAATTTGTCAAGCAGTTGACTAGCAAATGTTATTTTACATAGAAATGTTGTAAATTAATGAAACATTATCAAGATCTTTCCGGGTAAAAAGTTGGTCCTGTGTCAGACATTTAACATTACATCTGCTGTCCCCTATGTAATAAACCCATTGCTTCTCTGACAGAAAATGTTATAACAAATTTGTGATGTTGCTGCAAGTGTTCAGGAAAAGCTATTCGGAAGAATCAGAAATTCTCAGTGCATTTGGGAGTTGATTGAGCATCTCTTCCCAAATTTTTCCTCCTGTGATTATGAGCAGGAAGGAACTAAAAAATGTGTCCTTCCTGTTTTGCTGCACATTGTGGGTTATGCTGTACGAGAGACACCAGTCTGTCTCTGTTAGTTCATCCTTGCAGTTGATTGGACTTCGGTTGTTAATGCAATACTGACAGGAAGGCAGTAGTCATGACTGCAACCGTCACCATTTGGACATACTGCTAAATTTGCTGTGCAGTTACTTTATACTACTGTGCGGTAGTATAAAAGATGCCACATGGACACATGGAAAAGTATACTTGAAAACTGTGATCTCTGTTAATAGTAAGCCCACCAGTGCGCTTAACAAAAGGACTGGGTTTTTTACCACTGATCATTGGGGGATTCCTTATGGTTAAAACTTGACTTGCCTGAGCACAGGGCCTCAGTCTTCATGAGTGTGACTTGGGCGTTGCTGTGTATTTTGCACACAAATTTAAAATTGTCCTTGAATTCTGGAAAGTATTCTTCTTTTCAGGTCACAGTGTAGATACCTTTGCTATCTCTGCAAGACTAAAATTTTTACTGTCCAGGGGTGTTGAAGCTAAATTACCTGTAAAGGTAATTATGAAGCGGCTGGTTGCCTAAGGGAGAGATACCTTGAACTGGCAAGCAGATCTTTGAGAATGCTTGTCTGTGACACCAGTGATTTTTAAAACTTTATATTTCTTTTTTTTTTTTTTATTTTTGACAGTGGTTGGTGTTAGGAGTTGTCCAAGTCAGTAGTGTGATGGAGGTGAGGCTGCTGCACCTCCATGTCTCTGGGTCCAGCCAGTAGCAAAGCTGAGCATTTATTTCCAATGGGCACATATGCCCACAGTGCATGTGTACGTGGCTGGCCACAGAGATCCAGTGCGGAGAAAACAGCACTTGCACAACCACAAGCAACACAAGTGGCCCGATCCTGTTCCCTTCTCTGGCTGATCAGGGTGAAAGGCTTTTAGTGGAAAATATATTAAATGTATACGGTGTGGATCCCTCCAGTAACTGGCCTTAGACACTCGGTCTATCCAGGAATTGACTCCTGATCCTCTGCTCTCCCCTGTTGCTGGGCTGGACATGTAAACCCACGAGGCTTGCAGCCCCAATTCAGTTGCTGGTACTCGGACCCTCCTGGACATGCACACACATGCGTACAGATGAATACACTATGGATCCTTCCAGACCTATGGCCTTAACTTAGGCAACACTCAAACCCCAGGGCCTCTCTGGTGGTTGGCATAGACCTTCTGGTCCTTCCAGTAGCCATCCTTCAGACCCTAGTCTCCTGTGCCTAGCTTAAGAGAGAGGTTCTTGCAGACCCCCTGGTCTCTGCAGAGTCTGGCCCAGCCTTACGGCCTGTCTGGTATACCTGGCTCCCAAGCCTCTTCTCTACTTGTGGGCTAGTCTGGCTTGATACTTGCTAGTGATTATGTGCACCAACACGCACACCCACATGCTGTTTGCACGCACGTCTCCCCAGTTTCTGGCACTGCAGGCTCTGCGGCCACCTTTTCATTTGCTGGCGCTTTGACCTCTGTGCACACACATGCGCATGGAGTGGAGCACCCTGTCACCCAGGAAAACAGAAATCGAGTTTAATAAGGAAGCTGGCAATCAGGCATGCAACATGGCTAATCATACTGACGGGCAACCTGTCTACGTGTGACTGGACCCTCTTCTCTCCGTTTTCGCATTCTCGTTCCTCCCCAGTCCACCTTGATCCCACAGCGAGCCCCACGCCCCTGCAGGCAGTAACCCCCGTAGGCAGTCGGTATGGTGGTCTGGAGAGACTCCTCGGTTGTCTCCTCTGGTGGATCTTCTGGCTGGCCCATGGGCTGACTGCTCTCCTGCACTGGGGCTGGGTCAGGGTGCTCCATGTCCCTGGGTTAGATTGCTGGGTTTCCTTCACCTGACATTGTTTTCTGCTTTCTATTTGTGGAGGCTGGCCTTTAATCACATAACCTGTAATAGATGTGAGCAAAATATCCCTCCCTAATGCTGAAGGCAACTATTCCTGTCTGACTAGTAACCTTGCTCAGGTAACAATGACTGTGCCTGTTTGATGAACAGATAATACAATGCATCTCCCTAGCACTTTTGTAGTCTAAGCTTTCCTTTTTTTTTAAAGTTAATTAAAGTTTTGTTTCAAGTAAAAAAAAAAAAAAAGAAAATCTTCATGAGTTGCATTTTGAATGATCTTATTGTGAATAACAGGAAGAAAATGCTGTCTAGTGATTCCAGTCTCTTTATCCTTTGTATGCAAAAGCTTTATGGAATATGGTAGCATATGGTCAGTTGAGAGATACTGCTGTTGGCAGGAAAAAAGTCTAGCATTAGGTAAATTACATACGTATGTATCCTAGTAACATTTTTGTTTCAAACGTGAAATTTATGAATCAAATCCAAGGCTGGCAACCTTCTCATCGTGCTAAATGGGATATTGGAAGGGCCTAGTGTGTCAGAGAAATGACATGGGCATTAATTCAAGCTTGCCTCTTGCCTTGGTAGTCTGGATAAGATAGTAGCACAAAGCAGCTGAGAAAACACAGCTTTTGACGGTGGAAGAGGAATCCCCTGTAATAATAAGAAGAAGATAATAGTCTTCCAAACCAGAAAACTGTTTTTGAGAGAGAGTCTATTAATTTATCCTAAAAGTAATGAGAGACAGTTACTTCAAAAAGGTACACAGTGCAGATTGTAAAGACTGTTCTTCAGATAAGGACAAGGTCTTAATGTACCTTGGAAGTTTTTAAGACACTTCAAAAGCTGCAAAGATGAATGTAAGAAAGAATCTGGCAGAGAGAACTTGTAGTTTTATACCATGTACTTTCCCCAGAGGAATGCACATATCCCAGTCACAACGTACAATATCCTTTTTTGTACCTGGATATTTATTTGTGGAGACCGTTCTTAAGCAGTGAGATAGAATTACTTGAATAATTCTTGCAAACACACGTATCTACAGGATACAAGGATTTCCTGTGATCTCTGACAAAGAACTGCTACGTCCCCCCCTCCCCCCCCCAACACTTAGTGAAGATTTGTGAAAACACTCTGTTTATCAGGTCATTTTTCTCAAGTGTTGAAAAAAGGAGAAATTATACAGCTTGCCATTTTGATGCTACATTAATCTATTAAATCTGGTATTTGCAAAACATTGGCCCTTACGAATACCAGATGACCCTACCAAGATGACGCTGATTCATTTCAAACTTGCAAAGCCAACTTCCAATAGAGTTCTGAGCTGTAGTCCTTAAACGCTTTTTCATTATGAAGCTTTTGTGGGGGTTTTCTTCTTGCACATGTCTTTCGTTCACAGATACTGACTTTCAAAGGAGGATAAACACTATTGGCATTGTGTCAGCAGGGCAGGAGGAGGGAGCAGAGGAGGTCACTCAAGAGTATACCGTTTCCTTTGCAATATTTTACTTGCTTATTTAAGGTTTTAAATCTTGATGTTGATTTCCTCACCAGAACCTTTGAAAATACACCTCTGTTGCTCTTTTAAAATATTTCTTACATTATTGTTGCATAAACGTAGTGGTAGACTAGTAAAACCTGCTTTTTTAGTTGTTAGTGTAGCACAAGTCAATAAATTATTAGTCTTGTCATTGGTATGGAGAAGCAAAACTTGCCAGATACGGTGATTATTTCTGTATCACATTAACCTTTCGTAATGAAACAATGGAATTCATTGGTGCTGCAAAGCCCTGTTTTTTGTTAAAAATCAGCTTTGCAGGTGTGCACCGAATAGAATCGTGGATGAATAGGGATTGTGTTTAAATGGACAATGTAACTTTGAAAATGAAATGTTCTACTTGTTCTTCTGCTTGAAGTAGACAAAGGTATTGTAAAGGCGAAGGAGTTCTTTCCAGCAGTAAGTGTTGCCATTCACTGTATTACCTGTGGACTTACACTAAGCCAAGAACATAGAATGATCCTCAAAAATCCCAGCCCCTCTGTTTTTCTCACTCTGAAAATACATGGAGAGGAAAGGCTAAAGGATGGGGACTGTTCTTCCTTAAAATGATTCTTCTGGTTGGCACCTAATACTTCCTCTTTTGTGTTATCCAAGTTCCATGACATAGCCAGTCTTCTGCCAGGTAATTAACTATTCAAGTTGTGTTTGAGCTAGAAAATGATCCATTTAACTTTGCCATAAAATCAGTAACATTTATATAGGTTATTTTTGTCTTATCCTGTTAGGTGTAAGAATTTGTCTGTATCTTTCTGGAATTCCTATTGGATGCTGCCCTCTGATGTTTGTGGAATGAACTGCTTTTGGGAAGCTGCTTTTAGGTAGGATCTATTATTAAATAGTACTTTATTATTTGATTGCAGACAGGTGTAGCTGATAAGTATTTTTGGCTAGTTAGCAAGGTGACAAAGCAAAATATTTTGATTGCTTCACATGCATTTCACCTGCTTATATTATGGTTGCCTTTAGCTGGGCTTTCTCCTGTTCTATTATGTTTGTAGACTCAAGTGTTATTACAAAGAGTAGATTTTTTCAGTTATGTTGCTTCATTAAATAGAGACTTGCTAAGATTGGTAAAAAGTCTATCTGAATATAGTCTGAAAAGTTACTGATGAATTAATTATTTTTGATAAATAAAACTTGCTGTACAGTAATACCCGTGATGTAACTTGCAATAAAAACTGGCAGATATGTTTGGTAGTTAAGTTTGGAGTTTTTTTATTCAAGTTACATGTTTTATAGAATTTGAGGAGGGTACTTCATCCAAAAGCACTGAAACAACCATTTTAGAATGTGCTTTATGATACAGTGTGTTAAAGCATAGACTGTGTCCTTAAAGTTGCATCTTTAACAGTAAGTTTAAATGTTTTGATGTGGTTGTTCAGATGCTTTAGGCTGTCAGATTATGGAAGTAGCTTGAAAGGAAATGGAAGAAGCCTTAAGCTACTTGATAGATACGTTCTCTGACCTGCGTAGTTCTCTTCAGTATGTAACTAAAGTCGTAAGTCAATTTTTTGTATATTTAAAATTTTACTGATCATCCTTTGATATGGTTATCTCTTCCTCTTAGTCTGAAGCTTGAATATTTCTAGGGAAGCAAAGGAAGAAAAACAAGTTTAGCTTCACAAGACACAATGTATTTTTGAAAATTATGATTGTGGGAAAGGTTTTACATCGTTCCCCTGTTCCTCTCTGCTTGTGTGCTGTCAGTGCTTTTTAAGCTCATCAGTTGCCAAGAAGTTACTTAAAAGAGATGGGTTAGATTGATTTTTAGTCTGTTAGTGAACTGCACCTGTAATTCGGGAATGCTGAGTCTTTTTCACTGCCCTTGGTAGCCAGTGTGTCAATCCACAGGGATTCATCTGACTTGCCCTTTGGCAGACTTAGCTGTCGGAATGGACTCAATTAACTTTTTTTTCCTTTTTTTCCTTAAAGGTTAGCTTTTGGGAGTTTAACTTTATGAAGTTTAGCACAGGGGGGTAACCAAATGTCAGTGCAGTTGTGGCAGAGGGTGCAGGGGCTTAGCCTATACTTAGTGGAAGGACAGGATGTGACCATAAGTTTCATTCATCCATGGACATCTGAGCAAGTCTAACAGTTGTGCAGTGCTGAGAGTGCTGTCTTCTGACTCCAGTGACCATGATGATGTCCATGAACAATACAATGTAATGCACTAAAACAGCAGAAAAATTCCTTACTGGATTTTCTGCCAGGCTTAAGGCAAGTGGGACCTTGGAACCAGAAGTAGAGAAACCCCATGCAGTTCCTTTGCACGTATCTTAAGCTGTAACTTGTATTATTGTATTAAGAATGCCGTATGTGGCTGTGAAGACAAGTTGGTTGAAGTACGCATTGATTATGACATTACTGGGTGAGTGCAATTTCTTTTATGGTGAAACAGTTGTCGTGGTGAACTCCTAATATGCTTAAATGTGTAAAGGGGATGTGGTGTTCAGATTAATAATTTCAGACTGGGTTTGATTATTTTATCAATATATTACTATTAAATTAATCTCCATATGTTGTGCTGACTCTGGTGCTTGTTGAATTCCTCAGTGAGATGCTCAACTTCAGAGAGGTCCCCCTTGCCTCCCCCAGACTTTATTTATTGCTTGCTCTGTTTAGTAAATTCAGTTGGTTTCAGAGAGGTGCAGTGAGTTTGTGCAAGAGAGGAGGTGGGGAAGATGGCAGAGGGAAGGAGAAAGTGCTCCCTCTTTGGATAGCAGCAAGCAATTACAGTAGCTCAGCATCTGAACCAGCTGCCTATGCCTCATTTCCTTCTATGTGCTGGAATGACACAGACGATAGTTGAAGTTCGGTTTCAGCTTTGGATAGGAGTTAGTATTTTGTTTAACTCTCAAACAAAATAGTGCATTATAGAAGCTGAAGGGTTTAGACCTTTGATAGCATCTTATGCTTCAAATGCGATACGTGGTGGTAGTTCTCAAGTTTGCTGTTAGATTTTTGGAGGAAGAGGAATGAACTTAATTCCATGCAAGTTTATTAACCACACCAAATGATGTCTAGCATTCTTGTTTTCTGAGATTGTATGTGCAGGGCTGCTTCAAGATTCTTCATGAAGATAAAGCCTCTTGAAAGCTTTTTCTGTAAAGAGGCAACATTGTGGTTCTAAACTGGGTATCTTTTGAAATAGAAAGGATTGAGAATTCTACCATAGTGTCTTATTCCAAATAATTTGATCCTGGGTTGACTAAGCCTTTGTGTTCTTGTTAAGTGCAGTTGTGGTAGTGAGGTGCAGAATAAAGGTGGACTCTGAAGAGACTGGGATAGGGAGAGGGATATAAGAAAAACCTAAGAGTTACATATCTGATTGAAATCTTAGGATAGCTAACTCCACTGCCTATAGATGTGCCAACAAAATAATGGGAATTCCAATGAGTTTGCTTTTAATAGAAATGGCAGAGTCTGGTCATTGAACTGCACTAATACTTATCTTGAATCTTCTGTTTGGCCTGGTTTAATCCATAAAAAGAGAACAAAAGTATTTATCCAGATCATAAATCAGTTTGTGAATGGAGATTCTGGTGTTCTATTTGCTAAGCAAAGCAGAACAAGGAATCCATTCCCCACTCCCCCTGGGCAGGCAGGAGTTCAGCCATCCCCAGGACAGCAGGGCTCCATCACGCCCAACGGGGACTGGGGAAGACAAACGCCATCGCTCCCAACGTCCCCCCTTCCTTCTCCTTCCCCCAGCTCTATATGGGGAGCACGACGTCCTACGGGCTGGGATCTCCCTTGGGTCAGTTGGGGTCGGCTGTCCCGGCTGTGTTCCCCCCAACTTCTTGTGCCCCCCCCAGCCTCCTCGCTGGTGGGGTGGGGGGAGAAGCAGAAAAGCCCTTGGCTCTGGGTGAGCACTGCTCAGCAGGGACGGAAACATCCCTGGGTTATCGACACTGTTTTCAGCACAAATCCAAAGCATAGCCCCATACCAGCTGCTATGAAGAAAATTAACTGTACCCCATCCAAAACCAGCACAGAGACCTATAGAGTAATCTGGAAATTTTTTAGGAGAGAGGTATATATATAGACTTCAGTATGACTCATGCTATAGCTAATTCAACATCATTTGAAATAGATGAGCTCTGAGCAATTGCTGATTCTAATAATGGATAATAAGGATCTTCCTTCTTTAAGTTAATCAGTGAAAGATCAATTGCCTATACTGTATGTGGGAAGGATTTTGAAGCTATTCTGCCCTCACATTTTTTTATCACCATTCTGATTATCAGCATTATTGAGACAGAAAGTCTTGTGTTGTGCTTTTGGTATAGAATATTTGTTAGCTTTTGCATTGATAGAGGAAGCATGAGATCACTTTTATATATCGTGGTGTAGATTTTTATCAAAAATTTTAAAAATGCTGATAAAGATAACATGGTGCTCAGGTTTTGCATGATCTAGATGATGTGTATCTTTTCTAGTACACCTTTCAAGGTGCTCAGTGTCATCTAGCTGGTATGGCTGCTTATTTCCTACTGAGACTGATTAAGATGAAATTCTTAGGGGTCATTGCTATGGCTATCCGACCTGCCTGATTTCAGTTGTTGGATGTTGCTTCTAAGTGGGTTTTAACTTGCGTTGCCAGTTAAAAAATAAGTTTCACTATTTTTTGAGTATATAGAGGTCTTGGTGGTGTGGACATATTGAGATGAATTGTGACAGTCCTCAAAAACAGGAGTTCTTTAAACTAGCCAGCTTATTGGAGGATGGGCCTTTGAATCTTTATAGTCAATTTTTAAATGACTAATGTATTGTAACTTCAAACCTAATCTACTACTTGAGTTTGTAATTGAATAGATGACATTTGGACATCATATGCACTGGTATCATTAGCATACTTTTACGAAATAAGCTCTGATTATGACCTATTTTTAATTCAGTGCAGTAGTAGAAAGTTAAGAAGCTGAACAAAACCTAAAATTTTCATCACCTTCAAATCCAGATAATTTCTGTAGTTACCTTGATCCTACTTCTAATAAGTGTGGGAATGATTTAGCAGTTGTGTTTTATTTAGTGTAGGTTTTGTTGCCTTCTCACTCTGCCTATTTGCTTTTATTTTTCTGGTGACTAAAGGCTGCTGGGGAAGGCTCCTTAATGATTGATTGAATTAGATCAAACACAAAGCATTAAAAGAAAAAAGGATGTGATAAGTAAGCCATCTGTATTATATTTACCTATCTACTGTTTGTTTTTCTGAGGCGTGTTGTGGTGCCAGGTTTGAAATAATACAGGTTGATTATATTAAAATATTTTTTCCTGTATATTCTAATGAATATAATTTGCATTTTTTATGCTAATTGTCAAAAAACTTGTATGGGTAAAATATTGGCACTGATAATGTGGTTAGCTTTTTATATTGAAGAAGAAAACACATTTGCAGTAGGCTTCTGTTTGTTCTTTTTGTAAGTGTAAACAACTTTAATACAGCTGAGCCTGGCAACCTAGTCCATTTGGTTATAATATCAAGGAAAGTTAGTTCCTCTGTGGAAGGACTAAGAGTTTATTAAGCTACCTCGTTTAGGAAGCTGAATATTGCATGCTTCGGGTGCATTACAGACCATATGGAGAAAAGATCAAAGAAAAGCAAGGTTGTAGCTCTATCAGAACCAGTGTAGGAAAACTTGTTTTAATGTAGAATAATTTTAAAAATGTTTTTTGTAACCTACAAAATAATTCTTACATCCTGGTATTACCATTATGTAATACAGTGGTGGTTGTACATAAAAACTAGCGGTGCAAGTTAGGATGACAGCAGTTTTCTCAGAAAATGACAAATATTTTTACATTGTTCAAAATTCATGCAATTATATTAAAAGTGGTAACTCCTCAATGGGCCAGAGTAAAATTTGAAAGGACAACTGAGGTCAATTTATTGCTTCAGTTATTCGTACCACTCTGTGCTCTCAGTATCTGGATACTCATCTTTCCTTCCTTGGCTTCCCCAGCTGTGTTAAGGGAGCAGGAGTGGACAGCTTGATTGCCAGTGAAGTTGGGCAGGGAGCTTCCTCTTGATCCCTAGTCATGTTCTTAGTAGTACATCAACGGATGGGCAAAAGGAGCTATAGTGCACAAAGTTTGTAACAGAATTACGGGTGTCTGTGGTTCCTCCGTGGCTTTCCGTAATAACAGTGCCACTATACTTGAATGTGGCTGAAAACCAGGAGAAAAGTAAAATTGCCCTTGGTCACACTGACAGCTCTTTGAACAGTACCCAGGTCGCAGTAGTTGCTGTAACACTGCGGCTGCTCTGGAAGGTTTGGAGCTTGGAAGGCGGCAGTGTGTGCGTGCAGCAGAAGCTGTTGTACGTGGCCTCAGTAAAGCAGGCTAGGATTGGGACAGGCTTAATGATCACAAATTAGATGGAGCTGTACGCAGGGTTCCTTATGTCTATCTGGGTGTTCCTGAGAGTTTGGTACCCTCTCACCTGTGCTCCTAATGCGTTATGTAAGAATAAGAATAGGAGAACCCTACCTTAAAGGTATGCAGGAGATGCCCAGCTGCAATACCTTGTGCCAAGTCTAGAGGGCAGAGCTAGGATTTTCATGGAGCTGATGAGTATTTTAGCGATGATATCATTTGGGTTTGGGTTTTTTTCCAAGTTCAGCTGGGATGCAGTGAAGGGTCTGGAAGAGTACAACTCATCAAAACATACCTCTGTAGCTTACTACCAAATTATTACTTCATAATTTTAATTGACCTAGAAATGCTAATTTAATATACAGTGTGTCATGGTACACATCTTTAAACATAAGGCAGTGTCTTGACAGGCAGGCTCTGGAAAATCTTGTTGTAGCAGATTCACTAAGCATATCCAGCTATGTTCCTCTGTCAGAGGTTATTAACCCCACAGCAGAATTAATCAGTACAGAATGAAGGTCTGCACTTCAAAACAGAAATACTTCAGGGCAAGGCTTGTACCTGGCCTTATGCTGCTGAGGAGCAGCGTGTTTTAAAATACACGTTTTTGCTCTCACAGTGTCAAAGTGGGTGGTTTTAAATGTGTTTTCTACACTCATGGGAATATGCATGGTGCTCTCTCTCAAGTGTTTTATTTCATTTATTTTTACTTTCCCTACCCACTCGTGTCATTAGTATCCTTAGACAAATGAAGTTCTCTTATTTGACCCTAAACACTCAAATCCTGTCATGGCTTCCTGCTCAGTATGGGATTACAGGTGCTTTCTTTGTTCTTCCATTTTCATTACCGGAGGTTTCCCTGCAGGAGCTAGGACTCCCACATTATTGAAGATTTCTTTTTCTTTAGAAATTAGGGCTGCCAAGTTCTCCTTGTTAGTCTGTCCAAAAGCCTTACTGAAATACAGTTTTATTTCACTCTATTGTTGCTTTTTCCAGCTTTGACACTAAGTTCGCCCACACCAAAACATCAGGCTCCTAGTAATAAGAAGTGTGTATATAAAAATCTGCATTTGTATTTTTGTGTTTTCCATGTTGCCTTCGAACATTTTTTTTTTTAAAGTATCTCCTGTCGTGCTTTAAGCCCAGCCGGCAGCAAAGCACCACAAGGCCACTTGCTCACTCCTTCCCCCCGGTGGGATACGAAGGACAGGGAGGGATCGCTCACCAATTATGGTCATGGGCAAAAAACCTAGACTCAACTTGGGGAAAAACAACAGAATCAATTTAATTTACTACCAATCAAATCAAAATAAGGATAATGAGAAGTAGAACCACATCTTAGAACACCTTCCCCCCACCCCTCCATCCTTCCCAGCTCAACCCCACTCCCAATTTTCTCTACCTTCTCCTCCCCAGCAGCGCAGGGGGATGGCGAATGGGGGTTGGGGTCGGTTCCTCACCCGTTGTCTCTGCCGCTCCTTCCTCCTTAGGGGCAGGACTCCTCACTCCTCCCCTGCTCCATCGTGGGGTCCCTCCCATGGCAGACAGTCCTCCATGAACTGCTCCAGCTTGGGTCCCTTCCATGGGCTGCAGTCCTTCAAGCACAGGCTGCTCCAGCGCGGGCTTTCCCATGGAATCACAGCCATTTTGGGTGGCCTCCGCTCCCCCGCTCCCCTCCATGGGCTGGGGGGGGAAAGCCTGCTGCCTCACCATGGGCTGCGGGGGCATCCCCTCCTCCTCCTCCTTCCCTGACCTCGGTATCCGCAGAGGGGTTCCTCTCACATTCCAATCCCTCGACTCGCTGTGGGTTCCCCTTCTGAAATCTGTTCTCCCAGAGGCTCTACCGCCGTCGCTGACGGGCTCGGCCTGGGCCAGCGGCGGGTCCAGCTTGGAGCCGGGGGAGCTTTGAGCAGCTTCTCACAGGAGCCGGCCCTGCGGCCCCTCTCCTGCTACCAAAACCCCGCCATGCAAACACATAACATCTCCTCACTTTTGAAAGTGTCTTAACACTTTTAGAGCCTGGATTTGAAGTTCAGTAAGGGTATTGCTGTGATACTCTGATACCAAACTTGCTCAGGTTCAAACAAGTTACAGTTCTTGTAAAATACATTTTGCTCACAGTCAACTCAGCTACTGAACTGCTAAAAAAAAAAATCTGTATTGCTGAAAAATCTTGTGTCATCAGGTCATACCAGACCCAGGGCTGTCTAAATGAACAAGGTTTTCCTTTCCCTGTCTTGTGGTGAGGTGGTTGCATGACTAACTGCAGTGGAGAGCAGTGGAGGGAAGATGGGGAAAAGGGTTACAGAGGCCGGAAAATTCAAGAAGGAGAAGTAGAGAAGGGAGCAGTTGAGGGCGGATAATTTTGAAAGGACTTAGGGGAAGGACCAAAGTCATGTAGACATAATATTGAAGAAGGGAATGAAACAAGTCATGGCATAGATAACTGGCTCTGTGGGTGGGTTGTGTTAATATTGAAGGTGAGACTGCAGAGCTCAAGCTGATAAACGCTGCTGGACAGCTTAAACTTCATGCTACTTCTAGCAGGACAAGGAGGAAAAAGTGATGAAAGATGCTGGCAGCAGAGGATTAGCATGAGAGTTTAAGTAGTTAGTATCCCTGGATGAAGATGGGGCAGTGATTTCCCTCTGGGAGTGGAGAGGTGTATGTGTAGGGAGACGAGCAGCACTGGAGGCCTGGTTATTAAAAAGGAGGCTGTGATTGCCAGTCATCTGTGTGCAGGGAAGTCATATGCAGCTTATAATCGCTAAAGGGTGTCTTGTCGTGGAGTCTGGAGTAAGAACCACAATTCTGGAGTCTCATAACTTCTCCTGCTGTAATATGTCTTTATGTCTCATCCCCTTCTTAGCGGATAGTCCCCAGAGGGAATGGTGGCCTGTTCTTTCCAATGCCTTCTTGCTCCATCTGCTTCAGGGGTAAAGCTTTGTGTTGTGGACTTAACAGATCTGAGTCCAGCTGTTCCTCATACTGGGCAGCTGAAATTCAGTTGTTATTAGCTTTTTCTAAATATTTTTTTGCCTTTAAAAAAATTACTTTTAAGCACAGATTTAAAAAATTGAACTAATGAAGTCAGAAACTCGTAAAACAGAGGTCGTGTGAACGAAGTGACTGTAAAAGCATTATAATATGATCAGTTTGGGTTTTGTTGTGTGGCTTGAAATGTTCTTTTATTCACAGATGTCACTAGATGTAGAAATAATAAAATAGTCTTTAAATCTCAATGCGTTTTAGAGTTGCTTTGGCATAATTTTCATCATACCTTACTCATGGAAAGCTGTGTGTTACATATGGTTCAGGAACTTGGCTTTCAGCTATGCAGTTTGTGTAGGTTGTGCCCTTATTTATCACATGACCTTGCAATATCACTGTAGGCTTTCATGACTTCAGGGCTTAATTATTGTAATTCCCTTTTCAGTGGATTAGTGATGAGGCTAATCTGCTGCTTGCAGCTTGTTCAGACTGCAGCAGCGTACTTATTTGTGGGTTTCAGCTACCCTCATCACATTCAGCTTGCTTTGTGTTTTTTACATTAGCTACTTACTACACAGTGTAATGTTTAAATTAGCTTTATGTATAAAGGCCTGAATGAGCATGCCTCGGTTACATTTAAAGATTCTATTATATATTTTTTTTTTTCCTGTTAACCTGAACTAATTTTTCAGGTTTTGCTGCAAGACTTATAAAAGGTTTCAGTCTATGGATTAAATAGTCTGAATATAGATGTCTGCATATAGGTGTCTATGTCAAGTAGGTCTCAAGAGGTCATTAGAATTGAAAGAGTGTAGAGAATGATCCGGGTGACTAGCCGCTAAGTTGCTGAGAAGTAAACGGCTGGTGTTAACTGAGAAGCACTTGGGTACCCTAGATGTCTCCTTAGGACTAGTAGATACAACATGATCTTTGAGACACCCAGTCCTTTTGGACTGGTACCTGGAGGTCAGGTGCGATGTTCTAGCGCTTATTAAATGTCACTATACCTATGTTAAAAAGTTGAATCAAGCCCTTTGTATTTACTTTGAAATAAGATAAATTGCTGTCTGTTCTCCATATCCTGCTCACTAGATCTCCATTGGCTTTAATGAGACTTTGGACACGATCTGTATGTCAGCATCTTCATTTAGATGTCCTATTTTGGATCTGAATCCTACCTATGAGGTCTTTCATTTATGTGATTTTTAATAATGCCCCAAACCTCGACTTAAGACTGACTGCATGTTCTAATTAAAATTTTATTGATCTTAAATCCCTGGGATGCTGGAGTTTTTTAGTTCCAAGGCATTAACCTCTTCCAAAACTCAGAATGTTTTTTAAATGCAGCCATTATTTATGGCATTAAACTTCAGCAGTTTACAGTGATATCTTTGCTTATATTTTGCCTCATGGAACTCAAAATAATGTGTGTTGCTCTTCCATGCCTTAAAGAAAAAAAGGCATATTTGCGTAGTATCTTTTGTCAATTTAAAAGAAAACTTGTATGCATCTAAATGTTTTCGTTACATAAATTGGGTGGAGGTTATGTGCTAAGAATCACATCTGTTAATTCTGTTTTGAAGTGTTTCTCCCTTTGGCAAGTTTCTAAGAATGGGTAGTATGTTTGCCAAGCATTTCTCTACTGTTACTAGTTTGGGAGAGTGTTTTCTAACTTAAGAATTTTTTTTGTCTGAATAACTTGGAATTAATCTTGTAATTTAAACCTTCAGATACTCTTAGTTCTATTAGCCCCCTTCTCCCATAGTCCGTGCGAATAGCTGAAGTGCAGAGTATTGGTTTGAAGATTGGCTTTGAGTTGACCTATGTTTAAAACCCTTGAAAGCTTTTTTGATTAAATGTATGAAATCCAACAGAACATGGTTTCAGGTTTAGCATGTCCACTATGTTTGCCACCAAGCTAATGGTATTTACCCGATGATAATTTTAGCCTATTTTATTAAAATAATGAAATAACTTTTAAATGTACCCTGTTATCATGGTTTAACCCCAGACAGCAACCCCAGATGCAGCCGCTTGCTCTCTTCACCTCCACCCAGTGGGATGGGGGAGAGAATAGGGGGGAAAAAAAAGTAAAACTTGTGGATTGAGGTGAGAACAGTTTAATAGGAGAGAAAGGAAGAAAATAATAATGACAGTAACAATAATAAAATGACAATAATAATAATAAAAGAATTGGAATACACAAGTGATGCACAATGCAATGGTTAACCACTCGCTGACCAATGCCCAGTCAGTTCCCGAGCAGCGATGCCCCCAGGCCAACTCCCCCCAGTTTATATACTGGGCATGACATCACATGGTCTGGAATACCCCTTTGGCCAGTTTGGGTCAGCTGCCCTGGCTGTGTCCCCTCCCAACATCTTGTGCCCCTCCAGCCTTCTCGCTGGCTGGGCAGGAGAAGCTGAGGAGTCCTTGACTTAGTCAAAATGCTGCTTAGAGGCAACTGAAAACATCAGTGTGTTTCAACATTCTTCTCATGCTAAATCCAAAACATAACACTATACCAGCTACTAGAAAGAAAATTAACTCAATCCCAGCCAAAACCAGGACACCTGTATAATGCATACCAGGCACTTCTCAGCATAACTGTTGGACAGCTGTCTTCAGGAAGAAAGGACTTTCCAATCCCCACACCTTGCACTGGTTTAGCCCCAAGGACATGGGCAGTGCATGCGGTCAGTGTACCCGAGGGATTTTCCAGAACCACTGGGAGCACCAGGACATCCCACAGGGCCATTTGAGCTGTTAGTTTCAGCCCCTTCCAACTGAAGTTGTACTCCTGAAGGATGGAAGTTGAGGAGAAAGCTTTTGCATTTTGCCAGTGCTTGGGAGAAGCCCTGAACCATGGATTTGACAAAAGGACTTACTGGAGCAGAAAACGGATAAAATGCCTAGATCACTCAAAAATGTTCTTAACTGAACTTCTTAAAAGTAGGGGTTATCTCACTTTTGTTGTTGAGTTTAACTCTGCTATATTTATCATGTTTACCTATCTCCGTACTGAGTCCAGGGAAAGAGGAGAAAATGAACTTGTGCATAGACTTAATGTGCTGTCAGCCTTTCACATTTCAATGTAACTTCATGTGATCGTTCTTTTAACATAGTTATTTTGATGTAATTCATTGCTAGTAGCAGGTAGTAAGATTACTAAGAAAATAAATGTTTGTTTGTTTAGTTTCCATATAGCTCTTCCATACCTTGTATTTCCCTCATAGGCTGGGGTGGTGGGAGTGAATATGAGAATAGTTCAGGTTAAACACAAGCCTACATACAAGGTGTAATGCTGTAGTTTGTATGTTCTGTTTGAGTCATCCTTTGCTGGTTTAAAAATGATAAAGGATATTTTGTTAAATTACATGCTGCAGTAAATAATAGAGCTTTTCTTTAAGCCTGTGATAGAAATAATGTCAAATGAAAAAATATTTTTGTATCAGATATGATTATATGAAAACACATCCTTCTGAGAAAATGCATCTAGCAGTGGTTGCCTGTGGTGAAAGACTGGAGGAGACTGTTACTATGTTGAGATCAGCCATTATTTTCAGCATCAAACCTCTCCAGTTTCATATTTTTGCTGAGGACCAATTGCATGAGAATTTCAAAGACATAGTAAGTACCCACATAACTTATTTAATCAATTTGTAGTACAATTTGAGTAATATATAGCAATTTCTCTGCTTTTTGGGTAGTAGTTGTTCGACATAGTGGCAGAAATGCGGGGGTTTAAAAATAAGGTAATAGACAAGACTTTCGTAATGTTGGATGGGGATTTTTGAATTTTTTTCGTGCAGAAAAATGCCAGTTGCTGATATCAAAGCTTTTCATAGAGACAGACCAGAACTTCCTGATTTGTCATCTTGAATCTGTTAAATACAAACCTGATGTTCTGAACACAAAGCAGTTATCTTGTGCGAGCTTATTTAAAGTTGGTTTTACAAGAGAAAGACAGGTCTGTCCTATTTTGTCCCTGTGCTTACAGTATGAGTCAGCCTTATATTGTCTAAACAAAGTGAAACATCAGTCTTTGAAAATGGTAGATATGGTTATGTCTAATTTTAGTAAATTCCAGTTAATTAATAGAACATTATGACTGGAGTAGCAGTATTAGAAGCTGACTAGTAAATAGCTGTGGAGGATTGTACTATTTTTGTGCTTAAAATGTCACACTATGACATTAGTATGTTATACATACTAATATATATATGCGCTAATGTCATGTGAACAGTAACTGTGGCAAAAATTGGGTTAGGTTATTTTAAATTGAGAAGACTTCATTGGCATTTCTCCTGTGAAAACTAGTTAAGAGGGGAAAAATTTTTATTTGATGTATTTACTTTTTGGAAATACTAATTTATTTTACTTGCTCTTACTTCTGTATATGATGTGTTTTCTTCATAGTGGCCTGCAGGTGCCACTTTTTGTTCAAATATTTTGACTAGTTGACAGATTCTTGTAGTTCAGGAAGCATTTCTGTTATGAAAGAGGTGTTGCAGTTGTGTTCAATTATCAATCTGAATGGGGGATTGATGTCTTTTTTGTAATAGAATTGAACTGAAGTAATTTTTGTGATCTCTTTTCACATAGCTTGATGACTTCCCTTATGAAGGAAAAGTTAATTACACATTATATCCAATAACATTTCCAACTGAGAGTGCAGCAGAATGGAAGAAATTGTTTAAACCCTGTGCTTCACAAAGGCTATTCTTGCCAGTAAGTTATTCTGTAATAGGACAATAAAGAAGTCTGTTTATGAAGCATCAAGCTGTCCTTGTTAGTCTAATTTCTACTTAGTTTTAAATTAAGTACTACTAGTCCTAAAAGTTACTTTTATGACATCCTAAAAAACCCTCTGAATTGAACCTTCTTCTGTGGCACTAATACACTATGAATAAAAGTCCTTTTCTTACTTGCTGCATTATGGCACAGTATCCTCAGTGAGAGGTGCAAGTCATGTCATCCTCTCAGAGGTTAAGAAGGAGTTATCACTCCTCATCTCCTCATTTAGTTGGAAAGTTTCCTGCATGTGGGGGTCTGAGAAGTGTTAGAGAAAATGAAACAATAAATGGGCTATTGTTGCCAGAGTGTTTTGTGCAGCCTTTTCTTTGGTCATCCAAGACACTTCAGAAATCATACTTCAGGCTATGTGAATTCTAGCAGTGGCAGCTATCTCCCAAATACTGTCTTTTCTGGGGTTCCCTTGCACCTCTCCCTTGTTTGATTAGATGCATAGGAAAGCAAGAGAACAAGAGAGAAATAGGAGCTCCTGTTATGGTAATGTTTCACCTGTCCTGCAACCTACTCCTGAGGAGCCCCGGGATGTAAAATGTAGACTAGTGCCTTTGCATTACTATTCTATATAAAACTTCTGTTTCACTCTACAAAAATTCTCCAAAATGAGAGGAGAGGAAATGATGACAAATTTATTGACTGCAAACTGTCAGTCTAAAGTGAATTTATTTGCATATAACAAAAATGTATTAAACTTTATTGTATAATGGCAGCAACTTCTGTTTTATGAAGAGAAGCTCAATAAAACTTAAAAGTTTGGTTTTAAATTTCTTTCTCTCACAGTTAATCCTCAAAAATGTGGATTCGCTACTGTATGTTGATACTGACATCCTGTTTTTGAGACCTGTTGATGATATTTGGTCTTTTCTGGGAAAGTTCAACTCCACACAAATTGCTGCAATGGCACCAGAACATGAAGAGCCTCGTATCGGGTGGTATAATCGCTTTGCTAGACATCCCTATTATGGAGTAACTGGAATAAATTCTGGAGTCATGTTAATGAATATGACACGTATCAGAAGAAAGTATTTCAAGGTATGTCTGTTGCCTTTATTGCATTTTCTGTGGTATTGCATCTTTTAATTCTAATTCTGTTTCAGATTCATGTGGGACAGTATTTTTCAAAATATTTTTCTTGTAAATGGAATAATGCTCTCAAAATACACTGTGTTTAAAATGGTATCTAACTTGTGTTTTTTAGATGTCATTCACTGTAAGACTTGGAATTCCTGAATTTCAAGTGTGCTTGATTGTTTTAATTTTTCTTAGTTTTGAGAGATCCTGTGACTTGATACAGTCTGCTGTAGGTTACATTTGTCAGTATATATTTTGGTATTTTTTCTTCACTGTAGAGATCCTAGAAAACAGTTAATGTATACTGTAACCTAACTTTAAAAATGTGTGTGGTAGTACGACCAGGAGGTGGTGCTAAAACATTTAGTAAGTTATTTAAACTCTAGGATTTCCAAATTTTGATCTTTTACATTGTAATCAGGTGATTATCACCTTAAGTATCTTTTGATTTACTTTGAAGTCATAGTTTTTGTAGAGAAGTAAGTTCATCATGAAAGTACTTACTAAAGCAGTGCGTGCAGCAGCAGAAATGGTCATTGCTTCACAGATGGGAAGCTTTTTCTTACATACTTGAAACACAAGTACGAAAGCAGTGCTACATGATTATGCTAGGGGAAAAAGTACTTCTCTGTTTAAGAGACGTTTGATTAGGGAAAAGCAATCCTGCAGTAAAAGCTATTTGAAGGTGCACCCATAAGAGGGGCAATATAAACTTGCAGTAGATATTGCTACTTCTCCCTCATTTGCAATTTAAGAAAGATTTAGCTTTTATCTTAACATTCTTGCTATGTATTTTTTGTTATGGAAATACAGAGAATTGAAGAAAAATGGAGAATGGGTTATCTTGGTTGTACTTAAAGTAGAAAGTTATAGGTTATAGCAGCTATATTATATAGCTGTAGTTTCCCCAAGAAGAAAACTTCTCTGTATATATCATCAGTGGAATCTTGCATTGTCTACTTTATTTGTTTGTTTTCCTGATTATAGCATCTGGAGAAATGAAAATATTGAAAAGTATAACAATAAAAATATGGGACTGAAAACTGCATGTATCTTAACCTCTGACAATGCATTTCTGTGTAGCGGATTATTTTTAGTGTGGTAAACTCTGAGATAAGGTTGGTCTTTCATTCATACAGTGCCAGAATTCTGGCTGGGCTTCTCAGTACAACTTTGGTTATCAATTTCTTGGAAACTTTATGCATTTTTACTAAAATCGGAGTTAAAATTTTCAAAAGTATACAGATTATGTAGGATACTAAAATTGTCTTTCAAATTAACTGCAGTTTTCTAAAGGACAATATAAAGTCCTTTCTCCTTAACACCTAAAATTGGTGGTTTCTTAGAATTTAAGTCTATATGTACAGATTTAAGTAGGCAAAATCATTCATTAATATTTTGAAATTCAAAATGGAATATTGCAGCTTTCCCTTGCTACTAGAGGGCTGGAGTATTTTCCAGGTCCTGAAAATACTTGCAACATAGTCCTGTTGTTGCCGTGTTGCATATTTATTATGCAATGAAACATGTCAGATTGCTAAACCAAAACCAACCTTGGAGGAAGTGTTTTTTTATAATTGCTCTTTATTATGGAGGGTGAATGTCTGTGATTTATAAGACCTCAGCTGTAAGGTAGGGCACAAATCCGTATGCTTTTCTCGTGATCCTGCTGGCAAACTTCAGCATACCTAACTTGATGTACAGTTTCTGGCTAAGCGGGCCACTGAACTTAGTTCTGTAGTAAGGAAGATTGTGTGTCACAACCGATACGGGGAATCAGAACAACAACAAAAAAAGTCTTGAATTGTCCTGAAAACATTCATCTTAATGCTCTTTCTTAAATTGTTCAGTACATACTTTACTAAGCAAGTCTGCTTGATGAGTTGCCGGCTTAGCATTCATACAGTTAAGGGAAGGGAACTGAGGTTGGAATGAGCTACCCAGTGCTGTGCAAATATACTGAATACTCAGATTTATGAAAGGGCACTTGAGAAAGGGAGGCAGAAACAGAGCAAAGCTTCCCAATAGCAAAGCACATCATTCAAAGACTTTTTGATGGCTTGAGTTAAAAAAAAAAAAAGGGGGGGGGGGCAATTAACCCATTCCCTGCTCCACTTAAATTGTTTTAAATGTTAGAAATACCGCATTTTCTGCCCTTAATCATTAGTTGTGATTCTTTGGCACCCTTCCCAGGCTTAGACTTTCCCTTCAGTGTCTGATGCATATATGCTTCTGAACCTTGCTTTCGCACGTCTTCTGAATTTCATATTTGTCCAGAAATGCTTGTGTGCGCACTGTGGCTATTCCTCAAACATTTGAGACTAGTGGTACACATAAATACAATTTCACTCTTGCTTGATAGTAAGAAGTAGAAAAGAAATAAAAAAGGTGGTGTGTTCTGTATACCTGGGGTTTTGGGCAGTTGTTTGGTTTCTTTGTTTTGTTTTGGGTTTGGGGTTTTTTTGTGCGTGTGCAGCTTTTAACATGGTTGCTGAGAACTTATTTCTTGCATGAATTTAATCTTTTTCCTTCTATTCCTATACCTTTTTTCCCCCCCTGCTTTCATCATCCTGTATGTCTTTCCTGGAGTCTTAGTCTGATTATCTTTGAGCAAGATACACCGATACGATGTTTGGATGTGTGGTGTTTTGACATATATGGATTTTCTGCTTCAGCTGAAGCATTTTGAAATGCCCTCTTTGGATACCCTTCTTGATTTAAAACCTTGCCCCAGTATCTTTTAGGGCCTTGTGTAACAAATGCTGAGCATCTAGCTGAGCATCCATGTGTTTTGCCTCTGTCTTTGTATGTTTCTGGCAAGTGTAATGTTTGTTACTTGTTCAAGCTTTGAATTTGTAGAGATAGATACTTTCTCCAGTGTGACTGGCTTGCTAAGACTCTGTGTTAGACCTTATTGCCAGTGACCAGCATACTTACCAGTGGAGACTTTTTGGTATTGGAAGGCTCAGAATTGTTTCTGAAGGAGACTACCTCATGATTTCTAACCCATGCTGCTGAGTTAGTCCTTCCACCTGTTGGGCACACTGGAGAAGTGTCCTGTAGTATCAGGCTTGTGGTAGCATGCTCAGCCCAGTCAGAACAGTTTGAGTATGTTTAATCAGAGAGCTACTAGGTTACCTGAAACTTAGTCCTTGATTGTTCTCCTCTCGTATCATAGCTAAATAGTGCAGCCTGGGTAATGACTAAGCAGGAAATGAGTTTCTGTTATACAATATTGATTATTGAGATCTTGGCTTAGAGAGCACTCAGCAGGGGAACCATTTAGTTTATGCTCCCCTAGTACCTAGTGTGTGGTCCCACAAGCTTGTGGAGCATCACAGGGCCCTAAGATGCACGAGCTTTATTACAAAAACTCTGCTGTTTGTGGAGACTTGCAGAGACTTTGTTTTCATCTTCAGGTTCTTTGAAAGTCTTAAAAGGAGGATTGGTTGATATGAAAAATTTCAAGCCTCACAGTAAAACTTTGAAAAGGGTTTAGTGTAGTTGAGACTATACACAGTAGGCCTGAGAGTGTATGGCTTCCCTTGTGACTGATAGTAAAGGAGCTACTAGTCTCAAGCCTTTAGAAGAGAGGTAAACCAAATTCAGGGGTAGGGACTATCATAATACCCCTTGCCAGCAACACTGCAGATGCCTTTGGACCTTTACAGATACTGTCCCATGTCGTGTCCCATTAACTCTTTCAGTCAAATACAGTAGAACTAGAAAATGCTTGATTGTCTTATAGGAAGGTCTGAATTTGTTTATATTCATTCAGGAGATTCAACAAATTCCTCAGGGAGTGTAAAAGTTCTGGAAATTTTTGTACCTTTAAAAAGCTGCCTGTAGACCTTTTTGTATGACTGTCTAGTGGCTAGAGCACTTGTCTAAACAGTGGAAGTTTTGGATCAGGATATTCCTCCAATACAATGGATTTGAACCTGTGGGTTTGTCATGGTTTAACCCCAGCCAGCAACTAAGCACCACGCAGCCGCTCACTCACTTCCCTCCCCACCCAGTGGGATGGGGGAGAAAATCGGGAGAAGAAGTAAAACTCGTGGGTTGAGATAAGAACGGTTTAATAGAACAGAAAAGAAGAAACTAATAATGATAATGATAACACTAATAAAATGACAACAGTAGTAATAAAAGGATTGGAATGTACAAATGATGCGCAGGGCAATTG
>NW_010972842.1:5381199-5470518 GCF_000737465.1 Haliaeetus leucocephalus | reverse complement strand
AGCTGAAAAGTCCTTGACTATAGTCTAAACACTACTGAGCAACAACTGAAAACATCAGTGTTATCAACATTCTTCACATACTGAACTCAAAACATAGCGCTGTACCAGCTACTAGGAAGACAGTTAACTCTATCCCAGCTGAAACCAGGACAGGGTTCTTTGTCTGTTGTAGTTTCTTCAGCCTGAAATTACAGGCTGAGCTGCCTGAGGCCTTCAAGCATCTTTCTTCTGTTGTCACATTGATTTGTAAGAGTCAGGAGGAACCAGAAGATTAATAAATAAAAAGGAGAACGGGAGACTTTAGCCAATAGTTATAGTGCTCACCCGGGTAACAGAAAACCTGTAGTTCCTGTGTTATTCCAAGGTTAAGTCGTCTTTTATCCGCTTAATGATTCAAGCCTCAATCTTCTCAAGACTCTCAGGTCTATTCGTTTCAGACAAGCACCCTACCTACTTGGCTATCTGTGGTGCCTGATGGAAGTTGTCACTCCTGGTCCTAACTATCTTATTTGTCTTCAGTGTTTTGAGACTCTGTGTATATATACAGTATAAATATATGCACTGTATATATACATATATATGCACACATGTGTATACATATGTACAGATACATACGCATGAACATGTATGTTATTGAACATAGTGTGATCATTAAACAGTGCGTAACTGGACGTAAGACTAGAATTGGTAATGAAGCTTCTGATGGTTAGTGCCTGCCTGTTGTCTTTGCTAAGCAGCAGTTAGAAAATGGAAATGTAAAACATGCAAGAGTATTTAGGAGGTGGAAGAGGTAATAGTAGGTGACTTTTTTTATATTTGTATACACACAGATGTAGATAACTTTAAACTGGAAGAGACATAGCAAATACCACAGATACAGTGTTTTAACAAAAAGTCCTAGGCCAGCGAATAGAGAACAATGACTTTTATCAAATTTATTAAGGAATTTAGTTGTTGTGATGCCTGAGACACAGGCAGTCATGGAAAGGAATGAGGTCTTAGAAAATCAAACAAGCCCCAAACAAAATAACTCCAGATAGTATGTGCAAAGGAGAGGTTTCATGGGTATGCTTTAGACAAAAAAAGATGAAAGTTCAGAGAGTTTCTATGACCTAATCTATTATACACTTTTTTTTTTTTACCATTCAGTATTGCTGTATAGTTCCAAGAAATATGGTGAGCCTGTGCAAAAGCTAATTGCTTCTAAAAGGAAGGTTCCCATCTCTTAGCAGCTGCTTTCCCCTGCCTGCTTTTCTTATTTACTTTGTCCTAGCTTCTGGTGTTTGTTGGTCCTTTCTATGATTCAATTAAGTTTGGTAACAGTAGAAAAAAGAAATCCTTCTGCTGGGTTAGTGAAGTAAATCAGCTCACAAAAACATCTAGGAAGCGTTAGGACTACACTGTTAATGCAAGAACAGGATAGTCATGCAACCAGAAGGGAGAGGGCTTGCTCTCATTTGTCATTAAAGAAATTTAAATCGGCCTACTGTTTGTAGAACACAGCTGCAGTTTGTTTAGATATTGCTGTGTGATATGAGTATTTTTCCTCAACTTTGTATTTTCTTACTAGAATTAAGAGAAAGGTAATACTAGGTTGCTACAGGCTAAATGTGATGGCTCTTGTAAGTCTGACTTCAGCCTTGGCCAGGCAGAAGTCTTCTGGGACAGAAATCAGTAATGACCAAACTAATTAAAACACAGCATCTAAACCAAAAATAGATATAGGAGAATATCTTAATGTCCTTATCTATATGTTGTTCTTACACGATTTCTTCCACTCAAAAAACCCTAGAATTTTGAGGGTTCATAAACCTCTTTAACCTTCTTTGCAACTTGTTGAATATTGGAGAGGAGGTTTATATTCTGGAAATTCTTAAGTTACCATAGAGTTATTTTTCTCATATTTACTTGAGTAACTTTTGAAAAGCAATTCTATCATCAATTTGGATTGAACTTGTCATTCTACTTCTCACACTGTTTGACCTCACTACAAGTTATAGTAGAATTTTAAAGGAGGAGGTTGTATAACTATTCAAATAGTTTCTCCTCGTTTGTGATTCTTACACTGGTTTCATTATACACCAGTGTTAATAAAATAATATATATCTCTTTTCTATTTATGCAAAAGTTATTGAAATATTACAGTTTCCAATTCTTAAATCTGATAGCGCTATTTGTCAAGTAGTATTGCTTCTAGACATCTGGCAGTGTGATGTGTGCTGTTACCTGCTCTGCATCTTCTTGCGATATACTCTGGATTTCACTGCTATTAAAACTATACAAGTTAAATGAAAAGTATATGAAATAACGACTTCAACAATTTGAAGTAATATATCTATGGGTTGCTCTAAAATGTATTTACTACTCTATATTCTCTTATTATTATCCTGGTATCACTGAGCTAATTTAATTCCATTTTCAATTCTTAGCATTGAGCCTAGATTTAAACCTTAGGTCAATATTCTACGGATGGCAAAGTTCAGGTGAGGGAGTAATCTTTACCCACTGTGATTCAGTCCAGTTTATTTGCTTTTTGGAAGGTTTTAGCTTGGTGTTAAGCCCGTGTTTTCTTTTGTTTAATCACATTGCACTGAGCCTAATGATAATTCTTGTTAGAGAAGAATTCTCTTGTGCATTTCTTATGCCTGCTTTCATCAAATACTTGCAAGCAATCATAGTCATAAATTTTTTAGGACGGGAGGGACTGTAATATTCCATTTGGCTTCTTGGATAATATAAGCTATAGATCTTTTTTGTATTAATTCTTGTCTGAAATCTGATAGTATTTCTTTTTTTAGTCTTCAGTTCTGAAAGCCCTTCATATTTGAGGGCTGAAATGATTTGAGGAAAGACTAAAAACTGAATTGCTAATTTTTGCACTTTCTAGCTTGTCAGTGGAAAGCTTGGAGAAGAAAGTCTTGATACTGTAATTCTAAAACTGAGTATTTTGCTCCTGGTAATCTTTTCTGTTTCTTAATATGGTATTCCTGTATACAGATCCCAAACCGTACTGGAGTTCTAAATTTTTTTTTTTTTTTTCCAACTTGGTTGTACTTGTTCAGGAATTTTCTCTCTTTGGGATTTACTGTTATTCCATCCTCACTCTCCTAACTGAAGTAGAGGGTAGAGAGTGAGCAGCCTTGTTCCTTTTCTGTTGTAGTTGAGCTTAAATAAGATGTAGAGAAAAGAAATTAGCTTTAGAATATGTAACCCGTTAATGTTGCAGATGGTAACCCCTTTGATAACGTGGAGTTCAGCATAGGTCAGCTTACTGCAAGTAGCACCTCCTCAGCCAAAACCTTAGAAGAATTTCCTTTCCTTTGATTTTACAAAATCAAGAATTTGGGAATTAAGTAACAGCTGTTGATTTAGTGTCTTACTGCCTTTTGCTAGTGAAAAGTTGTACCTTTGCTGTGGAAGTTCAAGTTCAGTAACTAAAAAAATTAGTTAAACTCAATGAAAATTCTTTTGAAAAACCTTTGAAGGATTTCTGTATTTTTGTACACTGCTTTGTAGCCAATACTTTTTAGCTGTATGTGTTTGGAACTATTTAATAATTAATTTTATATTGAGCTGTTTTGAACTTTTGAAGTTAATGTTAAAACCTGTGTATATTATCGCTCTGTGAGAAAGACAGAGAAATTGCATAGTGTGGATATTTAAATAGTGCCCATCTACTTGCTCACATCACTTAAATGCACTTTTTGTGTTAGATGGTACTGCTACAAAAAAAACCCCTTTGCTATTTCTTAAAACTCTTGGTTTAAGATGTTTGGGGGAAATCTTGAAGACAAAAATTTAACATGGCAGTTAAATAGAAGTAGGAGATGCATATGATTTTCCTTATGAGATAATAATTGATAAATAAAGCATATTGGAAATGTCCATAACTATTTTCCTTAGATATGCTCATTTGTTTAAAAGGAAGAAATCATCCATACATTTGAGATTTGTAACTCTGAAAAGCAAATTACTGCGATTCTGTAGGGCATTTCCTTCTTTATAGGTATAATTGTTCTGAATGTGTGTTATTTTGCTTTGTTTTGTTTAATAGAATGATATGACGCCAGTCCGATTACAGTGGGGAGAAATTCTTATGCCACTGCTGAAGAAGTACAAGTTGAACATAACATGGGGTGATCAGGATCTATTGAACATCATGTTTTTTCACAATCCAGGTAAATCCACATTGATTCTAAGTCTAGTACGACAAAGTTGATCTTTTCCATGATGTTCAAAAATCCAGGAAAATACTCTTTTAGCAGACTTTTCAGTGAAAGTATTCAAGGGACTTTTCACTTCTTTTGTTTTCTGAAAGTGTTTACTTTGAGAGACAGCATTGGAGCTTGCTTGAGTATAATTAGCTGTTAGGTTTCAAAACAACTGTACAGAAATTTACGAAGCAGCCTTAAGAAAAAAAGAGGTTAGTGTATTTCCTGAAAAGATTTTGATACTTAATCCAAAGTTCTCATTTTTCTGCACAGAAAGTCTTTATGTCTTTCCTTGCCAATGGAATTATCGGCCTGACCACTGCATCTATGGAAGCAATTGTAAGGAAGCTGAAGAAGAAGGTATATTTATTCTTCATGGAAACAGAGGTGTTTACCATGATGATAAACAACCGACTTTTAGGGCTGTCTATGAAGCAATAAAAAATGTAAGTGTTTCCAGCATTGTACTTGGACAAAGTTATTTTTTTGATGTATTTTTTATCTACAGTGCTGCATATAGGTTTTGTCGATACTCACCTTGATTGCAACAAAGTAATTTTTTTCTCTTTTAAGTGATGCTAAGTGTTTCACCAATTTTTCATTTACTGCTTGGCTAGAATTCTAGTGTATTCCTTTTGTGATGAGCATCTTTTGAAACATAGTGTAGATTATGTCTAGGTTGGGATTCTAAAACATTGCCTCTAGTTGTCAGTGTCTATTTAAAAGGCTTAATTCCCATTCATTTAATAAATACATCTCATAAACTGTATGAGCATTTGGTGATCACCAGAAGCTTCATTTTTCTGCAGATTCTAAAATGCAGAAAAACCCCCTTCTTCACAAAGTTTGTGTGCATTTACTGCAACATTTCAACGTTTAATTGTAGCTAGATTTGGTTTGTAGAAAATATTTTTTTATACTGTGTTTTGACCTTTTCTAGAGACTCAGTGTATTAATATGTTGCTGTTCCTTTAAATACCAAGCACAGTGAATTCTTTTCATGCTGCAAATAAGTCATCTAATAAACTATTTATCACTACATCAGTATACTCACTGAAGAGCTGTAAAATTTAGCACTGATGCACATTTTAATGTAGCAGGCTATTGTGTGTGTATAACCTTCAAAAATCAATAGTATATTTTAATGGTGCTTTATTACATATTGTCATATGGATATAAAAATGAAGAAAAGTACTTTTGGGGGTCTGAGAATACATTGCAGGGAAAGTGAATGTGTTTCCATAAAAATACGATGTCTTTGTTTCTTTTGAGCATTGTCAAAAACAGAAGAAAAAATTATTTCTTTTTATTTATGAACCCATTTGGTTTATGAATATGTCAGAGAAAGTATGTAAACCACCACTGATTCAGTGGTAATAAGATCAACAAAATTATGTTACTTTGAAATGCTGTTTGAGCTTATCATTTGTTTATAAAAAGTATTGCACTGTTGAATTAATGACTTCTTTATTTCAAGTCCATGTTAAACATAGTATGTTTGACCATCATTCAGTTTAATGAAACTTCAGTAGTACCACTTTTCATACTGTTGTTTCATTATAATTTGATGAGAATTGTATTCCTTAAAAGTTATATGTCTTTCAAGAAAGTTACTGTTCAACAAACAAACAGAAATCATTTTAGATCTGTAAATTTTAATTTAATAAGGTAATTTTAAATTTCCTCCTTGCCTGTCTGGATATGTTAATTTGCTTACATTTAAAAAAAAAAAAAAAATCTCGCTTGTTAGGTTTATTGAAAGTATTAGAAAATATTTCTGTAATGTAGAGATGTTTTTCAGATATCGTATTCAGAAGCTCTGAGTTCTTAAAAATGTTTAACAAACCTATGGAAAGCAAATATGATGTTCAAACACATTGTTATAAAACTATTTAATAATTCTGAATAATGACACTCCTCCGTATTGACCTTAAATCTTCTTTCTTAACCTCTTTACAGTATTCATTTGGAGATGATCTGGTTCATTCCCTGTTGCAGCCCCTAGAACTGGAATTAAGGAAAACCATGCATACATACTGTGGAAGAGTATACAAAGTGTTCACAAAGCAGCTCACAAAAAGCGTAAGAGACTTGTATGCCAGAAGATCAAAGGGAAGGTGATTTTTACTCCAAGCTGTTAAATCAAGAGACTGAATTAACATACTGATCAAAAGGTGCAAAAATTCTAATGTGGCTTGAATCGACTCTTCATGTGCCCAGATAAAAGTTTACTAGCATACATAAAAATGAAGAAAATATTAATGTAATGAAGAACAGGAACTTTTTTCTGCAAAGGTGACTTTTTGCTCTTTTGAAGTTTAATCACTGCTAATGTTTGTCTTGAATCCGGTGATTTGGGTGTTACTGGCTTCTATGGCCAGTAGTTTTAGTCTGCATAATTCGGTTATCCAATGATCAAATGAACAAGGAAGAAATGAAGATGGCTCTATTTGGGAGTGTACCTCATATATTGTCTAAAGTTCTGTTAAACTGTGAATGTAGCAATTACTGAGTCAGCGGCACTAACCTCACTTTAAAGGTGTGAGCCTTTATGTAAACAAAGTTGTTTACAAGTGCAGAAAATACTCTGTTTTCAAAGAGAAGTGATATAATCTTTGACAATCTGTATGTGCCTTTATATGTTCATCTCTTACATGTTGAAGTACTGTTTTGACAATCTTGTTTTGCTTATCTTGGATGTTAACTGCACGCTATAAATATGATTTTCTGAGAAATTAGTAACTAGTATGTCATACTAGTTTTCTCTGGTAGATATGGAGACTTTTCAATATACAGCATTTGTTTCAATGTCGTTGAGCCATCATGGCCAAAAGACAGCGCAGAGTTGAGGGGTTTTTTTTAGCAAAAATTTGGTTTGAAGTTACATCTTACAATACTTTTAAAAAATTACATGGTTTTGCAGCTTTATAGGGCATTTTGGAAGTAGGAAAAAAAAAAAAACAGTGGAAAGTTGTTGCCGTTGTATTTCCTTACTAAGAATTATTATCTGATGATTATTATAGAGTATTTAGTACCTAAAAGTAAAGAGCTGTAATAAGAGTTCTGATGCTTCATCAGACTGTATATTAGATGGATTTCTTAGAGAATATATCTTGTTACCGTATTTTTTTAATAACATGGCTTTAAAATAGTTTTGGGGCAGACCCTCAACTACGTGAATGCATGACTGTCAAGAGGGTGATAGTGATTTACAACAGGTAAGGATTAGGCCTTCTTCCGTTATTTTAGTGAAAAAAAGGCAAGCTCTGTTTATGTAATACAAACTTTTTTTCAGAGAAAAACATGAAGAAAAAGGCTGAGTTCTAGTGTTACAGTAAAATATTATTTAAACTTGCATGGTATGAAATGTATTTGTAAAGTATATTTGAACTTGGATAACCTGTCTAACTGAGATGAAGTCTTCATAAAGTGAGGTTTTGGATTCCAGAAAAGTTCCTGTGTGTTGAACATGGAGGATCCATCCACTCACTGACTTGCACCTTCATCCCAACCCCATTTAGAAGCTTAATTTTTGTGGCTGTTTCCTTGTCAAAGGCAGGCTGGTTCTGACTCCCAGATCCATGTGAGCTGGACAAATGCTTTAGCAGTACAAAAGCACACTCCATTGTAAGCAGAGTTTATATTCTTCTCCTAATCTCCCTGCTGGCTCAGGGTGTAAATTTCTGGGATGGAAACTAGGAAGCAGTCTGCCTTGCATGTAGTTACAGTCTCTTTTCCTTGCTATGTAACCTTTTGAAGTCTGAAAATCTAGAAATCTGTGTGAAGGTGAATACTGTTTTTGACTGATTTTACAATATGTAATGCATTATTTTTTTACATAAATACTGATTTTTATATCAATTTGTGTTCAGCTTTTTTTTTTACCTGTACTGTGTGTTTGTATTTAAAAATTCTTTCGGCCTGTTTTTTATGTTTGTCTTTGCAGAAACTTTCAATTTGAATTTATTTTTAGTATGTTGTATGCATGTAAAGATACTGCTTAAAACCCAATGAGCCATTTTAGAGAAAAAGTGGAATGTGAACATTAGCAGCAACCTTTCCACTTAAATTTCAGTTTTTGGGGGGGATTCAAACAAAAAGGGTTAATAATGAAGCTTCTGATAGGATAAAAATTATTACTTTGTACTTAATTCAATAGATGTTTACTTAGCATATTACAAATAGCAGAATATACTGCCTTATGCCATAGTTTTTGTTTAATTTTTATTAATATAAACTTAAAATGCTTGCCTCAACTAACCATTCCCAAGTAACACTCATGAACATTTCAGAAAACTTAAAAAACAGCAAGTGCTTAGTAGCTTCCATTAAGTAACTCTCCAGAGTATTTGTCTGTTTTGAACAAATTTTTAGTTCCGTAATCCCTATGTCTTAAATTTAGGAAGATGACCTACCTTTAAAAACAAATCTGACTTACAAAGAAAATATTTGGAGACAGTAAGAAGACTGGAAAACCAAGCAGTGTGATAGAAACCAGTTATACTCCCAAACATTCCAATACCTGATTTGTAAGGTTATATGCATATAAGTGTAGAAACTTACATCTAGCCTGTGAATCTTTATTGCTGTCTAGTTTTAGAAACATTGCTTTTACTGCAGACATAGCAAGTAACCAACAAAATAGGACCTGACAAACTGTAGTACTTTAGAAATCCCATTTTTACTGATTTATTTGTTATAAAATTATTTAATGCTAATAGAAGTATAAAGTTTCATAGAAAAATGTAAACATCAGGAAGTGTACATTCAGGTTCAATTAAGATAAATTTGTCTTCATCATGCTTGATTTGTGTCTATATCACAGTACCATTATTCTGTCTCTCTTCAAAGGGATCACAGTCTCATGGTAGAGAGATCTATTTGAAGGTGTGTTATCTCATTTGTATGACATTCTATCTCTCTTTGTAGGTGGTATGAAAGGCCAGCTATCCCTTAATGAGACTGAAGCATCCTTATGTACGGTACTTGTACCTCTGCCTGTTAATAAGGCTGTATAAGCCTTATGAAAATGTCTTTCCAGTTATTTGTAGTTTTGCCAAAATTTAGACTGAAGGTGACCTTTAATGCCAGTTGGATTGGTTTTGGTAAGCTTTTGATTTAAATTTAGAAGGGTTAAGAGAGGGTTAGAATAAAAAAATATTTTCATTTTCCTTATTCTGATTTTAAACAGATTTTAAAGCAATACAGAGTTGCCTTTTGCTGGTTTTGACCTAAGTTTCGTCAAGCTACAAACTTCTGGCAAAATGTTGTTTGGAAAACTGAACTGTCAACATTTTTGATAATTTGTACCAGGTTTCTCTCCATGCTAGATATACTCCAACCACAGAGGGTTTCCACACTTCTGTCTGTGCACTTTCCATAACAGGATGACTGAGAAGCCAGTCTTTTTTCTTTTCCTCCTCCCAAATTATACTTCCCCTCTAGATGGCATGGAAGAGGAAATAACTGCAGTGTAGTGGTAGGAGGGAGGAGGGAAGGGTCTGGGTCTGCTTGAAATGTTTAGAAGCAGATGATGTAAGAGGCAAAGCTGAAGGTGCAGTGAATTATCTGTGTGTGCATTATTGGGCTCTCTTGAGTGAAAATAGGAATGAAGCACCTCTGCTTATTTACTCACATTTATGGACGTGATGGTATTTGTGGTGGATTAAATGGGGTGAAACTGAGGGGTAAAATCAGTCTTCCACTTTTTTAGCTTATCTGTAGGAAAACACCTGACTTCTGGTTTCTCCTACCTGATTTATAATGGTGTCTCCAAATGCATGGACATATCTAGAATTTCTATTTCTTAGGAGTCTTAAGTTCTTTTTATCTGAAACAGAAACTAGAGAATGAAAAAGAATTTGGCTATCAAGCAGGTTTAACAACATTCGTTTACTGACTATATACTTTTTTTTTTTAACCTGGTTAAGTAGAATACTCCTGTATAATTTACATGAATGTGTAGGCTGTTTGTGTTTCCTTTTTTTTAATTTTTTTAATTTTTTTTTCTTTTTAAATAAATTACCCATTTTGAATAGCTGTTATTTTTACATTCTCTCCTATGGTATCTAATGTGATGACCGTAATTATCATAGCTTCTCAGCCCACTTCACTCCTTTGTGAATGGATGACATTTGGAACAGCTCCAGTAATTTTATATATTAAAATAAGTTGCAGTGAACTGTAATATGAGGGTATGGTTTTTTCTTTATTAGCAGAAAGTGGATTCTTTTGTAGCATAGACAGTAGACGTATGAAGTAATGGGAAGGTACTTCTCATCACTGTGGATCTTGGAACAGTTCTTGGATGTGTCTTACGTGGCCATTGCTGTCAGTCTGAGCACAGCTGTGCACAGAAACACTCAGAAGTGATGTCATAACTTGTATTGTTCAAAAGGAACCTTAAGGATTTTTCTCCCATGTTTCTAATATCTTTGGATATCTTCTGTTCTGTTTCTTTTTTGGTACTTCAGTTCTGCCCACCTGAATGTATCTATATGTTTGAGAAGAATAACTTAAATTCCTACAAAGGTTTGCACAAATAACAGCCAATTTATTTGCTTAGGTTGCCCAAGCAGGCAAAGCATGAACCCAGCCAGTCAAATTTTTAAAAATTAGACACTAGTGTACACACTTCAGGTTCCCTTAGGAAAAAAAACCCCAAACAACTGTTGTTTGATCCAGGTTTAGCTCTACAGAGAAACACTTACAACTTACTTTCTGTATTTAACTGCTAAATCTTAAATAACGCAGGATAATTTTCTACAGAAATGCAGGTTGCTTCACAGTTGCTTTGTAATCCTAGTAGACTACTAGAAACTATTACTCAGGTTTAAAAATAGAAGATATTTGCAGAGGTGATAGTGAATTTTCTGCTTCAGGAAGTGAGGAGAAAATCTCATTCTAAAGTAGTTCTCAAAATCTCTCTCTTGTAACCACTTAGTGAATCTATGTAAGAACAGCTTGTCCTCCAAAGTTGTCATAAAATTTAAGATTTATGATTCTCCAATGCATTTTTAAGCCTTTGTGGGCCTATTAAAATTTTAAGTTTCTTGAAGGAATATTAAGTAATCAGAAATTCTTGCATTGAAGTTCAGTTGTGTCTCTTCAGTTCTGCTGTTGCTTTATGCACAGCTGCATTCAGTTCTTTAGAGAGTCCTCATTTAAACTTAGAAATGTGCATCCTCCTGTATATTTGCTAGCAAATTTCTACAAGGCTTCTTTCCTCTCCCCTCCTCCTTTTCCCTGCACTGCTTTTAAAAGCTAATCACTAAGCTCTTCTTTCATTTGGATGCTTATAAAAATTACGAGAGATATTATTACAGGTCTCTTTGCAGAGACCTGTAATTAAGGGAGGACCTGTAGTCCTATGGTGGTTGGAGATTTTTTTTTTTTTTCCTTCAGATTGCTATTTTATGATGTTCGGGTAGGAGGATTTTTTGAGCATTTAGGGAAGTCATTATGTTTCTTGAGTGATCATCTGGTAGTTTCTTCCCTGAATCAATTAATATTATCCCTGTCCTCACTTATGATAGGCAGACAGCAGCCAAGCATCTGTTTGATTGATATGATTGCAGGTTCCTTTAATCAAAGCAGTGACTGTCACTTCTCCTAGATCTGGATTTTAAGCACTCATCCCATATCTGGGTGCCACCTTAGTTGCACAAACCAGGGACCTAGTCTGTTTCCACTTTCAGATGTCCATCTTTGATTTCATTTCCCTGTTCTAGTTTCCAGCTGGACCTGTAGGGATAAAATACTGGGATAACAAGGAATGCCAAATTTTTCACAACAGCTTAGAGCACTACAGATTTCTGAAAAATAATTAACAATTTTGAAATAGTGTTCTATCCTTGAGCCTAGTTTCTGATTTGGTAGATGTAAGGGTTAGCATCCTTGGTTCAGTCAAATCATTTGACTTCCTATGTCAGCCCCTGATGTGGAGAGCCAGCCAGGTATCTCCTAAAAGACCAATTCCTTGTTTCCTTTGAACTCCAAGGAAAGGAACAGCAGCTCTTTAACTGTAAGTCATTGCTGTAGATCCTCTGTATCCCCCTATCTAAACTCTTCAAAACCAGTAATAACTGTCCCCTTTCTGCTATTTAGTGATACTAGTTTTAGTGGTTTTTTCTAATGGTCATGCTGAAAGGTGAGGGGAAAAGGTGCAGTTATTTCTATTGCCTTGTTAGTTCCTGCCCTGCTGTCTTTAGAATTCCACAAGCAGCTTAAAAAAAAAAACCCCAAAAACCCCAAAAAACAAAAACCCAACCACCAAACCCCAATTTTCTGCATCTGGGTGAAAGGTAGAGGAGAAGAAACTTGATGGCTTCTGACACATTAACACCTTCATTTAGAGATATGCTTTCACTGGTCATGGGCCTTACTTATAGATTATAAGTCAAGACCATTTCCTTGCACTGTTTATTAAAACAGGTCTGCAAGAGCAGGACTCGTCAGGTTTGATACAGTTTATTGGTGTTTTAAGAGTGCCAAACTTGTAAAATACAGGCATAGTATGTTCCCAAAGTAAGTCCGTTAGAAGCCTGTAAGAATATAATCAATCTTAAGTCTACAGTCTTTAAGACTTATGACTGCTTTTCAAGGTACCTGTTGAACTAATATTCTCACTCAAATTCCCCTTTCTTCCCTCTGTGCTATTTTCCACAGATAATTTATTGATTTCTTTGTCTTTTTAGAGTAAAGAAAAAATTGGGGAGTTTGCTTTAATAAATGTCCCCTTGAAACCAAACAGAATTTTGCTAGGGAAGGAGAAGGACTGTGAAGTTTGCTAGTGATCGTTTCTGTGCTTCAGACTTGCATGAGGTCATGGAGTGCGAACGTGGAACTTACCTGTGGCTTCCTCACCGCTTGGAGAAGTGCTGCTAGATTGCACTATCTTTCATTTCGTCACTTATTGCTAGCATTGAACACTGATTTCTAAAAATGCTTTTTGTGTATTCCTAAAGGGCCTTTCTATTTTATCTAGTTTGTGTTAAATTATTAAACCAACTGAGATGAACAATTTATTAGAATAGCCTAATGCATTTTCTGCTACTCTGGGAGGTCGCTTTCTCTCCTATTCATCCTTTGGGTCATTTAATATCATATCCTCATTCTCAGAATTATAATCTGGGTACAACAGGTTCATTTTTTTCATTTATGTCTACGTCTTATGAATCTTAATGTTCTGCCAGTCATTTGTGTACACATTTTACTAGAGCAATTCACATTAAATCAGTCTGTAATATTCGTATGAATTGCTTTGAAATACAAAAGTAGGTGTAGAAGTTATCCTAAACTGCAAGTCTTTGTGGTTGAATTAATGAGTATTTAGGGCATGGGGGTTTTTAGGCTTCCAAGAAAATGAAAGCAATATAGTCAGTTTTAACTCCTGATTTAAGACTAGGAATTTAAATTTAATTAAAGCTGATGTTTTAGCCTTATAATGCAAACCTACTGTGTCTCACTGAGCAGCTGGTGCCTAGGAGACATTGCGCTTTGCCTGTTGGATATCATGAAACTTCAGAAGTACGATGTCATGCAGTTTCTGACTAGTCACTGGTACTCCTATTTTTTAACTTTAAAGTATACTGCTATGTTTTATTTTACACTTTTATGCCATGGTTAGTGTTATCCAAGGTGAATTGGGATTGCAGATCTAAACCCAAGAAATAAAAACTGCTTTTGCTACCCAGGGTGTGTTATATACTATATTTGTCTTTTGATTTGATGTTTTTACTAGTCTAGTAGGTAAACTTGATGTATTGGGGGTTTACTGCCTGTCATGGGCACTCATCTTTCCTGCTTGCTGTTCCTGGCTTGCCTCCTTTCTCCATGACCCCTCCAGTCTCCTTGCTGCTTGTCTCTTCCAGGAGTTGGTGTCACTCCATCTGTTCTTCTCACGATGCTCTTTCTGGATCTTGGTGGCTGGTACCTCCCCCCCCATTAGCCAATATTGCTTCTGCCACCAGGTGTGTACTTTCAGAACTGGGCTGTTTGCTGTGATAAGCTAACTATCATTTCAAGCCAAAAGGGTACCTTGGAGTGGGCATGCTGCTTTCTCCACAGTGCTGATGGATGAGCACGTGTCTGGGCATGTGAGCATGTTCTTGACCCAAAGCAGGTCCTAAGCAGTGCCCTGTGTTTCTTGGCTGTAGCTCGGGGAATAAACTTAGTTTTCCTTTCAGCTTTGTGCGGACTATTACAAAATTTTAATCTTCTTCATTTTTCTGTAGAGATAAAGGCTTTTTGGTGGAGGCTTGCTTTCGAGAAGAAAGCTTGCCCGATGAAGCCGTTACGATGAAACAGAGTTGATCTGAGACATTCTACTGAGGCAGCCAGGCTCAGCAGGGATTTGGAGAACAGCCTGAGCAAAGGACAAGTGCCAGGGCAGCTGGTGTGTGGTGAGGGGCTTGGTCTCTGCCCTGTTCCTGTAGGTGCTGGGCAATCTCTGAGGGAAAAGCAATCTTCAGTCGACTCTTCTTTCTGCACATGTACAAAGAGAGAAAATTGACTTATGTCTTCAAAAAGCCCAAACAAAGCTTTAAGGGGACTATAGAATGCAATAGAGAGTGCAAAGTATGTAAAATTGTTCTAGCTGAAAAATTAACAGCTGCAAATAGCCCATTGAAACACACAGGGTTTTGAGAAGTACCTTCTTCACTAGTCCATCAAAACAATGAATAAAACTAAGCAAAAATAAGTGATGGTAGGGTATTGCTTAAAAACTAGATCAATATCTTATTTTTGCAGTAATCCTGCTTGTCTACCTTGATCTTTCTTTGGCCAGAAGGATAGGGTGTAATTAATGAAAATTGATTTAGCTTGAAGAATAAAGTGTTACCAGTTGCCATTGTAAGAAAAATGAAACATGTAGAAAATTTGCTCTATTTTTGGTGTGTTAGACCTCAAGCAGCCTCTAAATTAATTAGAAGTTGCTTTGTTAATGTACATTTGTCAAATAGTACATTGGTGAGAACTTTTGTACTTTTGTACAAAAAAATATTTTGTATTTTTGTCACTTTTGGAGTCTAAGGTTGAATTAATACCTTTCTGCAAAATATATGTATTTTGAGGACACTGCATCGTATAGCATAAGTCTATAATAACAGATATAAAAATACAATTGCTTTGGAGTGAGAATTGTTGTAGAATGGACATGTTATCCTCTTAGCGTGGTACCTTGTCTCTGCAAATATGTAACTTTTAAGGAATAGATTATATGGTGCGTTGAGCCTACTGCTACTCTTCATTTTCATATAAATTATGACTCTCTGAGGATGCAAACATTTTTTTCTTGGTGTCAGCAAAGTAAGTGTGCATTAGTCTAAACAGCACTGGAAAGTGGAGCTCAGAGACAATTCTGTCGTGGTACCCACTGGCACATTTGCAAGTGTTAGAGGAGACAAAAATACCTGTGTTTCCTAAATAGAACCATTTAGCAGTACTGTGCCCAACTGAAATCAGTAGTTCACTGCTTCAAAATACTATATAAGCACAAAAGAAATATAGTAATGTACAGTCTATATCAAGAAGTACAAATACAGACCTTCTGACCTCCTCTAGAAAACCTCAAAAATCTTCCCCTAATTAGTTTTATTCCTAAAAGCAAAAGTTGCAGAAGCTCCTTGAAGTCCACAAGGGATTTCACTATTGCTATTGATTTAATATGAAAGTGCTCAGATACTGTAGCAATGGATGGCTGCATAAAGCACCAATAAATCGATTAATAGAGTTTAGCCTTGGGGTGTGTGTTAGTTCATCTAGTCTCATCTGTCATATATCACAAGCCATTAAATTTCTCCCTGTTACCTCTGTACTGAACCCAATAATTTGACTAAAGCATAACTTGTGTCCAGCTAAATCATACCTTTCAGAGAAATGTCTGTCCTGGTTTGAAGGCATAAGGAGGGAAAATACTTCCCTTTGCCAGTTTGTTGCAGTGGTTCATCGTTCTCATGATGATGAGTGTGTGCCTCGCATCTCATTTGAATTTTTCTGGCCTTAGCTTTCAGCCATTGATTCTTTTTATGCCTCTCTCCACTGGGGTAAAAAGCTCCTTAATATCCTGCAATTTCTCCTCATGGAGATACTTAGATTTTGTAATTAAATCAATTCTAGGTTTCCTTTTGGATAAGCCAAACAAATGAAGCTCATGAACTCTCTCACTAAAACACATGTCATTTAAGATTTGTGCCGCTCTTTTTCTACATTCATCAATTTTCCAGAGTCCTCCTTAAAATATGGGCAGCTGGTATACAAGATTTCATCATAGTTAAGGACTTAGTAATTTTAATACATAGGTAAAATTCTCCAAGTCATTTCTGAATTTCTACATTGAATGCTTGTGTTAGCTTACTTTCCATTCCTGGGACAAGATCTACATTCCTTGATGTGGGGGCATTTGTCTTTGTTAAAATGAGCTCAGCCTGGTGTCACTTCACCACAGCAATGCAGATTCATCTGCAAAACTGATGTCATTATCACTGTTTATCATCTTTCCAGGTATTATCGTCTGCAGACTTCATCAGCCATGATTTTATATTTATTTCCAAATTACCGATGAAAGCTTTTAATAATGTTATGTCCTTTATAACATCAGTGGAAACAGCTCTTTGATAACACTTTTCTATCAAAGCTTATTTGTTGAGAGTGGCCAGTTAATCTTGCAAGATTCTGATGTTTCTTTTTTTCTCTGCGTAGCATAATTTCAACTTCATGGCACAAAAAGAAATATATTCAGGAATAAATATCAGATTTGTTTTACAAGCTTTATTTTCATGGAAACCACATTAATTACTTCTCATTGCAGTATATTTTTTTAAATTCTCTTCCAGTTAATTGTGTTGCAACTTTTGTAATAATTTTTATGAGGGAATAGTCTCATAGTAGTCTGACTACAAGTAACAGTATTTTGAATAATACTAGAATTATTTAGGTTATCTTCTCAAATTTTCTGGGAATGCTAAGATTGATTGGAACTATTAACAGCAGCATCCTTCAGGAAATTCTTTCATGATTTCCTACTGTAAATTGTCTAGATCTGCTGATTTTGAAATATTTTAATCGGGTCAATGTTTGTTTAACTTTCTTCTGGTTTGCTAATGGGCGAGAAAGTATTTCAACATCCTCATGTGACACAAACATATTTTATTTCTGAATGCAGAAGACTTGTTGATAATGCAGAAGCATTCAATTAACATTATCATTAGTAGTGAAATCAATTTTATTTCTTTTGTTCTTAATTTATTCCAAAAATTGCAGTATTGTATTCGTAGTCCTTCATTCCGTCAGCTGCAGGGATTTGTTTTTCCCCAGATGTAATACTTCTCAATTTTACAATACGAATATTATGGTAATTCCTACATAATTTAGTAATTTCTAATTTTTACCTTTTGTTATTTTTATCTTGCTGAAACCTCACTTGGCATCATCTTTTTTGTGGCGCTCTGTAAGACGCTTGTCTGCCAGATGGAGTACTGGACAAAGCTGGCTTATCTGCAGTCACTCTCCGCATCTTTTCACCTCCAGGTTTGGTGCAACTTTGATGAACTGTTCCAGAAGATAATGCCTTTGCTTCCAGTCTTTGACCTTGTGTGTTCACGCACAGAATATGAAGCAGGCTAACCAGCTTTGGTATAGGAGATTTCTCCAAGAAGAATCAACAGATTTCAAGTCTGCTGTAGTTAAGTGTGCAGGAGGAAGGGAGACGTGAAGGGGATTGTGCATGTGTGAAGAAGTGTTGCTTTTCAAGTCGGCTCATGTTGGTAAGCACAAATGCCATGATATCATCTTAGAGCTAATGTCTTGGAGATGTGTTGGAGTCTGACATCTTGTCAAAAAGAGGAGATGCCCCAGTCCTTTTCCCTCTGGGGTCATGTTACAAGGTTCAGAGAGGCTGTGATATGGTATTAAACAAAAAATGAATGTCCCCTTATCGTCTTTGTTTTGTGCAAAAAGTTGCCTGTACATGTCTAGGATGATCAATACAAAGACACAAGGAGGAACAACACTCCCTCCCCCAGCTTCTAATGTTTTAATATCCTAATTGAATATAGGCATGACAGAGAAAAAGTAACTTCTGAGACTTGAATGACTGGTGTTGGCAGATGCTGCACCCACTTTTCATGGATGTAAAATAGCTGGTAAATGGAATAAGAAGAAATAGAGCATAAGCAGCAGAGACCAAATGCAGGTTAGGAATAGTACAAGCAAAGTAGCTCCTAGAATTTCTAACAAATCACAGAAGGGTTGAGGTTGGGAGGCACCTCTGGAGGTCGTCTGGTCCAACCTCCCTGCTCAGGCAGGGCCACCTAGAGCTGGTTGCCCAGGACCATGTCCAGACGGCTCTTGGGTATCTCCAAGGATGGAGACTCCACAGCCTCCCTGGGCAACCTGGGCCAGTGCTCGGTCACCCTCACAGTGAAAAAGTGTTTTCTTATGCTCAGAGGGAACCTCCCGTGTTTCAGTTTGTGCCCACTGCCTTTTGTTAAAATTATTGAAAACCAAACCCGTCAGAGAGCGTACATGATGCCTGTTCCCTTCAGACTGCAACAAGGAGAAACCTCGCTGGCCAGGCTAGTACCTGCTTCAGAACAGAGTTTGTGTCTTGCAGTTCATTCTCTCCTTAAAGTTAACAGTCTAATTATGGTATCTCAGTAAATTACTAGGAAATAAACAGATGATGAACTTTGAGGAATAGAGATGTTCTTTCCTTAGAAACATTTCTGCTGCAGTGAAGAAATTAATCCTAATAATGGTACAGTCGGAGTTCTTTCCATCAGAGTGTCCTAACTTTTGTCTGTGGTGTTCTTGAACTGTCCTGTAGCAGATTACTTTTAACATAGCAGTCCTTTAAGTTGGAACGTTGTATTGATACAGAAATATGTAATTGTTCCTAATGGTCTTATGTATAGTTTCTGAAGTCGCCTGTAGTTACTTCTGTTCTTTCCATGTAAAATTTAGCTACCACTCAATTCTTTTTTTCTCACTTCAATAATATTGACACTCATAACTTTGTAATGGAAGAGAAGTTTTTTTGGCTGTTATTTCTACAATATGCCAGGTCCTGTTTTTCAAATATTCTTTGGTGCTACATAATGAAGGAGTGCATGCATGAGGAAATGTTATATTTCCTTTACTGAAGATGTATGTTGGATTCATAGCATCAAACTTCTCTGAACTACTGATGGTAGACCACTATTTAAATGAAAGGAGGAAAATAGGGATTTCCGGAATTCTGCAACATGATTCATCTCATCCGAAGGTGGACATAAAACGTATATCAAATAAATTGTACTCTAAAAGTAGTTGTGTTTTCCCTACTGATAGAGACTAGGAAGTTAGCTCAGAAGCGAGGGCCACAATGCAGACTCCTAATGTGAGCTAAGGTGAATCCCGGCCAAAGCTGGATCCATTTAAGATTTATTCTTTGCCTTTCCAACTACTGGTGAATATGACCAGGAAAGAATGTTGGGTTTTCTGAAACATGTTTCTTTGAAATTATTGGTTGAGTAATTTAATCACTAAGTGTTGGCCTGTGGTTAGTCTAAGAGAAATCACTAGATGGTAAGTGACACATGTTCTGTTGCCTGACTGAGCAGGAAAACATCCTGTAATAGGGTTTCTGATGCAAGTACAAATGTAATTCTGATTTTTTTTTTTCCTAGCTAATATATCTTAAAAGTCCACTCTGTGTTAGTTACTCTTGCTAGTAACCTCAAAGGTGATCTAACAATGATCAAAGAAGTTCAGATTGGACATTAGGAAAAGGCTCTTCGCTGAGAGGGTGGTTGGTGACAGGAACAGGCTCCCCAGGGAAGTGGTCGCGGCACCAAGCCTGCCAGGGTTCAAGGAGTGTCTGGGTGATGCTCTTAGTTGTATGATTTAGTTTTAGGTAGTTCTGCAGAGAGCAGGTAGTTGGACTTGATGATCCTTAATGGGTCCCTTCCAACCTGATACATTCTATGATTCTAAAGCAAATTAACTTCAGCCAACTGACTTGTTATACCATCGGCACATTGCATGTGTAGGATATTGTCGATTTGAAAGTTTTGGCTGATATGTGAATTATGGTTACCTCTACTTCTGCTCCTCAGCATTTCAAATTCTGGCTGCCAGTTTCAGTTTGCCAATATCGTTTTGATCGGAAAAGAAGGCCTTTATGCAGGTATTGCGTGGTTAAAATAAAAAAGTTTGAACTTCAGAGACTGCTATAAGGCCCTTCTGTCTTTCATTTCTGGGAAGGAATCCATCTAGGCCGACAAAGTTGCTAAAAGTTTCTTTCTTTTCACTTGTGCTCTGTGTGCTCTCATAAGCGCTGGCAGACAGCAGCATGAACAACTCTGCCAAATTGTCACATTCAAGATCTGCATTCATTTTCAGCATTGTGGAAACAGTATTCACTACTTCCCACCTACTGTCTTGTGATCCAGGGCTGAATAGAAGCTTGTATCAAATAAGCTGTGGAAATAAATGTTGTCTCTCTTTTTCAGCTTGTTGAAAGAGACTAAATGAAAAGGCCATATAAGGGATTTATTAAGTAGTTGAAAGAACATTAAATGAAAAACAAAACGACAACAATGAAGTTAATGACTTGAAGTCATCCTTATCCTGAAAAATTCTTAATGATGCAAAAATCAGTAAAAACAGTGCCATTTGACTTATTAGTCAAGCTCCTCTGGCCCCTTTTCAGTCACCTAAATGCCCAGCATGTTTGATTGCTCATACATCAATGTTTGCATGTAAATGTCCTCAAAATACAAGCAGAGTGGAAGGCTCTCCCTTACGCTATGGCAAATCCAACTCAACAGTGACTCTGGGGTATTTTCTTTGAGACAGTGAATCTCTGGACACCACGTGGCTGGATCCAAGCCTTCCTGTCTGTCATTACCTTCTGGGCAACCTTCGGTTTTATACCGTCAGATCATCAGTGGGTGATGACACAACAGTCTAAAGATGATTTTCCACGTGGGGATAGCCTCCTATCAGTTTCTCTGTAAGCTGGGAAGTTGAGGTCTTTTTGCCCGCACTTGTCTTTGAGACCTCTCAGATGCTTTTCTGATTCCAGGGTGAGGCTGACACAAACCTCCACCCAGTCCCTCTGCCTGAAGGCATTACAGAAGGTGAGGAATTAAGTATCCTAATTACCCTGTGTGTCCACAACATTCTCTTTCCTCCACTTCCTCCTTTCTTATATGCAGTCACCACAATTTCTCCCTTTTCATAGCAATCTCTAAGGTCTTGTCCTTGAAACTCAAGCATCTTCATATTGTGGAAAGGTAACAGGATGATCCAGGTAATTAGAGTGGGTTTGTTCACTGACAGTGAGAAATATCTGTGTCAATAGCAAGACCGACACTGTTTGGCGCACGTAGATAGAACGTGATCTAAGTTTTGGGCTTAGCGTGTGGGCAGGGATCTGTTGTCCCCAGGGAAACCTTCACCATGTCAATTTAGGATATATGGAAAATCTAAAAAATTGGAACCTTTCCATTAACTTAGTAAAAGTTATTTTGGCAGTCATTTTTGTCGATATGCCTGCTTGTGGCAACAGTTTTGGTTTTCTTCCATGCTTCTGTAGTACATTTGCTTAAGGGCATCTGCTCTTGCATCTAGAAATCCCGTACCACCGTGAAATCTGAATTCAGGGTTTCAGTTAAACAGCTGAAAGGGACTCTTGTGGCTAATCTCTCATATGCTGGATTTTTCTAGGATAAGGTTTCAGGATAAAGTCTCCACCCATGGTTGTACGAGTACTGTTTGTCCTGAAGGATGTTTGTCCTCTGTGTTTCTTCCCAAATCCCGCTCATCCCCAACAGAGGACATTACATGCACTGAGTATTAAAAGTTCCGTGGTTAGGACTCCTCCCTCCTGTAAAGTGAGTTGTCATTGCTTCTGCCACAGAAAGGGCTTTGATTTTAGCTGGTTGTGTCTAAGGCCGTCCTGAATCACATGTGACATGAAGCCTTGCAATGATACAGCAAAGGTGGAACCTGCTTGTGTAGTTTATGTTTCTAATCTGTCCCAGGCTCTGTACATAAAATTACTTCCAGGTTTGTACAGCTGCTAGATGGAGTGCTGTTTAGGCTACAGTCTTTCCACTGAAATTTTTTAGACAGGAGGTTGGTCCAATCTTGCTTTCCCCAGTTTTGTGGGTGAGGGCTCCGATGACCACGGGACCACTGTTCTCAGCATGGACCTGCATGTGGACAGTTGATGGAGCACAAGAGGAAGGTGTCTTAGAAGTAACTGTATAATCTTCATAGTGCACTTCGTATAATTACCTTCGATGTCTGCCCACTCCCCTCTCTGACCTTGCTTGCAGTGTTTTTTATGTTTGGGCCAATGTTAGCAGGTTCTCCCACCGGTTTATACCATGTGGGAGAGAATTGTGCCATGTGCAGGGAGAATGAGATGTTTAAAGGTCTCTGAGTTTTATCATGGTTGTACTCTTGGCGCAGTGTGAATATAAACAGCAAATAGACTGTGAAGAACATCCATTTAGGCATAAGCTATCTTCCTTTTCCATCATTTAAAGGACTCTACTGAAAGAGATGGACGTGCTTGTGAGGTTGCTGTGCTTGAAGAAAAGGTACTTTTTGACAAGAGATTACCACTCTACCACAGGCTGCTTTTCTTCTGGTTGTTTTTCTTCTCATCACACATTCCCTTTGCAGTTGAAATCTGGAATTTCTTTCTGACATCGGATTGTGCCTAAAAAAGGAAAATGTTGACAAAGCTGGCATCACCCAGCCAGCCCGGTTCTGTCGGCAGCGCCCAGCGTGGGCCACCTGGCCGTGCCGGTGTGAGGCAGGGGACCAGCATCAGTCCTGGGTTGAGGGGGTTGGTGTGGAACCCTGGAAAATCACGGCTGTGGGTACTGAGGGTCCCCGGCTCCCAGTGACTTTGGGAGGAGGCAGTGATGCCCGCCAGATTGCAGCCCCATGGTCCTATTTATCGGTCCGTCATATGCTTGAAGATATCCTTGTGGGATCTCGCATCAGAACGAAGTTTTATTCTGTGCTGTTCCTTTTTCATCTGGAGATTACAATATCAAACACTGAGGGGTTGGGTTTTTTCTTTTCTCTGGAAGATGTAGTATTTACATTTTATCACTAAAACAGTTGCTGGCAATGCCTTCTTGGGTCTTTTTCTGTTGTGTGTCAAACTGGCTTGCTTTTCTAACAGCTTCTGCATTGGCATCTTGCTGCTTTGAATGGCAGGGTTTATTTGCTTTGCATTTTTCAATAACGAAGTAGCCGAAAGTCACCTTTAGTATTTTCCTTAAAAGTAACTAATCTTTTGATACCCTAGGGCTTTGAATCGATGTTTTAAATCAATATTTTCTATATAAAGTTATTGTTTATCTTCACCCTGCTCTCTGCAGACTGAAAATCAATGGGGTGCATTTGTGAATTGTACAGAACATGGGACAGGCAAAGAATTAGATGTTCTGCTTTTTTGGGAAATGCACGAAATTAAGGAAATTAAGTGGCGCTCTTCTCAATAAAACCTCTAGTAACTATCGCTGTTTTCATGCAGTTCTGTTCTTAAATATCTCTTGGGCACTAATTGAAAAGGAAACAGAATTTTATTTTTCAGGATGCAGTGAAATCTTGAACAGCAATTAAAATACAGAATGTTTTGGCAGTCTTTAATAATGTAATTGGTTCCACGAACAGGAAGAGTTCACGAACTGCTTTGCATTTCTTTCACATTTGGTCTTAATTTTAAGAGACCATTACTGCTTACAGTCATCTAGGAGTCCTAGATTCAGCAGAATCTCAGGGGAAAGAGAGTGCAACAGTGCAACTTTAATAGCATCAGATGTGTGTTTATCTCAGGCTTTTCGTTTTGCTTTCTAAATTTGTTATATTAGGAGTACTATTACAAGCTGTGTTCTTTGAACTCCTTTTTCATCTATATTTTTAAGAGAGGTTGCTTGGTCTGAAACTGAGTAGAAACTGTGTTTCTAAGAAAACACATTAATTTTATATAACATTAGTTTCTGTTATTTCCTGAAATTAAGGCATTCCTGTGGTCTGGAGTAAAACAGGAGCATGGGCATGTTTTTGATGCACAAAGCCTTCATTTTGTTAAAGAAGGTTTTCACAGGGTTGTTTTTCTGAAAATGTTTGGTAAAATGGTGTACAGTTTCAACTGGTCAGTCACTCCGGTGAAGTGATACAAACTAAGAAAAATGAAAACAATGGCAATTCAACAGCTATGAGAAATAAGTTTCTAGCCCTTTCTAGCCTCTATAGCTGTAGAATGAACTAAATGATGATGTTGTGATTTGGTTACCTGAATAAAAGCAAAAAAAGTTTTCATCCAGATGTTTTCATCCCAGACTGGTGTGAAGGGTCACAATGCTGCATTTCCCCAGGGAAGGAGACTGGCTTTTCCTGTATTCCCTCCTGGATTTAATGAACCCCGTAAAGGCACCCTGCGAAGGGGGAAAGACAGAAGGCTGCTGAAATGTTCTGCTTCCTTCATATGTTGGGGTCTCAGTTTTAGGGTGAAATCTGCCTGCCTTTGGTGGTTTTCTTTTTATCTAGTTATCTTGGCTACAACCACTGACAGCTTAACTGGTAAAGTAAAATCCAGCTGTTAGTGTCCCCTTGACTGTGTATCTTAGGCTGCCGCTCTTTTTAATCTTCTCTCTGGATTTAACTGCGTATTCCCTTGTCCCCTCTGACCGACTTGGGGTACTGCTGACGGAGCCATTTCCATGGTGGGCTGCTCCTCTTGGGACTTTCGGAGGTGATCCCTCCCCTGCCAGCATCCTTGGTGCTCTCCGCTTCACCCTACGCATGTGGCTTCCCCAGTGTGGTCTGTGCGTGGCTGCAGCCCCAGCAGGACCCCCAGACCCTCTGTCCTGTCCCTCGGGTCACCCTGATGGAAAGTTTTCTGCTGCGACCCAACCTGCTCGCTCCGAGGGTGGGAGGCGGTGATGGAGGCTGCAAACCCGCCTGGCTGCTGCCATCCCCTCTGCTCCTCTTTTTTTTTTTTTTTTTTTCAGCCTTTCCTCGCACGTTGCTGTCAGCCTGGCTTGCCAGTTCTTCATGGCAAAAGACAGCTCTTCACTGCTTTATACAGTTTCAGCTGCTGGGCATTAATTCTGAGTAAAACCAGCCATCGTGTAAATAGTATCGTGACACGGCAGCAGCCCACAAAGTCCAAATGAAATGGTAATGACCCAAAAGCAGCTCCATCCTGGGAAGGCTTCCCTCCAGACTAGACTGTGACAACCTTCTCATTCTGGGGTCTTATCCAGATGCTTTTGTAAACTGGACCAAACTGTGGGTTGTAGATCTCTTAGGGCTATTATTAGAGCTGCCTGACTTGGTAACGATTGCTATGAAATAAGGTATGGGAGGAACTCTAATTTCTTATTTACAGAGGCCTGTAGAAGGACATAGACAGTGACAAAGTACAGCTTTTTCCCCTGAGACTAGGAGTCAGAAATGCCTTGTGTTTCTTCTGGCTGGTCAATGCAATAAACTACTCTTACCCATCAAGGATGTGATTTAGTGCTCAGTGAAAACAAAACATTTCTACCGCTCTTAAGAGTAGGGAAGGGTTGAATCAGCCTTTCTCATAGCATCACTGAAACCAGTGCTAAGTGACCTGCAGGGCTGAAGTGAGCGGAACATCACCTGCCTTTTCCACCAGGTCACGGAGCTGTGAAACTTTCATATGAGCACGCTTTCTGCTCTGCCAGATGTTGAGGTCAGGCAAGTCTAGAGCCGGATGATGCCAGGGGTGCTGGACGTCAGTCCAGATGTATTGTACAGCGGCTTCTGGTGCAAGGTGGGTGGACAAATGGCATTCTGTCATCAGGTCTGCAGTTCTGGTTCTGGAGCTTTCCTCACTCAGATTGATGGATTACTGATTGCTCAGAGCTAATACTCTAGATGCATGTCTGAGTAGCCTGTGCATTTTTGATTTATCTCTGGATTCATCTGCTGATAAAGGACCTGTAACTTTTGGTCTTACTGTTTCTTAATCTCATTAAAAGGTAACACTCTTCTGGCGCATTTTTTGAAAGCGTGACCTGCCCGGGCCAGCCACAAGCTGTGAGTACCACTAATGTGGTGTTGCTCTTCTAGCCTGAAGGTCCTGAGCTGCTGCCACCAAGTAAGAGCCACCTGAATTTCCCTGGTGAGGCTAAGAATTTCCTGCCTCTGCACTAATAATGAGTCCTTCCCTGGCTTCATACAGAAAAACTGAGCTGCTGCTGACCACTCTCTTCTTTCCAACACTTCATAAGCTCCCTCCCATGATCCCCAAGGGAATTTCAGCTCAATGTTTTAGGAGCTCTGACAATGTGCTCTGATAATTTTGCTGCCTCTGTGCTAATGTCAGCCCTAACCAGTATCACTGGTACTGTCGTGTATGCTTTTTTTGGTGGACCAGTGCTAAATTAGAGAGCAGTTAGACAAGCACACGTGAGAGACTGAGATTTGCTGTATTAATTCCCCAGGAAATGAGAATTTAAAATCTGATCTCAAGCTGTAAAAGTCTTGGACTGAAGTCCATACCCATCTGGCTGCAGCTGTACTGACCATACATCTACACATTAGATGAGGATTTGATTAGCAAGCCTGTGAACACTCGCACAGCATCCTCCTGCTCGGTTTGAGCCTGTTCCCACAGCGCTTCCCTGGGTGTCACACAGCGGAGCTGGCTTCGCCTGTGCCACTTCAGTTACTCCCAGGAACAAAGGAGGGGGTCTGGTCCTTTTTATTTTTTAGAATAGCTGTAACCTCTGATGGAGTTACTACTGATTTGCTGGCATTAAGATTTCCCTTAAGGCCAGGATCCCAAAGGTTCAGTCAAATAAAAGGCAATATGGTAAAATGATGAGTCATTAAGAAAAGGCAGAACATTTTGTGCCATGTTCTTAGTACTGGTTATTTACAGTTTTACATTCTGCTTTACTAGTAGAGTTGTTCTTGGCTTATGCTGGGATAAAACAAAACAGTCTGGTCTCTTTTATCTGTTAGAGCAGGAGGAGTTCACTAACCCAGACTGAGGGACAGCTGTGCAGACACCTGTTGTCACAACCCAGGCACATTCCCAATAACCCTTGACATGGTGAGAGAGAAAAGGGTTTTCCTTCTTTTGTTTAAACCCAGAAAGATCATATTCAGCTGCCCTGGTACAGTTTTGTGCCTTAATTGTGTGTGGATAAGTTGGCTGCGAGTTTGGCAGCTGAACCCGACCTGCAAGCTCCTTGCCAGTAGTGTTAATTGTGTCACCTGGGTGACCTTTTAAGTGAAGACTGAAACAAAAAGAAGTGTTAGATATTTAATCTAATTTAGCCTTTCTTCATCCCTTCTGGCTGAGGTATTTCCATAGACAGCTTTCTTGGTTTTTATACTCCTTGTTTTGTGACTTTATCCTTTTCTGATTTAGTTGTTACATTTTTGGTTTTTTTCTTTTACATTCCGTTATCCCTGATAATTTGACCTGGTTTCCACTGTTTGTACACTTACTTGTGTTTGAGATCGCTGAGGAAGGCATGATTGGACCAAACTGACTCTTACTATGCTTCATGTCTTTACTTTACATTAGGATGTTTTGTACTTGCGTGTAATATCCTGACCTCCTCCTGCAGTTTATTTCCCAAAGGACCTTCCTGATGGGTTACTGAAGTTTTTTTTCTGTGCCTTCTCAAAATTCACTCATTTTATTGTGGGCTGCCTGACACAGAACTGTGGAGAAAAAAGTCCATTTCCACTTTTGCTGTCTGGAGAGAGTGTCCAGGCAGAAGGGAGAGCGTGTGTGGGGAAATCAGGGCGTGTGTTTGCTCCACTTCCAGCTTCTGTTTATGCTACTTACTTAATTCATTGTTACCAGTCCACCTGAGAAGCTCCTCAGATTGTCCTCTTCTCTTCATTCTCAATCCTCTTGTGATGCTATAATGAATAATTAGTCCTTCTTTACTTGTATCACACTGTCATGTTGGGGTTGTTTGTGCAGCTCTTTGCAACAGCCCCTGATAATCCCAATCCTGTTCCCTAAGCAAGCCTTTGTTCATGGAATCATAGAATCATTTAGGTTGGAAAAGACTCTTAAGATCATCGAGTCCAACCGTTAGCCTAACACTACCAAGTCCACCACTAAACCACGTCCCTAAGCACCATGTCTATACGTCTTTTAAAGTGTGCATCTAAGTGATGTAGCAGGTCGCTAACAATTTCCCCTTGGATTATGGGGGCTTCATTCTGCTCCCCGTCCCTGTCTTGCAGCTCAGGGAAGATGCCTCATCTTTCTAATAGTCTTCTCCCACAACGGAGAACCAAAGCCTCTTTGGTAATAGTGTGTGCACAATCATGTGCTAATCCCCAGGACGCTCTTGTTCCCATTAGGGCCTTTTCTTGCAAATGCAAGGGCTGCAACACCTGCTAAGCTCGTGACTCAGTTCCACAACCAGTTCTTGGTCTTAGAGCTGTTGTGGATAGCATCTTTAGTGCTCATTTGGATTGCCCAGTATTTAGTGAATGAGCCTCAGTGGTGGTTCTGAGCGACAGAAAAAGGCAGATGGTGCATGTCTTGGGATTTCAGGCTTATGCACAGTCCCTCATCCTCTTCAGGACTAAGAAGGGGCCACTCCACTCCTTATTTGCTCTTTGGGTTGATGGCTTTGAACTCTAGTCCTTAGAAGAAGTAGCTTTTCCTCACCTAGTAGGGGTGATGGTCTTGATTTTGATTTGGGCAGCTGGTAGTCTGAAAAGTGAATTTTCTTTGCTATTCACAGGGCAGAAATCAATCACTTTCCATCACTCTTGTACTCATCGATGGCTCATGTTGGATGGCAGATTACCCTCAGGCTTGCTGGGTGTTTCTGGAGTCACTGGCATCTCTTTTCCTAACTCTTGCATCATCTGCAGAGTGTGAGGGGCATGCCCAAGCCTAATCTGCTTTTTGAGATCCCCACAAAGAACTTAAACTTTCCCAAATAAAAGCCCCCCCAAAAACTCATCTTCAAATGCCTAACAGCCCCTTCTAAATGACAAGGAATTGCACAAAGATGCTGACAGAGGCCCCTGAGCATAATAATTTTCCTGAGGTGTAGGCGTACTAATGCAACTTCTGGGCATTTTTTCACAACAGTGCTTTAGCCCGAGCTAGCGAGTGTGCCGAACAGGATGTCAGTATAGTAGCGTATGTACATCTAGGCAGTCAAATTCTGTACTTCTAAAAATCACAGCAATGCCTATCCCTCCAAAGAAATAACACTCCTTACTTCGTTTCCTCCCTGTAGCTTTTGCTGGCTAACTCTGAACCCTGGCTCTTCATGTCTCTCTCTAATTTTCGTCTGTGTCCATCTCAAGCTCCTGGTCATGCAATGCTGGATGACGATGGCCTTCGCTGGGTCGTAACTATTTGGAAAGCTTAAGGTAGGGCTGGGGCTTTTTGCAGTTTTTGTTCTGAAACATTTGCACAGCTGTACAGCAGATGGTGCTCTGCTTCCCTTTCTTCTCACACAGACTACTGTCATTAACTAAACTTTTCAAACCATGACTGGGGATTATTAATAATCTTTTCTGTACTGGCTGAGCAATTGGAGCTACATATTTTCAGAGATGGTTTACTTAGCCATGCACTGATTTTGTTTTAAGGAGCAAGAAAGCATAAAGCCTGTTTGTGGGTTAATTTACAACACTAATCTGTCTTCCCTGTGCAGTTAGAGCAGAACACTGACTTACATTTATTAAGGGTTTCTTTTCATGTGTGCAAAGCCAGTATTTGTTTCAAATGGGTAATTCTTTACCAAAATGAATGAATCGCAAAAGAAAATACGGGTTGAGTTTAAGCAATGAACTCAGTGAAACTGAGAACCTCTAAATCAAGGGAACAGTTTCACAGCTTAATTAAGCAAATTGTTTATCCAGCCATCTGAAGTTGGATGAAATAAAAAAGTATTCTCTGGCTTTATGCTGAATAGTTGAATTCCTGCTTTAGCTCTTTCGGCAGACTAAATGCTGTTTTCTGACACTTAGCACAGTTAGCCCAGGCTTTCAGGGGCTTGTTTCACGAGTGATAGCTCTTAGACAACGAGAAGTGGTGTTGAAAAAGTCAAATCTGTTTCAAGGATTTGGTGAGAAACAGTGCTGTAAGCTTTGAAATATTGCAGACTGCAGTAATACCATAGTAATCTTCAACAGTATTAACAGCTTAAACAGACGAGCCTATATAAATTGGCTTAAAACCAATCAGGTAGGAGAACTTCACTAATTCAAACTAATAAGTCTGTGGGCTGTATTGTGGATTATCGGATGTTGCAAATTAGGAAGTAAAAGCATAATGCAGAGCTCGTGGAAATCAAAGTAAAGACTTCCATTGACGTTACTGTGCTTGCATTATCCCCTTACATGGATTTCCATAACAAAGGTACTAATGATACTGAAGCACAATAGTAACTAACTAACTTTGACAATTTTGCTCTATTTGCTGTTATTTATGATACTATCTGTTTCACTCTGTGGCATTGTACTTGATAAAAATGGATTGCTCTTTATGTGATAGTAGATCTAAGAACATCAGCCATTGATCTGAGCCCATGGTAGGCGCTGTACAAACACAAACTGAACGGACAGTCCCTGACCTTAGTGCTCAGCATTTTGCCAGCGTGAGGCTGTCTTGTGAACAGCCTGCCAATAGTAAATTTTTCTCTGAAGTTCTGTGAGTCTATGTATAGTATTGCAGATAGGTATCTCCACCTTTGTAATTCAAACTGACACACCACACCACACCCCCCCCCCCAATTAATTAATGGTTTTCTTCATTCGGAATCATGGAGTCAGTCTACCCATGAAAAGGTAAAGCAAAATTCTATTTCTGTGAGTTGATATCTACTTTCTATCTTTTAAATAGATCCAAAGTGACTATTTCCCATAGAAGACTTTCTTTTCTAAAAATAAATGGATGCTTTTTGTTCTTTTAAGGTGGGGCAAAGGGTGGTATGAGGATCATCAGTGAGAAAGGGATCAAAGTCTATTTCTGTCTTTTCAAGACTGTGAAAAAAAATGAATAAATTTGCTTTTCTGGCTTGGAAAGCATTTTTCCCAAGCTATTACCTAAGAAATGTATCTTCAGATTGGTGGAAAGTGAACTATTAAATATATACGTATCACACCATGTGTTTTATCCCTGAATTACAGCTACAAGGAGCAAATCATATGGAACAAAAAAATTGGGGGGAGATAAATTTCTTCCCTTTTTTCATATGGTTTCATGTGTAGACTTATATTGATGAGATGATGTGTTACACCAGTGTATAATTTCGACGCTCTGGGGAGCCTGGACAGCTGACTTAGGCAGCTCAGGTTAAGGTCAGATCAGTCTGGGTTGGCAACAGAGGGAACATGGGGAAAGAAAGGTGGTATTTCAGAGTGAGGGAGGTGGCAGAAATGAATTGGGCATCGAGTTCACTGTATGCAGTTAGAAACTGGGACTGCTGGGCCTTCAGTGAAACCAGCTGAAATTACAGTCAATGTGAGATACTGCATATACAGGCTGTACCGTTGCCCACAAAGAAAATGCTAAATGGATGGATTGCCTCTGTCGCCCACAAAAGAAATTTTGTGGACACAAGGAAGAGAAATCTGACTCCCTTTGAGGCCCCACCGAATTCAGTGCCAATACGTTTTAATCCAGTGCAAAGTGCTGATAACTCTATTCCTCCTTCCTCAGTTGATTTGATGAAAATTAACTTTCAACATTCACATCTGATCAAATCACGAGCTAGAATTATGTGCAGGCATGAAAAAGATGACACCTTATTCTATAAATACACACTTGGTACTAACTTTCAAATTATGTTAACAGAGTTCACACAGTATTAGTCAAATCCCTGTCATTAAGAAATGGTATTTCATAAGAAAGCTGATAATAGGATACGGAGATCCTAATATGATTAGATGATGACTTGTTAATGGGAATTCTTTTTTGTCATAACCAGTGATTTTCAGTTTACTCTAACAAAGATGATCTCTGATGGGAGATGGTAATATAATAAAAATCTGACAATGGTGTAAAAAAACAAAACCGAAGATTCAACAGTACAGTCAATAATTTTGCAGATCCAGGATGATTAAATTTTAAAGACGTTGTTGGGGAAAATAAGGCAATGCTAAGGCAGAGCCAATACCACTGTGCACCGCCTATCTGTCAAAGCCGCACTCCTACGCTTTGCTCCTATGGGCGTACGATGTCTCTCTTTCAAGGCACGGCTAAAAATCAAAACAGGGCTTTATACGGAAAGCTTTCTGCCCCCCGGAGCAAGAGCTGTGGCTGGCAGCCTGACCACACTTTGGGCAACGGCAGAGTTCTCACGGACTTAACGTTGCGGGGGGGGAGTTTTGCAATTGATGAGAAAAATATTGAACTCTTAAGATTTTTTTTTTTTTTTCCCGGGGATTGGAAGACCATTTTTCACCAAATCCAATTATTTGAGCGGACCAATATATCAGCATACCCCTCTCATCAACCTTTTCACCTTAGCTTTGTAAGAATAGCTCAAAATTTCTGCATCTTGCCTACCTTTGTTTTGGGTACTAAATCAAGTAAATATCAAAAGGCCGGGTTTTGTTAGCGATTTTCATTATATTTGTGCAATGGTAGCACACATAATGTTTGTGAAAGCAAAAGAAATGTACCTTCAAATTGCTGTAGGAATGCTTGCCAGCCTCTCTCGTGTCCCGTTGCAGCACCAGCTAGGTCTCAAGCTATGGGTTAAGAAAGGGCTTTTTCTTTACAGACTGCACACACAAATAATGTTGGTACATCAGTCTTCATCAATGGAAGTTAGCTGCACTAAGGATACTCCTTTCATTAATTGGCTTTAAGTGGGAGAAGGAATGTCATCTAAATGATTTGGGCTCCTGAGTGAAGACCTATATGATTTTTAAAAGAAAAACACTGTAGTCACTGAATGTCAAAGCTGTGATCAAAAAGGAAAAAGCTGACATAGATACTACTGTAATAGGGTATGTCTCAGTGGGAACCCACTGCCACCATCAGCTTTTTACGGTTTTTGTATTGCTAATATGATACGAAATGCACCACTAGGAATACTGTTGCATATCAGACTCTCTTATTTCATAAATTATTATTATATTACCCTCTAAATGTCCCAATGAGTATAACAGCATCAAAATAGGATGTAAGAACAATAAACCCGTACAAACAGCAATTATTGAACTGTTAGATGTGTACAACATTTTTTCTTCCTTTTCCCTTATTTTTATCCTGAATAAATAAACAGTTTGCAACTGATAGGGTCATTCAACCACCTCTGAGATACTGTTGCTTCTGAATTGGAACAGGGTAGCTAATTACTGCTGGGAATGTGATGTGACAGGTTTTAAGAGTGGGTAAACCAGAGAATGACTTTTGATATTCAAATTTGCTCTCATCTTGTTTCCATATTCTGCTGCTGGCACTAACGAAGGAAGATGTGAAATGTGTCTCATCACGTACTTGGAAGGGCTGAGAACTCACACATCTCCTTTCTTCTCAGCGTTCCATCTACGAGCCAGTTGGAGCAAACAGAAATTTGCCCAAGAAAGATGAAAAAGATATATAGAGAGATAGAGATATACATATAGGGAAGGTTATATTCTCTCCTGTTTTCAGGAAATCATGGAGGACAGTACTGCAGAAGCCATCACCTCTGCGGGAGGGAGAAGGTTCATCAGTCAGTCCTCGTGCTCTTACCCTGGTTGAGCCTGTGGCCTCATAAAAACTGCCTATTCTATTTCATGGGAAACTCTGCAATTTAAAACAAATTCCTATTCTGAGGAACTGTATCAAAAAGTGTTTTCAGATTTCATTAATGTGAAATGAAATTAAAATAAAAATTCTGGATAAAGTATTTTGGAATTGTTTCTCCCATAATTTTCCTTCATGTTATGTTAATAATTCACTTTCAATATTTTGAAAGAAGTTCTTTTTAAAAAGAAAGATGAAATATTCCCCTACAAAAAAAAAAAAATCTAAAATGCTCTGTTGTTCCTTATCATAAAATATTTTTCGAGGGAAAGTAGAGTGAGGTATTGTTGAAATAAGCAATTTCACCACTGGCCAACCAGCATTTTCCAATGGAGGAATACTTTATCATAAGATTTATGACTGTATCATTCATTCAGAATAATTTTAATAAAAACAGGAAGGTTAAGATTTATATGATTTGTCTGAAGGTGAGAAGTTCTATTTAAAACTGTGTCAAAGTTCATTTGGGAGATACTGACTCATCTTTACAGATAGCCTAGAATATAAATAATGTCCTGGCAAGCAGTATTAATAATGTCTTTCACAGAGATATCATTAATAATTATAGTTTATACGGCTACAACTCCCCCAAAAAAGGTTCTCATGGTGCAATAAACCAAAGAAGTAAGCTCAACTAGTTTATGACTTCATTAACATGGTGAGCTATAATTGCAACCTTGCAATCAGCAAATGCAAATGCTCTATTTGTAGTACTGCCAGTTTTATTTTACGTGTAACTTTCTCTTCAGAGAAGGGGAGCTTATCCTATTTTTCTTGTATTTCAGTGCACTGAAAGTTTATTCTTTGGAAGTACACTAATAGCACAGAAATGGAATTGGGATTATGAAGTATCTGATGCCCTTTTCGCAGGTTTATGATATGCCTTAAGCAATAGCACCGGTTGTAAAATATGAAAGGGCTAAAAAGCATGTAGTTGTCATGACAGTATATGTGTCCAGATTGCAAGCCAGAAAACTGTCACTGATAGTTGGGATATAATTGACCACAGTGTATGATAAGCACATTATTGATTGATTAATGTGACCTAGTTGTATTTGAAATGTCAAAGAGGAAAATTGAGTTGTCATTTTATATCATGTTCTTTTTCGAGTAACAGATAAATATTATAATTAATGACTTTTCACTAAGGTTATCTAAAAAATTTAGGGAGTATTAAACATCACATTATTCACAGTCATCGTAGGTGAATATATTATTGATGAATATTGATAAATCTTTGCTTATATGAAACAGGCCCCAAAAGAAGTTCGTATACTTAAATAATGCTTTTTAATAAAATACCTCTTCTGATTGCATTTTTTATCGTTTAACTTACTGAATTGACTAAATTCACTAAATTCCTTTTACAATTTAGTAAGGTTCTATTTGTACTTAATCCATGGCAAACTGGGATATTGATTTAGAAGGTTTAAGTTTGCTTCTGTTGAAGTCAATTGTAAAACTCCTGTTGACTAGAAAAGGATTGAGAATTGACCCATGCAATGCCTTGCTACCATTTTCCACTATTTACACAAAAGAACCTTGAATTTTCTCACGTAGCTGAAAAAAATGTGATTTAGCAAATGAATTTCCAGACAACATTCTCAGCCTTGAAGTAAATCTCAGAGAATCCTCCAGACTGTTACGGATTAGTAACAAAATCAAAAAAAGTAACAAAAATTTTGGCAAAAGCCAAAAGGCCTCTGCTGCAAGACACTGAAATGTTATCACTTGCCATTTGTCTGATGTATACCTGCGAAGGGTATGCTCCTGTCAGTAGGAGACTTTTCCACCAGCAAATACAGTCCCATCTAAGTCTCTAGCATTTTGCAGGAAAAGGAAAAATTTTCAGTAGTAGTAAAAAGTTTAACTGAATTGTCTCAACCTTCATATTCAATTTTGGCAAATTTCGTATTTGTGTCATGTCTTTCAGATGAGATATTGTTTGGACTTCATAGTCGTATAATGAATTAAACTGATGGTGATACCTTATGGTGCCCTATGAAGTCCCTGAGTGTCCGAAGATATTTTGATGTTTTGACTTCTTGATATCAGTTCAGCTGCACAAATGTAGGATTCTTGAGCTACTTGCAGTGCCCCAGACTTGGACATGGGGCTACAGTCGTGATACTTGAAGCCTGGGAGGTACGAACCCTCCAAGATCAACACCCAAAAACCAGCTGGGATCCCCCAGGGCTGCTCAGGTAGCACCCAGTGCCTGCCTTTGGGTACAGGGCTGAGCCCTAAAGTGTCTGTATTTTAGAGTGGACTGAATCGTCCTTACGCTCGTGTGTATTGACTAAAACTGCAGAGATATGATGGAAGCTAGGCCACCTAGTTCACATCTAGATACGTACATGTAGGCATCCAAACTCTCATGTTTTAATCTGCGGCTAAATCCCACCCCTTGTTAAATGAGCAAACACTTTTCAGAGTCGTATGAATCAGCGGAAGAGTATTCTGTTTTATCTGTGATAATTTTTAAAATATATTTGAATTTTTAGCATAAGCCTTTTTGAAAAGCTATATAGGATGCTTTCCTGAAGAGAGAAATACCCCAGAATAATGCTGTGGAGGGGCTGAATGGCTGGAAAAAAAACACAAAAAACGCTGGCACTCAGATCCACCTGCTCTCTCAGGTGCCGAGTTAGAGTGGGAGGCAAAACCTGCATGTGACCTGTAACCATTTTGCATGAAAGTGGTTCCAGTAACAGAGCAGAACATTACTGGGAGCAAACGTCTTCCTGAAAGCCAAGAACGGACAGTGCAAATGCTGAGATCAGAAGCTCTCACGGTTTTGCCTTTAATTTAGTCCAGGAAAAATACTGCCATTTCAAGCAACCGCGTTTGTGCTGAAGCCAACCGGCTGCCACTTCCCCAGCAAAGCAGGTAATGACAAGACCAACTTCCCCCCCCGGGGCTGGTCTCCCTCGGCACAAGCCTTTGGAGAGGGGTGGGCTTCTTCAGAAGGGTGGGTGCTTCGGAGAATGAAGCAAATTCACCACAATCCATTTTAAATTTTCTTAGATTATCCATTTTCCAAAGCCAAAAAATACCAAGTACAGACTTGCTAACTTGTTCTCTAAAAAAACAAAGCCCAAGCAGTCTGCCTTCTCAAATTCTTCCCGAATTTTCACATGCTAGTTCACACTCCATCCTCAAGTCCAATATTACACAATTAATATTGAGTCTTGTGTCTAGGAGAGGCTTCATTTTTTACCTAAGTGAGGAAGGACTGAGCAAAACTTCAGCCTCTCTCAACCAGTCAGTGCAGCAAACATGGCATGCAGGGGCCAGTCGGTAGGTCAATCAGTGGTCAATTGATTAATTGCTGTTGTTATCCCCTATCTCCCGCTGGGCCAGGAGATAAGTAGGGAAGACCTCATCATGGTCCAGGAGTTCCCTTGGCTGGTAGGATAAGGTAACACACCTTTCCTTAATCAAAGCGGTGCCTAAAACGCAGCCTAGCCTGCAGGGTATGGTGAAGGTTGCGAGGATCACAGAAAAATGGGGAAAAAGCACAAAAGCCAGGTCTGTTACCCTGAAGCACCTCGTCATCGCCCCTCAGTCATCTGCGGCAAAGTCAAAGGAACTGCCCCAGGATATTCCCCAAAATACCTGACCGCGTTTTTCCTTCTCTGGTTTTCCTGGTAGCGGGCTGTCTGTTTGCACCAGTGGGAGCAAAGAGATGCTGACCCTGTCGTCATCGGGAGCCCACCTACCGTAAAGCTTCTCGATCCTCCAAAAAGCTGGAAAACAAAATCGTTCTCTTTCTAAATAAAGGGCAACCGGTTGTCTGACACAGTTGTGCACTCTGGGTAATGTTTTGAGCAAATGTTTAATTACAAAAGGATGGTGCCTAAATTGTCATAATTAATCTGAACCTGCGCTAGAGTTCACAGCAGCCAAGACTTTTTACACTGGTGAATCACTCTCATTGAAATACTCTGTGCTTAAATAGCAGGAAAAGCTGCTATTAGAAATCTCTGTAATAGCTTTTATGAAAGCTCTGGCTAATTTAGAGCCCAATTAAACCCAGAAATCCAATTATTTCTGAATAACATAATTGCAAGAAAGTAACTAGCATTGTAAGTATGCACTAGCTATTATGGAAGATGCTTTAATAAAAGAAAATCAGTTCTGAGCTGCTGAAAGGATGTGTTCTTAGTTATCATAAGGATGGTCTGCAAATTTCAGAATTCTTCTATTTCCACTGCTCTGCGTCGAGGGCAAGTAAACCCTCTTGGTGCTCTGTAACTGTTATTACGTGCATTTCATGGGTCCAACTGGAGAGCGGATAAAAGATGCTAGAGCAGAGCCATTTATACAGGTGCTTGAACAATCTCTGTTGAACGAGACCCCTACCAGTCGGTAAAACCAAACCTCCTCTCATCTCTCCTTCCCTTCCTACCACAAAAAAAAAAAAAAAAAAGTTTGCTGTGACTTTAGCATTAAAAAAAGATAAACTATGATAGAAAACTGACCTGATAATTTTGGATGTTGTGGTGGTGCATTTCTTTCCCCCTCTCTGGGCTGATTTACGAACTCGGGAAGTCTCGCTAGAGTTGGGTGGTTAAGCGACCCTTGACTGTGCCAGGAATTCTTACACAGCTAAGACAGGGAGATACATTGTGTGTCTCAAGGACTCCTGCTGCCCGGTGAGGGTGGGCGACGGGAGGAGAAATAACCAGTTCTCATAACATAACGACCTTGAGACGTTATTACAGTCCTCCCCTGACAATCTTGGAGCATCCCATATCTATGTTTTAAGTTATTCTGAGACAGCCTCGGAGCTTTCCTTACCTACATGTGAAGTGGTACCGGTGGGGCTGGGATTCCTGCAATTTGTTGATGACAAAAGTCAATTATCTCTGGCACCTACAAAGAGCGATACTAAGTGAGACCCTCTGAGCTCTCCTGGACCGCAGCGGGCTGTAACCAGCATCTCTTTCTGAGCCGGACGCCTCTCAGAGCTCCCAAACTTTTTTATTTGTAAAAATCGGAGGTGTGTCGCCGTAAGCTGACACGACCTGGGCTGATTCTCTCTGCTCCTTGAGGCTTGACCCTTCTTGGCCTGTTGAGGAAGATGTGGAAGCATTCAACGTGAATCTTTTCACTGACATCAAGGGGTATTTTTAACAGGTATGCCTCTTTTACTCTCTTATATGTGTATCTCTTAGTGTCTTTATGCATGCACGTGTACTAACCTGAATAGTCTATAATAAGCATAATATAGCAAGTATATTATAAGTTATTACTTTCAAATTTATACTTAAATTACTGTCGTGAATTTTATTCAACTGTGAATGAGTTTTAGGCTGCTATTATACTCATAATTCCTTTAGATATAAACCGTTGACCAAGTCTGGGACTCGAAGTCGATCCAGCTGCACCTAGACACCGACAGGAGTTTCGAAAGCAAGGGGGTCTTCTCTGAACCTCCTGACTCAACCGGAGGGTCTCCCCTACCTTTTTACATTCCTGATCTTTGCACAAATCACAAGAAATTAATTCTAACTTGATTTTTCTTTGTAATATTTCCTTTTACCCTGTTATGATTTCGGTCTCTATATACATAAGTTTAGTCTGATTCTAACTTAATTTTCCTGAGTCCATGTCATCCACGTACTAAGTAATAGGGTGAACCTTGCCATCGAATTCTGTGAAGTGAATAGGATTCTGTGAATCCTATATAATCTTTTATATAGATTTCTATTACATCATTTTTCCTATTGCTAATGCAATTGGAGGTGATTCTTTAAGCGATCTGAACCCCTCTTCTTTCTCTCATTCCTCCCTGCGACAGATGTAAACTAACAATAAAGATGATGCTGGAAATGGAAAGCCTCAATGTAAATAAGAAGCAGTTTGATAATGTGGGCTTGGACAGACAGGGATGGGGAACCACATTCAGCTGTTAGCTACAAAGCCTGATGTTCAGTAATTATTAATTAACTGTGGGTGTAACTGTGAGCTTGGCAACCTACGCACGTAGAAACTTTGGAGAAAATAAGGCAGACCAAGCTCCTACCACAGACCGACAATTCTGCAACTGGTGGGAAAGGGAATAGCTTATGGGCTGCCCGTGGCTTTGCTGCTGTCCTGGTGGGCAGCGATGGAAACCCACCACCGAACTGCTGCCCCTCGAGCTCTGTGGCTGCAGCCGGGGAACTCATGGGACCGCTAACCTCGTAGCATGTTTGCCTGAGCTCTGCAGTGCCTTAGCCAGGGCAGCACTGTAACGTTCTGCTGCTGGAAAGCTGTCCTCAAAAGTCCTGATAGTGAGGCAGAACGGAGAATTTCTGCTCATCTTTCTCAGCGTTGCAGGAGACACTACCTACAATTTTGCGTGTTAGGGACTTTGCATGGCTATAGGTACGGCTGAGTGAGGAGGAATTATGATGGTGGTGTAAAATACTTCATAAACCCAGGGGCAGACCCTGGCTTCGACATTTCCACAGAAGTAAGGGAAGCGGGGGTAGAAACTTCACCTAACCTCGCTATTTGCAGTAACTGTATATTTTTTTACCCCAAAAGCCACAGTTCAACTTTCAGTTCCTATTTAGGAGAAACTTCCCTCTTGAATCAACTGGAGTTTTGCTTGAGAGAAGATTTGTCATGTTAAAATTTAGCTTACTGATTTTATCGCCATCTGTGTCCTGAAAGACAACATGAATAAAGCGCTGACCCTAAGGAAAGGTGGGAGGAGGAGAACGAATGGCCTACTGAAGGGGTAAGGATTTTCAGTTTGTTATATATGTTAATCATCTCATCTGCTCACCCGTATGCAAACAAAAAAATATTTCATGAAATAGTTAGGTTCCATTGCAGAAATACTCGCTGAACAAACAAATCCCTTCAAAGGGGTGGAGGGCTGGTGCAGCAGGGTTATCAGCTCAACACATCTCTACTGTATATAAAGCTTTTCGCACGGTATCTCCCGATCTGATGAAGGCCAAGGTCATTCAAGCTACGAGACTTTGGTTTTTTAAAGATATCTGAATTATGAGCACTTAAAAAACTATCTGTACAGAGTTGACAGAGGAATTTATGATTTCAATTCTGGAAACATGATAAAAGAAATGAAATAAAGTCTAACTCCAAAGTGTAAATTAAGAAAAGAAAGTGCTAATCCTCTAGTAGCATATAAACTCCTGCCTATTTGGCATGCTTAGACACAGTAACTTTATTTAATATGTGTTGGGAAATAATTGCCCTGAAGGAAATCAGATATATAAAATGTAAGGCACTAGTTTTGCATTTTGATTTTAGAAGGTTAGTAAACCTTTAGGATTTACAAGAATAACGTACTATATACTTTTTAGAAACAGAGCTCACGATCCCAATTTGAGACCATTTCAGTGCTAGAAAAGTATTTTTTTGTGAATGATGCTTTTATCATGAGGGAATATTTGAAAACTGCATCTGCAGGTATCAAGGCTGATGAAGGATTTCTCCAAGAATGATCAAATCAATGATGAAGAAAAGGTTACACAAATAAAGTGCATTGGCATTGTCTCCTCGGTAAAACAAACTAAAGAAATCATCTCAGAGAAATCAAATTATTTTAGTAGTGCAAAGCATAATGCTTTGTGTGGTTGGAGAAACTCAGCCAGAATCCAGTTTCAGTGAATTATAGGTCTTTATAACCAAGTACTTTGTTGAATATTTTTTTTTAATTTGGTGTTGGCATCATGTCAAATTTACATGTTTGAGGTATAATTAGCCAGTCTGATTGCAAAAAAAATCAACTATAATTTAAAAATATAAATTAATGTAAAATGACAAGCATTAAAAGTTAATATCGACTCAATGTTCATTCTTTTGCATTCAAATGAGCCTTATTAAGTTATTAAGTCCATCTAAATATCAGTATAATTTTCAACTAATACACAATGAGTTCCATAATCTGCCTCTCTCCCTAACCCTCCATTAGCTCTATTGTTTCTCTACAGTTTGTTACTCCAATAAACCATTTTAGAATTACATTATGTCATTTTTCATGTAAAGCGCATAACTTGAGTTTAGAAATACCATTTTGATGCAAGCTAGACCTTTGGTGACCATGTGCTGTGTTGATTCTAAATACACTGTTACAACTCATGGCCTTTCTTTGAAATGCACAGAAAGAAGCAATAGCTGAATTTAAACAAGCAAATCAAGCCAATTGGCTTAGAATTATGATGCTTGGTTTTCTAATGCATATTCAGAGTGGTAGAAAAGAAAGTATGAAATTTAATTGTACCATAAAACTGTCAGGAGAAAATATATACTGAATATCAAGCAGGATTCAGTTTCTTCAGTAGTGATAATCTGTGGAAAACTTTTTATTTAAAGAACTGCTACATTTTTAGTGCTATACTTCTGGACAAAGAGCAGTTCTAAGAACCTCGTCACTAGAAAAAAGTGACAAAATATGATGCCTTTTGTTCATTCTCAAGAGCGGGACGCAGAATGGTTCTGCACACACTCTGTGTTACTAATGTCTGTTTAGTACAAAAGACAAAATAGCAAAAAGGATAAAGCAGCTCCTGTAGTGTTTTCTGTTCTTACAGCGGTAGCACAAAACCAGAGAAGTATCAGGTGATATCCGCAAGGGCCCTTTGGAGAAATTGTATTATTTATGTGCCAGAAAGCATAATCATAAAATTTATACTATACACCATTACATGTGGAAACACACCTTGTCATAATTTCTATTACACTGCCAGCAATTTGTTTTATGCACACACATGAACTCAGCCATTGAAACGTTTTTTTTATGTTCATACCTCTTTAAGAAAGTAAAATTAATGGCTGATACATACAAAATAGAATTCTGGTATATACACCCCCATGGCACATAGACACATGTGTATCCACCAAGACATCTTTGAGAAATGAGTTTTCATTTCTTAGTAAAATGTTTATACATCTGAAAATGGACATGCTGCGTGGATCTGACTCAAATTTCCTGGAGACCAAGGAACCGCTCCTGAGCTGACGTGGATGGGCTTTAAACCGAGTCCTGCCTGTTACTACTGATTTCACCAGGCTGAATACGTAAATGAAGCCATTAGGGAATCAGTAAGTTAAATTTACTGATCGTACTTCCAGTCACATACATTTAAGCGCATAGCTAGTTACTGTAATCAACTATGATGACAACTAATGATCCAAAACCATTAAAGGGAAATAATATTAATGATATTGTGTCTTGTCACTGCACCAGCGCTAAGTTTAAAGGAAGTAAGATACTGTACTCATCACTATTTCTCTAGGCATTTTTTTACCAAACAAGAGACTCTTGTGGAGTCAGTATTTCTAGTTTACTTGCATTTCTTTTTTTTTCTTAAGAGACAGGTATCATCCCCATACCGTTTTTGTGTATGGCAGTATTGAGAAGAGGTTCTTTACTGTCAGTGTCTTAATCTCAAAAGCACAGGATTCAGTTTGAAAAATCTGCCCATATTTATCTTGGCTGTCATCATGTGAGACATTCCTCCTCTTCCTGATACAGAGAGATGGCAGTGGGGAAGTCGTGTTCGTGAAGTTCAGCTCTACTTCCAGGGCTGATCGCCACTGGGAGGTGCAGGGGGTGCATGAAAGCAGCCTCCGTGCTGTGGGCACAAAGAAAAAAAAAAATCTGAGTGGAAGCCTTTGGTCCAGGTGGTGCAGTTTTTCTCAAGCGTAAACAAAAATCCCTCATGAAAAAATTCGGTGCCTGAAGTTGGAGGGAGGGATTTATGAGGACCTCTGGCATCTGTCTCCAGCTGCTCTCCTCCTGGGTGAGAAGTCTTCCCATCGCCTGCCAGTGACCCTGGGGATGTCCGCTGGGAGCCGTGGGAGAGGTAGTGAATACACCTGAAAAAGCAAAACCTGCCGACAAAAAAAAAAAAAAGAACAATTTAATCAGTGATGATCTGGAACTCTCTGATGGGGATCAGTGTCTTCATAATAAGGGACGTATCCGTTTGCATTAACTTTCTCCTTGCAATGATTTGTATGACTTGAGCTTGCCTGCGAGCCCAACCTAATCAAGTGCCTTGGGTCTTCAGACCCCCGTGGGCTGTATTCAAGGGTTAAACCTCTAGCGTGGTCTTTGCTTTTCAGTATGCCAGAACAGAGAGCGGTCTCCCTGTCAAATCCGTGAGAAATAATACCTCGTACCAGGACGCGCAGGTGCTTCTACCCTCAGGCCACTGGTTAAAATCCAGCACAGCATCCAGTCCTGTTCGGCTCCGAAGGCTGTTGCTGACAGGTGCCTGGTGCCCTGGGTTTAATGAGCGAGTCATATCGGCCCTTTTCTGGGGGGGAGATGCTCACGTGGCTGCTGACGGATCCCCTTCTCACAGCAGAAATAGAGAGTACCTGAATGCCTCCAGAGAGCAAATTGCCATTTCAACCCCAAAGCGAGTCATTCCATAGCATGTTTTCTCTGTTTGCCCAAATCTTGGTTGTCTTACGCCTTTTCTGAAGGACAATAGGATTCTCAACGGGGCATTTCGTGAGAGCACTGAATAGATGTTGAAAGAAAATATTTGCATTTTTCTGACAAGGCCTGAGGAAACAATATCTTATTACCTTTGTGCAGTTCACCTTTTGTGTTTCTGATATCTTTTTGCCGATAAGCGGTCTTATGGTTTTGGAGAGGACCTATGGTCATGTGTTTGTTTGCTAAAGCCACTTGCTCCTCCAAGGAGGTGAGAATATGTGAGCAGCAAAAGGCACTGAGAGAGGTGAGGAGAGGTAGGAGCTGGGGCAAGACCAAAGTGAAATAACCAAGTTACGGTGAGTGTTTTGATCATATATCACGTTTCCTATTGTGCACATGACTTTGAGGGCTTTTTCTTAAAATACGTAGACCTTTAGCAAAACTGTCCCTCATCTGACAGGTGGAGGCTGAAGCAGGGAGGTCAGGGAAAGGGATATATAGATAGAAGGCTGCGATTACGTTGTGTGATGTAGGAACACACAGAGCATTTGAGCTAACGGGAGAGTTTAAGAACCTGCTTAGTACCTCCCCCAAGAAATCCATTCTTGCACGCTATTTCCAGACAATCCTCCGCTCCCCACATCTAAGAGAGAGGACACACACAAATACTCATTTTTCTTCCCAGAGTTAGAGCTGGATGCCTATTTTTGGAGCTGATCTACCCCATGACTTTCAGCAGACTCAGTACAGCGTGGTACACCAGTGAACCAACACTCTTGTTAGCTGGGAAAAGGCTCCCCTTCTTTAAGAGCAAACCACGGATCATTCCCAGCACAATAGAGATATAGAAGTTGCCTTATTTATTGAAAGTGCGGTAGCTTGATTGCATTTACATTCCTAGTTAATTCCTGGCACTGCTGAACATATGAAAAGATAATTATGACAATAGTGCCAGTTATTTTTAAATGGCTATATGAATATACATTTTTTAAATGACAACCTTAAGTGCATGTCTTTATCAAATGAAAAATGTATGTCTGCTATTCATTCATTAGCAAAAATTTGCATCCACAGTAAAATATTTGGCTTTGACTGAAAGAAGGTTCATTACACCTCCAAAGCAGAAGTGCAGAATGAAGTGGAAATATTCTCTGAGTTTTTGTTGGCAGTGTGCTAAAACTGTGAGTAACACAGCTGGGAGCGCTGAGGACTCTGAAGATTCCTAGTGCCTACAACCCAGATGTTGTTCATGCCTCTGCTACTCCCATTAGCAGAAGGTAAACATGTTTGTGAAAGGAAAGGGCAAACAGACCACTCCATGTGTATTGAATTTTTAAAAATATATAATTGAAAATGTACACTGAGATCCGTTTCAAAGCATACTAGCACGGCACTGAAAGTTATGTTCTGAGACTCTCTAGTTAAGCTTCTTAACTTCTTAATCCGCTGTCAAAAAGATTGCTGACCGTCCTTTTGGTGCAATGCAAGGGTTAGAAGGTTGAGTGATAAGATTTCTGACCTCTCTGTCACACATGAGGACACTTACCCAGAGGGGAAAGGCTTATGTGTACTTAGCTTAGGAAGAGAACTTCATTGTCCAGCAAGAAGAAATGAAAAGATCTGTGTATGCACATGTTTCAAAAGAGTGTAACTGAAATTTTTGTGACTCTCAGGCTGGCAGGCAAATTAGCAAAAGAGAAGAGATGAACAGTAAGTGTGGAGGGTGGGGGAAGATCATGCTGGAAGTCATGATGGAAAGGATCTCCAGCAGTGTGGTCTCTCTCTTTGCAATGCTAGTTTCCTACTCTGCAGTCTCCGAGCAGCAGTAACTTAAAAAATGTTCTTCAAAAATCTCTTTCTTCTTGTACGCTGAACTGATGTGACGCAGGGAAAGTTACAGAACAGTTGCCCTCACACGCTGACTGCCAGCATGCAATGCGCCAGCACCGTTGTCCAAGAACACATGCCCTTCAAACCTCCAGTAATTTGTTGGTTTTGAGTGATTCTATGAAAAATTTTAATGCTGAGGGATTTTTTGGCAAATTCCAATGAAATTCTTTTTTTTGCGTTTTTTTCCCCCCCCCCCCCTCAGACAGTCCTATGATGTACTTGGTGCTGCAGCAAGACCCTAACATTGAAAATGTGGGTTTAATTAGTAAGGGCGAACTTCTCCTACATGCTGTCACTAGGCTGTCTCCGTGGTGGTTTATTGGTGTAGGACCACTTTTGTCACCAGAAGGGTATGTGCAAAGCTGATTGAAGTTGGGGAGTATTAACAGGCACAGTGAAGGCAAAAATTATGTCCCTTAAAATGGGACACTTCTGAGGCTGTCATTCTGTGTTTCGCTGAAAGCTGGAACTTCTTCAGGCTAGGTGACAGTACAGAGAGAACACATCTCTTTCAAAAACTTCTTCAGAATTCATTTCTATATACTGTTATAATAACAATAATAACCTTCCAGTGTATTCTGGCTTACAAGTCACTTGCAGTTTTGCTAGTGACATTCAATGGCAATTGGATCAGCCTCACAGTGAAGGAAACCTTTACAATAGCAGTTAAGGGAAATGAGAGGAATGAACCATTCTGGTCCCTAAAGATGTTAAATCCTCCAAACATTTACTTTATCCTTGTTCTCTTCTGGGGGTGAGTGGAATTCATCCTTGTTCCTGGACTTGCAGTAGAGCTCAGCTGCCTGGGTGATTGCACAAGGGATTTAGAGATCAATCAGGATCCAAACCCAAGCCTCAGCATCTCAGTTCCTCTCTACAGTAAGTGATTCTTTTATATGAAAAGGCAGAAAGCTATACCGTTGAAATCAATGACAAAACTCCTGCTGCCTTCAGAGAGGCTGAATTTCATTCTAAAAAGAGCTGGTATGTTCAATGCTGCTGAAACAAAGAGTTTCAGCAGAAATCTCCTGGTAAACTACATTTTGACTGATCCTGGACAGCATCTTGAATAAAAACTAATTTCATGATTCAGATCACGAAGAAAATGAGATGGGCTTAAAAATTCTGGGAGCTATAAAAGTAAAGAAATACATGCCTTAAAAGCAGTCATCTTTTGGCACTGGAGCTATTCAGACTCACTTGGTTACCTGCTCAGAATACTCCCCCCACCCCAGAGTGCTATAAACTTGCTTATCCTACAGAAATAAGGAATTCACTTTTGCTCAACACCTTGAAGAACTAAGATTTTAAACTAGCGATAAAATTATGATGGCTGGCAGGTAACGGACCTACAGGTAAGTCACTTAACGTGTGCTTTCAGTTGGGTTCCTAAGCACAGGAAGGCGAGCAGGAGCGTTGCCTCTCTGCACCCCGTGATGATGCTTGGCTCCGGGGAGAAGGACTATGGGTTAGGATGGTGGGAACCAGGTCCCTCATGAGGAGCGGGTCCTGGGGCCAGGCACCTGGACAAGCAGGGCATGCACGTGAGATTCTGAGGGGTCATTAGGAGGAAGAGCAAGGAAAACAGTGAAGAAGTATAAGCCACACCACAGCACTGCTCACTCACCCCCCCTCTTCCCTACAGGGCAGGGGAGAGAATAGGAAGAGCAAAAGCAAGAAAACTTGTAGGTCAAGATAAAGACAGTTTAATAAGTGAAAAAAAAAGAGGCAAAGCCAAGGGATGCAATGCAATCACTCATCGCCTCCCACCAGCAGACCGATGCCCAGCCGGCCTCTGAGCAACATCTTGCCTTGGAAGCCAAAGCCCCCCAACCTCCCTCTTCCTCTAACCCAGTTTTAGTGCTGAGCATGATGTCATATGGTACGGAGCATCCCTTTGGGCAGTTGGGGTCTGCTGTCCCAGCTGTGTCCCTTCCCAACTTCTTGCCCATCCCCACCCTACTCGCTGCAGGGTGACAAGAGGGCAGAGTGAGAAAGACAGAAAGCCTTGATGCTCTGCAGGCACTGCTCAGCAATAGCCAAAACATTGGTGCATTCTGGACACTTTTTTTAGCCACAAATCCAAAACTCAGCAGCATACGGGCTGCTATGAAGCAAGTTAACTTCATTCAGGGCAGACCTATTACAGTATGACATGATGTTTAATTGTATTATGCTGGGAGTGAGCAAAGCCTTACTGAAGCCTTATTAATTCAGAATAAATAGCAAAATTGATCTTGTTTCTGGGTGGAATAAATAGAGGGGACAATATTGTTGTACCCCAGAGCCCAATGCTACCTTCAAACCTGGCACAGGCATTGAGCCTGGGGATCTCAGGTGAGGCTGCTGTATGTCTGTGGGATTTCACGGACTAAATCTGTGCATAGCTACTCTGACACTTCCACTTCACATCATACTTACTGCATGTGCATGAACCATCTGTGTACCGCACATGTCATTAATCTGGCAGACCCTGGGGTTGCCAGATTTCTGGCTAGTCAGATGAAGCTACTTGTGTAGGTGTTCCCCTAAGTCTGGAAGGCCAGCAAATGCAACAATCTCTTTAGTCCCTCAAATTCTTCCCAGCTAGAACTTCCAGAAAATAACTACCATCTACAGCTGACAGTCTGATCTATGGGAGCCATGCTTTCAAGAGCATTTTCAGTTTTACAGTTTACTGTTTCAGGGAAATGGGTGTATGAGAGAAGGGGGAAAACCACTTATGCTTTATACACAGAAACAGTGGTTGTTCCAGGGTTTTTAATTGATGTGCTCAATTTTCTCAACAGAAAATTTTGTAGCAGACTTTTGTGAATGTGTCTGTGCATGTAATGGAGGCTTGAGAGAACAATACACTACAACATAAGAACAATACAGATCACTCATGGCAAAGATAATACTAAGAAGATGAGACTATTTAGTTCTTGTACGTTCAAAACCAGAACAAACGGCCATTATGTTGTGAAAAGCCTTCTAATTTTTTCTCCTGTGCTGCTTTGCAGGTGCTTTGTGGCTGTCTCTGTGAGCTTAGGTAGCTGGTGAAACCTCCCCTGGGGTCTACTGCCCAGACACGCAAATGCACGACAGCTCTGTAACACATTTACTTAACTTCATCAATATGAAAGACCTGCTTCATTCTGCTTTAGCATGAAGAAGGGTGGAAGCACACAGTTGTACAATAAATTCCCACCGCTGGCTTCACCAGCACAAGCACAGGACAGCCAAGGGGCCGGGACTTTCGCACGTTGTCCCACGCGCTGCTTCTCCTGCCTGAGTGACCTTATGCCTGTCCAAGTAACTTTGGGAACAGCGGGAAAGTCCTGCCGAGGACTGATCCGGAGGTGCCGTGTACTTCCAGCTCCCGTGGGCTGTGGCAGGGGCTGTCCCTGCTCAGTGCCGGGGGAAAGTGAGGCACAGAAGGAGTTTACCAATGGTTGCAAGGCTATGGCAGGGATAGGGATGGAGGGATCCCCCTATACCCAGTGTAAAAAGTGCCCCTGCATAGAAAAAAAGACAAATTAGAGCAAGCTGGTAAAACACTACATGACCCCGGTATAAAATTAACAGTGATATTTAGGGGACACATTGCAGAGTGGAAAGAGGGCTGGAACAGATATTTGATCCTGCATGTATTCATAGAAACAGGGCAATGATCTTGTTTTTCCTGCTAAAGAGACTTAGACCAGACAAATATCTGTTTCCCTCTTTAATTTCTTCTGCTTCTAACAGAAACAACCTACCAAACCCTTGAAAATTGCCTAGCTGCTTAGGGTAACAATGCACAGTCAGAGGCAGGTTTTATTTCCAGAGGAGCCTGGGTCCATGCAGTGCAGAGAATAATAGTGAATCAAGGCAAGAAAGAATATACAGCTTGCCTAAAAGGGGTGTAGTTTGTTCGTTAGTCTGGTCATGCTAGACATCCTGTGATGCAGGTAAGATCCTTGCCATCAACACCTCGTCTGCACTCACTGGTTGATTGCTCTGTAAAACCCCTTCTTCTTGGCTGCCAGAAGTTGTAGGGGTTTTGTAAAAAATCAAAGTGCGGTCTTGCAGTTGAGGTTTGTGTCATGAGGCACAAGCAGGAGGAAGGAGAAACAGGTTGCAGAGAAGTACTGTAAATCTCTCACTTTCTACTTTTTACAATTATTTTATTAGCATTTTTGTAATGTTTTACACCATTAAGGGGATGGCAGAGAAAGGGAGAAATGATAGGCTAAGAGAATCCAAAAGTTTGGAAAGGCCAGTCAGCAAAACTCTTTTCCAGAGAGACTTTACCATCGTTGGGAGCAGGTTGAGGGGCAGCAGGTGACAGAATTCTTTTCTTGTGGGTAGAAGTCAATAAACACAGCTCATGCAGAAAACCAGTGCTTTACTAGCTGTGCTGTACCTTCATTTGTTTGCACCTATTTTTCATACTGCTCAAGAAAGTCCCATTTGAAAGCACTTTTCAAAAGCTCGTGGCCATGAATTACTGCTGGTTTGTACCCAGAAAGAGCCAGTTATTGATTCTGAAAAAATAGGGCTTTTGATTTCGTTGAATGTGAATGTGTGTGTGCTAACACTTACACAGTCTTCTGGAGGTGCATGGTGCTGTGCAGACCACTGAGATGGCAAGGTCTCTGCCCTAGGATGCTTACAAGACAGACAACACGAATTATGACATTGGCTAAGAAGGGTCACACGGGGTGAAAGAGGAAAGGGAACAACAGAAAGCAAAAGAAAGGGAATCTGTTTCATGAAAAAGCCATTATTTACAAAGCATGGCCATCAGGTAATTTGATTCCCTTTGGCTTTTATTTTGGATTTGTTTTTCACTTCATTTTATTATGTTTAATAATCAGGCATGGGTGAGATAGTGCATAACACTAGAACTGAGATTAATGATGAAAGGCTAAGAGAAAGCTGTGGCTCTTGAGGAGGGATTTGATGAAGAAAAGCATTTGGTTTTTCACTCATTAGAAGCAGGCAGGCTCAGGCACAGAATAGTTTCACACTTGTGTTAAACTTTAAATTAACCACATGTGTAAGTCTGTATGGGAATAGGGGACTAATTGGGTAGATTAGAATACAATTAACTGTGAAGTCTGGCTAGCACTAACTGACAATGTTTAAAGAGTGGAAAAGCTGATAAAATCCTGCCTAGTTAAAAAAATAGCTATGAAGACATTTGGGGAGGGAAGGGAAGGGACCCTTTGCCACTACAGGATGAATGCCAGCAACAGAAGTAGAGATGAACTTGGTGCTCTGTATTGTTGCTATAACCTTACTCAGCTATACTGATTTTTCTTCCAAGAGCCATTTCAAGTATCTCCTCTCAACTAAGTCCATTGGTGACCCACAGAAACCTTCGTCATCCTCAGATTTCACAAACAGGAAGATGCTATGCTGCCCCAGAGCTGGCAGGGTGGGTTCGGCTACCGAGCACCTTCTCCAAAATTTAGCACCGTTTCAGCACAATGTCTCCTGAAAGGTCCTAAATGCTTTTAACTACCTTGGGGAATGACCACAGTTATCCAAGCATTAGAACTTTGTGGGAATATTTCGTAAGCATTCAGCCATCTAATGAAACATAGCTAAAAGTTATGCCAGAACGTTCTAAGAGATACCAGATAGTTTTTTCTGTTCATACATAAAATTTAGTAATACTTTAAAAAGCAGCCTCTTTTCAAAGTACTTATCTTCCACCTGTCAAAGATGCAAAAACCCCTCTTTTTCATATTTTTGGAGTCCTCTCAAATTTTATGAATTTTTAAAAGAATGCTTGGCTTTCCTAAGATTATCATCAGAGAAGGCAATTTATAAATAGAGGTTTTATGCCTGGTATCTGCAGAAACCTGAACTTGGTGTTGTTAAGTTTTACACCATTTGCAAAACAGATAATGGTGAAAAGCGTCTCACCGTTTTCTCTTTTGGAGGGATGACACGGAAGAGTCGGACCCTGTGTTTGAATCTGTTAGACCTTCAGTGGTTAACTGCCCTTCACAATGCTTTGTGTAAAGCCTTCTGTGTCTAAAGAAGATCTCTGACTGAAGGAGGAAAAGCATATGCTGAAATGTCTCCAGTGGTGGGACTGCTTGGAATTAGAGACTTGTTAATTCAATAGTGATAAAGCTGTAGATGTTTGGTGTTGAGAGAGAATAGTGTGTGTGTAAGTTACTTTGAGCACCATATGTAAATGACAATTTTGGTTTTATTTCCAAGATAATAAAGTAGTGCATTTAAAGGTCTGAGCAATACAACTCTTGCTTTTCTGTCCTGGTTTCAGCTGGGATAGACTTAATTTTCCTTCTAGTAGCTGGTATAGTGTTACGTTTTGGATGCAGCATGAGAAGAACGTTGATAACACACTGATGTTTTCAGTTGTTGCTGAGCAGTGTTTATACCAAGTCAAGGACTTCTCAGCTTCTCCTGCCCAGCCAGCGAGAAGGCTGGAGGGGCACAAGAAGTTGGGAGGGGACACAGCCAGGACAGCTGACCCAAACTGGCCAAAGGGGTATTCCAGACCATGTGATGTCATGCCCAGTATATAAACTGGGGGGAGTGGGGGCTGGGAGGATCGCCACTCAGGGACTAACTGAGCATCAATCGGCAGATGGTGAGCAATTGCATTGTGTATATTCCAGTTCTTTTATTATTATTGTCATTATATTATTGTTATTATTATCATTATTAGTGTCCTCCTTTCTGTTCTGTTCAACCGTTCTTATCTCAACCCACAAGGTTTACCTTTTTCCTTCCAATTCTCTCCCCCATCCCAGTGGGTGGGGGGGGAGTGAGCGAGCGGCTGCGTGGTGCTTAGCTGCTGGCTGGGGGTAAACCACAACATCTTCTTATAGACAAATAATTATGCCTGTTCTCTTTTTGCTTTTTTACCTAAATGTGCATTCAGCAGCCTATATGACCATACAGATAGTCACATACACAGGCGCGTATATAGGCATAATCAAAGACCATCACCTTCCATTCTTACATGCCGAAATAAGGTCATAACTACCATGAATCTGAAGAGAGGACGATATTCACCTGCATAGAATATCAATAATGTTGAAAACAATAGCTACAACATGCTTTCATAAAGCACGAAGATTACATCACTCGAGTGAAAGAGTCAAAATTACTTCTATTATCTCCTCTGCCCTCACAGACTTGCCTTATCACTGGAAAACCGACAAATCCAAACAGGCATTTGAATATCAGTCACTCAAGTTCCACAGTGATTTTAGGAAAAATAATTTGGAAGAAATAAGGTGTTTCCAACACAGTTTCCAATGTCTTTGCAGGTTTTTTATAGACTGTTAAAAATTTGGCTTTGTCAAACTCCCCATTCGACAACGTAATCTTTTGTAGAAGTGGAGTTGTGTATTAATGGTGCTCCACACTACCTTACTGCATATTGTCAGATGAAGGGCCAATTTCAAGAACATCTTTGCCCTGTCAAGCACTTATTCCCCTAAGAAGTGTCGGTGAAACCAAGGCGTCTCCTGCTTCCATACAGGCTGAGCAACAAGGGTGAGGGCTCCACCGCCTCCTCCTGAACAGTAGTTAATAAATGGAGAGGAAGGAAAGTCTCCAGTTACATTTTTCTTATGTATTATCTGAATTTTATGATGGTTAAAATTCACTTAAGAAGAGTCACCTCTGATTTTAATGTACAAGATATAAAGAAATCCAGCAGCATGATTGTTTGTGTAATCTCAACACATTCATGAACGCAATGTCCATGAATGTAAGCTGCTATTGCAGTGAATGTTCTTATTTTAGTATATTTGGCTTGCTGTGTGCATTGTGTTCTGTTACTTCCATTTGTGCTTGCCAGTCTGAATCCTCTATATTTTCCAAATTAACATAACTTTTCCCTTTTGCCAAAATATTAACTACTTCTCATTAGTCCCCTCGGTATTGTATTGCTTCAAAAAATCTGATGCAAAAGTTTAATCTGATATGACTTCGAATTATACTGTTGGCAATGAAAGGCCTGAATATAACCAGTTGTGTATGCTATAGAATATAAACTCCTATGTGCAAAGTATTTCACCACTGGATTCAGCTGTAGTAGGTGAAATCTTGTATACAACCTGGGTGTGTTCTCATTTTAAGCAGGGCATTTCCATTGCTGGCGACAAAGGACATTTACAGCTAAAGGAGGAGCACAGGTTTTGTCCCTCAATTTTTCAGTGATTTAAAGTATACTGAAATATTTTTTAAAAAGATGCCTTTTCACAGTAGGCATTAAAGAAAACCCCAACCTCTGACAGTCTTAAATAGGACTTTTTTTTTGCTGACATAAACATCAGTTCTTAATCTGGATTTGAGCATTTGGCTAATTTAAAATTTATTTTTAAACTGCTGAGAGGTTTATATTTGGAAACAGCTGCTGAGCATGGCCCTGTAGCTACCTTTAGCGATGTTTTATTATCTTGACTAAGCTTATAATGGCGATTCTCTGCTCTACCACTGACATCTTAATGGCTGCCTCACCAATACTGATGTTGTAGGAAGTATATGGGACTGACTTTTACATCTATAATGATATGGTAATGTGAGCCATTACAATGTCAGTGGTGGTTTATTGGCATTATGGTTTAAGATTATGAGGGTATTACAATGCCATTGCAACCAAATACCGCTGCTTTTAAAATAAGCAGATGAAACAGAGAAAAGTGCCAAAATAGTTGTAATATTAAATTCACAATAGCAAGATAGTGTTTGCTTAAGGCAGCCACTACCCTAAAATTCATCTGTTATCTGCATAATTCAGCAATGCATACTGTGCAGTCATCTGCTGGAGATTCCACAGCATCAGGCAGAAATAACAAATGATCCAGGGTAAATACATTTGCCCATTTTGTGCTTTATAGGATTCAGCCTAATTTCAGACCCTATCAGCTGGAAGATCAGAGCCTGCAGTCAGAAACTGTCTGATACCGGGGAGAATATCTCTGAATTTCCAAACCAACAGCGTATAAAACAGAACGGTCTTTTTTTTTCTTCTGGTTTTCCAGCTCCAAGAGGAGGACAGTTAGAAGCAGAAATAGGAAACAGCAGAAATCAGACAATGTTGTCTGGTAAGAGCTTTTGTGGATCAAACCAGCAGATCTGTGAACGTGACCTCAGGCTAAACTGCAAACTGACCTGTAAGTCACATATGACCTTGAGGTTTCCAGAGGAGGATTTTGAAAAGCATTTAAGAAAAGTCTGTTCCCATGCAGTCCCTGTTTACATGCTGCATCGGGCTTTCTTATCTAAACTCTTCCCAAGAAAGAAAATGAAAAAGAACAATTTTCAATTGACTGGATAGTAAGTATTTTGATTAACACTTTGCAGGAAATTTGGAGCAGACACAGTGAAGAACTCCTAAGAAAAGGCCAAAGAAATGAGTTTTACATTGATTTCCTGTGTTCTGAGGGACATGATCATTTTTGTCTCATAACAGTATAGCGGCTTCATCTACATAAGCACGTACTGTGGCACAACGGGAAGAGATCCATAAAGCAAATCGGTTGGTGCTGCGGAACCAGCATCCACGCTGTTTACATTTTGGAGCTTTGCTGCAGATTAGTTTGGATCAGGCTCTTCTGGTCTCGAGGACTGAACGCTGGTAAGTGTTTGGAGAGCATCACGTGTGCTTCTCGAGTGCATCCTCTGGTTTAGTTTCATCTGAAATAAATCCAGTTCATGCTTGTGTGCGATAGTTGTGCACAAAGTCAGGTACATTTAAGCAGGGGCAGTTGGGAGACTCACTTCAAAGGTGTGTTCCTGATCTGAGCTAAACACTAATGGAAATGATTTCCATGCTCCTGATCCAGTCCTACAAAAACTCATTTTTTTTGTGGCTCTGACTATTCTTCTCTCTCAGTGCCTCTGTATCTCTGGTGGAACATAGCTGTGGTGGGAAATCAGAGCTGATGAAACTATCTCAGCCCTGAACTTGAGGACAGGGTTAGTTCTGCAGAGTGCTCTGAGCGTGATGGGAGTGAAGGCAGCAGGAGACAGCAATCGTTATCGGGTACCACAATGTATAGAACAAAGGGCAGAGGATTCAGGTGAACGTTTGGTGTTGAGCCTAACCCCCTCTTATCACTGACCTTACAAAGCTCTGAATAATCCTGCCGTAGAACCGATCATTGCATCTTAAAAATAGCCGAGATGTTTGTTATCTCCATTACTTTTACTCAGAGGTGATATCAGAAATCCACTCCTCTCATAGTTGGAAGTCTTTTAATTTCCATATGAAGTTTATTCAGGCCAGTATGTACCCATTGTCCCTGGGTCAGCCTTGTGTCTGTGGAAATAGTTCTTGTTTCTCTCCGAAGGATTTACAAAGAAGAGTCATGGCACCTCTCAGCCTTTCAATAGCAGACTGCCACGGCCAGCCTTCTTCACAACCCATCAGAAGATGGGCTTTCCATCCTTTGATCACCTTTGCACTGGTGAGCCCATCAGGATGAATTTCCCTTCCTGGAGCTTGACCCTGCTGGAAATACTGATATATCCTCAGATTCCTCTAGTGTCCTTTTATTGCCATAATATAGTGGCACTTCACAGTCACCATGCATTTACCTAGTATAGCCAGGTATACTCCTTCCCTCTTATTTCTAATAGGGGTGCTCCCAGCTTTTAACAGAAACTTTTCCTGTAATAGAATATCTTTACAGGCATGACCTTTTGTGCCTATTATTAAATTCCCTCTATTACTTAAGTCTTCAATGTTACACAGTCCCTGCAGTATGGCACTGTGCTCTGGACCTTTTCTGCAAAGGATGCCTCAGCAAATTTTAGCAGTGTGTGCTTTTTTTTCTGTGCCTTGTTCATGCATAAAATTCCATCCAGCCCAGCAGTTCATTTTCCTTTACAAACAGTATCATGGGTCCTTCAGCTAGTTAGGTATGCAATATAGAAATCTCATATTAATGTCCGTCTTTAATAAATAATTTTTCCATTTGACATTGTAGCTTAGACTTTTCTGAAGACTCTTGCTAACTGTGTTTAATCTGTCTGAAAAATAACATACAATATCTAAGAGTTTAACATGTAAACTGCTAAGCGGATGATATTAACAAGTTGAACTATTTTCAGTTAAGTGAAGTGCCATATGGAACATGAGGCCCATGCATAGATCACCAGCTCTAGCCACGTATCTGTTAGGAAATACGTAGTCTTGCAGTTAAGGCAGGAGTGGACATTTTACCACTGAAATGTTTTGGGTATCCAGAAAGTTTGAAGAATCTGGAGACCCCCAAAATCAGAAGCACTTTGTGGGTAGCCTGGTCTGAGGATGAAGGAGGTGGTAAAGAAGGTTTTTGCATTATTCACCTGTGCTATCAGGATCATCTCAGGTTCTGCTTATCTTTTAAATTAGATATGCTTTTTCCTCTTTTTGCTTTGAGATATTACAGGGAAAGTAACATCAACAACAAAAAACCCCAAAGAATACATAATGTTACTTTTATATTAAGCTCACCCTGATTACATTAAAGGTGTAACAGTTCTTCCAAGGTCCAGAGTTACAGTATGGCAAAGAACTGCAGAACTTGAAGAGTTGTGTTCAGCCTGAAAAACAGAACAGGTCATCAGCTACTTGTTGATCCCTGTTAATGCACTCAGCTGTCGACTATTTGCAGGTAACCGTCTCCACAAATAGTTTACCACTATCAGAAAGGTTTTGTTTAGTAACAAAGAAACAGGAGCGTTCGTTGAGGGGTTTGCCCAAAGGAGAGTTAACTGTGTCTTGACTGAATCACGGTAGAGAAGACAGACCTGGGTAAAACAATATTCCACCCAAAGCACAAGACCTTTTCATGGTGGCTTGAGTGAAATCTGAGGATTGTGGCTCTGGAGATTTTCTGCTTGGGTCTTTGCAGTCTTGTTTAAAAAGGAGTTAAATCCTAGGTGGGAGTTTGTGAGATGGCACTGAGTAGCTAATTTTCATTACTAAATCCTGGATGGACTATGATATGATTGGAAATTAATCCTCAGCACAGGAGATATCGAAAATGTCTGTAAGCAGGCATCACTCTTCCCTTCTGGGTCATGTTTTTCCCTTCGCCTCCTGCAGTGGTTTTCAGTTCTTTAGAGGTGCAAACTCATTAGAGGTGTGAAACTTTGTAGACATTTCACATATAAAGCTCCTTCTGCAGCATGTAGAAATTAATTTTTCTTGATCGCCTTTCGCAAGCTCCTCAGAAGCTGTGCACAGACTCCTAGAGAGTCTTCTAATCACTGGCTGAGCTCACTGTGATTAGTAATGCAGATCATTTAAGTTATGGGATCCTGGTTTTATACGTAGATGGACACAATCCCATCACAGGCTGAACAGTTCTGTAATACTACTAATAATGAGGCTTGTGGTAGGAAAGGAAGACTCTTCATTTATAATTCTCTGGAGGCAAGAAAAAATCGGACCTGTGAGGCCAGTGGAAGCGGCCTGATACCTCCTTTCTGAGGATGGCACAAGTTTTTTTCAGACTGGTGGGGGCAGAAGTGCTGTCACAGTCACCGCAAATCCAAGGAAGGAAAGTTCAGGACAACAGCAAATTCTGAAAAGTGGTAGTTGTAGTTATTGGGAGGAATTAGGCTAAAGGAACACTGTGGAGAGGAGCAAGAGGAGAATGTGCATCGTTTTTCAGCAACGTAGGAATGCAAGGGTCTTCTTTCTGGTCAAGAGGTGGAAAAGACACATTCAACAAAATGCCCATTGCTGCTCTGTAGTGTTAGATTAGCAATTGTGGCATTTCTAACAACCCGTTTGTAAAAACATTTATGCAGCAAACCTCCAGGCAAGACGTATGGAAACGGCAGAGGAAGACGCCAGCAAAATGGAAAAGAGGGGCTCAGGGGCTAGAGTAGGAAACCTACTGAGTGACATAATATGCCTGGCATGTAGATACATATGCATAGCTCCTCATCAGATCTTTCTCTTTCCCTCCGTCTCAGCAAGGGGTAGCTAGTTATCTCACCCACTGACCTGTGTCTGTCAGCAGGCTGCTTGGCACAGGCAGCTGGGAAACTAATTCTTCTCTGCAATGGGAGAGGTGGAAATGCTATGAGGGACTGCATGACACCATCAAATAAAATGCATGAGCAGAGGTAAGAGCCTGGCTGCAATGCCTAGAAAAAGCTTCACCGGTTTCTTCAGTCCTTGTATCCAGCTGAGAGCAAACAGCCTGAGCTCGGTCAGCTCAGCTGGGGGCAGTGGTCAACAGAAATTGCCGAATAAAGAGCAAGGGACAGGGAGAACAGTACAAGCGGGCATGTGCTTCTGGGGTGCCAGAACCCTGCCATCCTACTCATTTCTCAGTGAAACAAAACTCTGAGCTCGGGAGCTTACAATCTCCCTTCAAAGCCCCAAGCTGTCACTAGCACGTAACCACGGTTTCACAAGCATCGTTCACGTTTGGAAGTGTTGCTCTGCAAGTTGCTCTGCAAACCCGTTGACGGGATATTGCAGCTAGCTTTTTCGAGAAAATTAAATTTCCTTGAAAGAGCCAGCTGGCATGTCTCTTTTTCCAGAGTGAGTTGGAGAAGGAAAAGTTCAGTAATTTCAAACCTCTACTGTTTTAGCAGGTCTGCTCAGACTACCAAAGGCAAAGCTACTTCCAGGCCTCCACAAGCCTCACCAACAGGATCTGGCCTGGGAAACCATCAGCTCATTTCACATGCCAGCAGGCCACAGTAAAGCCATTGGACACTACCAATTTTCAATAACTACCAGATTGGATTAAATTCCAGCTAGTGACCTAAAGGTCAAATGCCTTAGCACTCCCCAAGAGGACCCTTGTTCTTATTACTCCAGTGGAGATTGTATACATAACTGTATTCTCACATGGATAAACATGCACAAATAAATCAAGAGCTAGAAGTACAGGGTCAGCATCCCGCCTCATCCAGGAGATGAAGCATCTCTCCATCAGAGAGCCTGCTACCTGGGGCTGCCAGACCCTAACTCAATCAGAGAAGAGACGTGGAGGTCAGGCTGGGATGGTAGATGATTTGCCTTGGCATAGCCATTGCCTCTCTCAATTGATTAAATAGGGAGCTGAGGATTTTCAATGTGGGTCTTTCAAAGCCTTCCAGAGGGTAGGATGCCTAATTCGGTCTAATTTTAATATGGAGTGACTTTCCAAATCCCTCAAGATTAGCAGTGGTGCTAATCTTCAAAGGAAAATCCCTTTATATTTGACTTCTGAAAGCCTTTGAGAGAGTATTTTGAGGTGGAGTTGTCATTACATTAACAGTATTCAGAAAAAAAGTTACCAGCTTGCTTGCGATAGCTAGCAATTTATCTTGCTTGTTTTGCACACTCTTCTGCTCATTGGCTGCAGTCTACTTCATGGGATGATTAGAGACCTTCTTTTGGGACTTCGGATATTTCTTGTATCAGTGATCTTTCCTTGTATTTACCTTTGGTGCATTCAGACGCTTCTGGTCTTTTAGTCTTTAGTTTGATACAGAGTGCTGAGAACGAATATGTTGTCACAGGTGAGCAGGGCTTTGTGAGACAGATGTTCCAGGAACAGCAGACCTAGAAGGACCCGAGCTTTCTATAGTCCTATACATTTTCTACGGACTGAACAGGTATTTCATATTGTCTTTGATTGCTGGGGACTTGACTCAATAATCTGTGTGATCTCTTGCAGACCTACGCTCCAATATTCCCAGAAACACATGATGCTTTTAAACATCTGCTTTGTGCCCGAAACAGCAAGCACTTCCTGCCTCTCTCATTTTAACCTATTAATTATGAGTTTATCAAATACACCAATCCCATAAGTCAAAAGGCTAAAAATTCAAGTTCCACATTTCAGTAACAATATTAACCGTGAAGCTGGTGGTTAGTCTGGATAATGGCTGGCTAGTGAGAGCATTAACAGGCTGTGGCAAATCTTGTTAGCTCTAAATACCTTGAGAAAAGACACTAGACTGCTGATAATGACTGCTTTGTCAAGAATTATTGATAAAAGGATTTTTAAGGAATAAGAAAATCACTCATGTGAAGGAAGAGGTTTTTTTTTTTTCCTCCGTAGAGCTTTCAGGATCATTGGAGATGATACTGAAAACTTCGGAAGTGGGAAGCTGACACTGACAATCGTTTAGTTTTAGGGATACTGAGTAGGGCAGCTGGTGTGTAATCAGGGTGGAAGGTGGTCTGTGCTGTGTCAAAACTCGTAGCTACACAATCCTCTTCCTCTCTTCTTTTTTCTAAAAGAGAAAAATAAGTACAACAAATTCTTGAAATGTGAAGTTCAAATATTGAATGTGTTGAATTGCTTGAAGGGTTATGTTTCTCTTTGTTGTGGCTACATATATCAAGAAGATGTGTTACCAGAGAACATCTATGCTTGACATGCAGAGAAGTCTGGTTGCTGATACACAGCAGTGTTTTTGCTCCCCAGCACTTTCAGGAAGAATAATTAACCCAGAAAGGCTCGGCATATAAAAGCTGTGTCTAGAATGCAGCTGAAGGGAGCAGAATAGGCAGCAGACCCAGATCTTTCTCTTATAGAAGTTTTCCAACACTTTCTACGTATTTTACTCTTCTGGACAACTGTGATCAGATGGTTCTTACACAGAAACAAATGAGATACTGTCATGAACAACATCACACTCTGCCCCAGAACCCAGACAAATCCTTTGTTCTTCAAGCTGGAGGTTGCAGGAGCTTTTGACAGAAACTTTTTGTAGAGGGAAGAGGAGAAGATCAAAGCTCCTCTGTCTGGAAACTGCTTTCAGTGACCCAAGGATGGCAGGGACAGACATTTGCAGGAAACTGTAAGCAGACCTCTGCTGCCGGTTCAGTGGCCCAACACACCAAAGAGCAGGGAAATGGTAGGGTTTGGCAAAATACTTTTCCCAAGGAACCAAAGCAGAGACACCTCTTCTATTTGATCTCTGTAGTTTTTGTCCACCACTGAGTTTTCACATAGGTAGTGGGTCAGATTGCATTACGGAAAAATCAGATTACGTTACAAAATTGAGGCAGCCTAAATGCATAGTTAGGATTTGTATTCAGGTGAAATTATTAAAGATTGTTTAAATCTAGCAAAGGCCTGAGGACTGGAGGTTTGCAGCTGCTATTCACCATGGCAAATTCTTGCCATTTGAGAAATTAAGTTTGCATCCCTAATTTTATTTCTCCTTTGATGAGGCACTCTCACTGACTTGACAGCGGTACCAGTGGAGATGCTTCTGTCAAGACATTTGTTCAAGATCTGGCAGCTGTAACAAGCAAGTCCAATGACTGAATGGGGCAAGGGAGTTGTGCTAAATGGTTAAATCTCTCTCACGTCTGAATGACACTTGGCAAACACTGCCACATTCTCTTATTGATGTGCTTACTGACTTCCTTGAATGTTATTGGAAAAGATACATGCTCACTGAGGAATGAAAGGAGACATATCTCATTTAAAGCAGATCTCTTGTTCCTGTTGCACGTGTTGTAACACATTTCTTCTTGCAGCCAAGAGCCACGGGCTGGCCCATGTCTTCTGTACTCATCAACTGTGACTGGCTTTCTCAAGTAACACGTTGTTTAAAGTGGTATCTTACTGTTTTTCCTCGCTTCCCCCCCCCCGCACCATAGTTTAAACACTACAACTTTTATTTGGCTTCAGTGCTATTTCTTCTCATGAGAGAGGGGGGCAGAGATTTCTGTGTAATGTTCTCTAGCAGTATGTATGAGCAGGGACTGACTGGAATGGCTGTGTATCATAGAGGAGTTGGAAGGGAAATGGGAAGGCTTTCTTTGCTTTCAAAATGTTTTATTGTAGCCGTGCTCTTTTATATTAACTTTTTTGCTGCTGATGGTTTGCTACGCTGAGGCACCAGGCTCCATTATAAAATGACAACTCATTCACCGGAGGCTCAACTTCGCCCACGACCACGTAGTCCCCGTCTCCTCTGAGACAGCCCCACTCTCAGATCTGATGAGCCACGTGGCCATGCCCGTTGGCACCATGGTTTGTGGCATATCTACGATTTGTGAGCCCAGTAGGCTCAGATAAGTTGCAGGACCTGAACTGAGCCTCCCCTCTGACAGCTATGGTGCCCGCTGTCCTTGGGTCTGCCTTCTCCCCTCCCGGGGCTGGTGGGCAGGAGGAAAGCATCCGCAGCTCCAGCTCCGCCGCCTGGGGTGGCGGGGGGATGCGAGGGCTGAGGTTGCACACGCGGGTGCCGTGCCGGGGGTCGTGGTGTACCCCCAGGCAGGGCAGCTCTGGGAACCAAAGATTGCTCCGAGGTGTGCAGGGATCTCAGCCCATTCCCGGAGGTTGTGTTCAACGTGGGGGAGGCACGTTCCCAAACTCCCAAGTCTCTGAATGTGAATTTTCAGTCTAGAAATGGGCTCAGATGAGGTTGGTAGAAATAAATAGCATGAGGACACAGGTGAGCACAGTGTTAGACTATCGTTGGGAACCTGTGTTCCTGCAGAGCTAATTTCTCTTTCTCATATTAAAGGTCCCAAATCTTGTTCCTATATTGACTTATTCATTAATAGTTTGTGTGTATGAATAATTCACCATCTACATACTATACCTCTACTTTAAATGCATTACAAAGCATATATTAGACAGAGATTGACCTCTACTGTGGTTAACATCAAGATTTATTGTTCCAGGAAGCTCCAGATATATTGACTTGAATCAAAGCCTGGAGGTTCAATTAAAGTTGATACTGTATTAACAAAAGGCCACAAGTCACATTTCTTCTGTACTCTGCTTTGTGAAGGATGTCAGTTCTCTTTCTTTAATTTTTTTTCCGCTGAGGCTGGAGTGTAACTGTAATCATAAGCCGCTTGCCTAGCTCAGCCTAGCCTTCCTGTTTTATTTAGCTGCCTCTGGGATCCGTGCTAAATCATTATTAATGGGATGCCTTGCTCTAGCCTGAAAATAATATCTGTGTTTTCACCTACACTAATAAATGTTTTTCTTTCTAAATCCATTATTTCAATGTAATGTGGCAGATTCTTTGCCTTTTTCCCTTTAACACAAGAGCAACCCTACTTTGAAAAAGAAAAGAATATCTTATTCCAATGTGCTAAAATGGAATGGGATTGCTAACAGTGAGGCAGGAATGGGGACAAAACACTTTGAATTTGCCTCCTCTTTTGTCCCTCAGTGTTGAAAGTAAATGAGGAAAGAAGATTTCATAGACAGGCTGGGAGAGTACGACCTCCTCTCTAGCTGCTGCATCTGATAATGTTCCCGTTTATCTAGCGATTATAAGTGTGACCTTCTTATCGCTTTTCTTTTTCCTTTTTAAAAAAATGCTCTGGTATCTTTGCACCATCACCACGTGTCACGCATTTCATTGCTAAGCAACAATCAGCAGCCCGGGCACCACAGGTGAACTTTCACTTTCATCTCCAAAGCTGAGCAACTTTCACTCCGTGTTGCTGAAGCTGATCCTGGAAGGATGTGCTCCTGAAGCGGGGGAGCGCAGAGAGCCAACACTCAGCTCCGCGATGGTGCTTTCACGGGGAAGCCTTCTTCAATTAGACGTGCACGCACATGCTCCCACCCATGCACCAATGCGGAAGGAAGATTAAGGACTAGAGTTGCACCCAAAGAACCAAGATAATCCTGATCTGAGGATGGGAACTGTCGTGGAAAGAATAATTATGAAAACCAAGGAAGAGAGGAAAGTAAAGGCTGTTCCATTTCTTTCAATCCAAAGCTCTCCTAAATATACCAACTTGGAGTTTGCGTGAGAACTTCCTGTACTTCCAGCAGCACGCAGCTAAAATAGGGAAGGGAAACCAAGGCATGTTCAATAGGAAATGGACTGAGCAGGATCTTTAAATTATGGCTGGTAGCAGGGCGGTTATTATGAAATTTACAGTTGCTAAGGAAAACAGATGTTTCTTAGTGCATGAATATAAATCTCATCAGAGGGAATTTAGTCCTAGACACAAAACACACAAAAGCTGGGGTAAGGAGTAGTATTTTCATGGCAAATAGATATTCTTCTTCTTGAAGAATCTACTGAAAAAGCTCCCAAACTACAGGTCAATGTCTTGGACTTCACCAGCTTTAGTCCTGGTACAATAGGATTTCCTCTGATTTAGATTCTGAATCTTTACACTTATTGCAACACAGAGAGGTCACACAGGGAAATCAAACTGACTCTCCAGAGGGATTGTCACAGCCTCAAACTCTGCCAATGGATTTTGGTCAGAGACTCCAACATAAAGGGGGAATGAGTGCTCTATCGGAGGCAGTGCGGGAGACCAAAGTAAAGCAAGCATGCTATAAATATCTCTTTGACCATTCTGGTGGCTTCTTACACTGTCATGAATCCAAAGATATACTGTTAACAATATTGTCCAGGTAAAAGATAACCAGAAGTTGATACTAGCTAACAGAAACGGGAGAGTAGCTGTAAGCAGTAGTTAGTTATCCCCATGAGGTCACTCTCCGTTACACTTAGCTAGAGTGCCTGAACCTATTAATAAATCTTACTCAAAGTTCAGATTCTGGTCTCTCGGCGTATGCTTATGGCTCTCAGTGGGAACCGGTGTAAGATCCTTTGTATGGGACTATAGGGAAAAATTCAGCTTCTTGCCCAATATAAAGCAAGTGGGAGAAATTCCAGTACCTGCAGGACAGATTCCAGATAATGAAGGGTGTCTGATATATTGCTTGTTGTAATGGATGGCTCCAAGCAAAGTATACTCAGACTCCTTTTAAGGATCTGGTTTAATTGCTTCATCTTGCACTCAGCTTGTGGTATATGTGGCATTCCCCTGATTGTAAAGAACTAGGAGTAGATAACTGCAAACCACAGGCCATTATCTATAGCTTTTCCTCACGATGAGACTCTGCTGGGCATATGGGGACTTTCAAACCCATTCCTTCTCTTCTGCCATGATGAGTCCTGAGGGAGCATGTGCTTGCACTGTCTCCGCTAGGATTTAAAGGTGTGCAATGGTTCTTGCTAACCACACCTAACTAATATGTTCTAAAAACCTGCCCTTCAGAAGGCAATGCCCCGTAACACAGGTGAAACTGGTGCATACTCTTGCTAATAGAAGAGGCTGCGCCGTAACTGTCCTCATTCTTTAAACTGTTCTCGGTCTTGGCTCATTCTCTAAAATATGGATTCCCATCATTTAATTGGATGTGCCAGTACTTTAGATCTGATCATAAATATCCCAGAAAGCATGGCTTTTGAGTGGCACGATGCTGGATCTGCAAGAACAGTATATCTGGTTTTATGTCAAAGGCAAGAGTCTATTTTACAAACCACTCTTCTGTGAGTAGGGTGCTGGTATTGTTTCTATTCCTAGTAATAATTTGGGTTAACATTTTAGGGAAAAGCAGGAAGGTAAATGATAAAATCCTGATTAGTGCCTTCAAACACGCAGGTGCCACAGCAGTTGCAAAGTCATCACCATAGCCACGTCTGGCTGAAGTACGCTGTGAGGCTCTTCTGCGTTCAGTTTTTAGCTGAAAGTAACAGATTACTCCCACTGAAATCAAGGCACGGGTATCATCTCAGGTACCTGTTACCTTTGGGGCAAGTAGCACGCACCAAAAATCGTTCGTTCAACACCAACAAATAGTTGTGCTTTGCAAGTCCGGCTTCTAACGAGCCTTTGGCACAGAACAGGCTGGAGGCCGTCTAATGAGTAACTAACATTGCTCCGCACCCCCATAGAGAGCTCCGGGTGGGTTGCTGACCCTGGCGCAGGGTCTGACGTGCTGGGGTGGACCTGAGGCCGTGGTGGCTCACGCAAGGCATGTTGATTTTATTAGAAGCAGCCGAGGACATTAATATTCATTTGCCCATGGCTGGGTGGGCTTGCCATGGCGTTGTACAATCTCGGTTTAAAATGCGGTTGATAAGGAGGTAGCTTGCTGACCTGTGAAGGCAAAATAAAGTTTGTCTAGCAGGATGCGTCTAGCAGGTGTATTAACCTTTGCCAGTCCCTTTACAGAAAGTGCGAGCCATAACCTCCTGCTCTAAATGTGCTGCTGTGCTTCGTGATTCCCGTAGAAGAGGGGAACCCCAAGGGCAGAGATCCTAACGATGCCCCAACTCTGCATGGGTCAGATCCACAGACGAAAAAAACGTGCACTACCTCCAGAACTACCAGCAAACTAAAAGCTTTAAAAAACAATATTACAGGCTATTTTTTTCCCAGGCTCTGGAAAACTTGGGGCTGGAAGATCTCTGAAATAAAATTGTCTGATAGCATTTTTCATCAGGCTTTTCTCTACACATTTTTTTTGCGATTCTTTACTGAGACTTTTGAAACAAGCAAGCTATTAGAACCTTAACTTCTTTGTTTATAATGGAAATACTCGCTGACCCTTGACTATAGAGGTGCTCTTGCACCATTGTAATAAATGCCAGGCACATCTAACATATGTGTGATCCAGGAATGCTCTGGCTCCTTGCCAGCACACTACTTTATGCCTGGTATCTAATCCTGCTGCGGCGAAAACAGTTGGGGAATTAGATATATTGTGAGCAGCTTTTCTTTTTAGTACCTATGTGTGTATCTGAAATGCTACTTGTCTTTACATTTTAATTGTTCCAAACAACTGAGAGTAATATGTTTACTTAGCTCTTTTTTATTATTTGTCTTTCTAAAACTTTTTAGTACTCTCCAGTTCTTCACTAGAAATTATCTGGAAATCTTGTGCAAGATGTGGCAAAGAACGTCTGTGGTGAGCTCCTGTCTCCAGTGAAACCGGTAGGAATTTTGCCATTGTCTGTCATGGGGCCAGACTCCCCTGTGGGCCTTTTCTGCCCTGTTTGATAAGCTTTTCAAATCACTGTAGCTTAGTACTTCTTCCCGGCTGTGGGAAGCTTTGTGCTCAGGGTGTCCTGCTCTTCTCCGGTGTCCTCTGATCCGCAGCATCCCATGAGGTGGGCAACCCCCCAGCTGGTGTCACTGCTGACCCTCGGCAGCGCTCCAACCCCTCGCCCTTTCTCTGACGTTGTGTAGCAAAGCTGCCAGAAATGCACAGGCTCTGTAAACTAGGTGTCTGTGCAGAGGCCGGGAGGTGGCCTCTGTATTTAGTACCATCAGGGTTCATCTGGGACTTCAAGAGGAGCTAGACCCTGGACCTGAGTGAATTTTACCCCTTTTGCTGTCTATATGCACCTCATCTTCCCCCCCTCCCCTCCTCGTATCTGGGCTTATACGTATCAGGGTCTGTGGCCCTAAGGGAGCAGTCTGGATTGATTCTCAGGGGTTTATTTTATGAAATTTTTGGAACTACCTGCCTGCTTTTGTGAATGTTTTACAAATGCTGAAAATGTTTCCAACCTGGCTGGGAATTCTCTGATGTGTTGACACTTTCAGTCTTTTCCATTGAGGTGAAGAAGGGTTGACAGTTGTTACCAGCATCTGAAGTTCTGTAGTTTCTTTAGCCTATCTGTAGCTTTGATCTACAACAGTATGGTTGAAATAGTGTTAAATCAACATATATAAATACACCTTCCCCCCGCTAGAATTCATAACTGTCATAATGACCTCAGCCTTGGACCTCTCCTGAAGTTTAATGACCAGTTGGGGTTAATGGCCCAGAGTTCCACCTCAGGCTATTAACACTCTCAGGCAGTCATTAATTCTCACAAAATGCTCAGGGTCTTTATTGCTGTTGCTTAAGTGATGCTTAAATGCCTGTGAATATTTACACCCCTGCTGTGGATGTAAGAAATAGGACCCATGCACAGTATTTCAGATGTCTCACTGTTCAAAAAGGTCTGAGTACCTGCTAGTAATTGCTTCCACATCTGAGGTTAATGAAGTAACTTCAACTGGCTACCAACAGTAGCAGTCTAAAATTGTGGTTGCTTGTATAGATCTGTACTTTGCGTTAAAAATAAGGAGTGTAGAGGCAGACTCCCTGCCCTGAGGATCTTACAGCCTGAAGCTCTTGTAAACATAAGGTTAAGTTTATCTTTATTTAGAATAGTTCCTAGGGGTAACGGGCATGTGCTTGCTGTTATACAGATACTTCTAAATATAAGCCAAGGTTGCTTACAACTTTTTTTCATCACAACACCTTATGTTTAATGCTTTCTGCAACATGAGATGCAGGAGTCAGCTGCTCAAGCTCCCCGCCATAGCACATCCTCTTCCAAGAAGACATCATAGCGTTGGTTGGTGGGTTACTTAAGTGGTCAATTTTTGAAGAGACAACGTTGTTTAATTACTAGGTATTATTATTTAGGAAGGAACATAGGACTGGGGCTGGTGGCCTTGTGGGGCACTGAGTCAAGTTTCTGTTCTCTTGAATGGTGACGTGAGATCACTGTTGATAAAGTGACCAATCTCAGCTTGAAGGGACTTAGGGGTTTTCATCCCAATGGCCTTCTCAGTGGCTGTTTCAGAACCCCACCGCCCTAGGGATTGGAAACCTTCTTCTAATTCCCAGAGTAAATGTATTCGTGGTCAGTTTGGGTCTGTTTGTACTTATGCCAGTATTGGCTTTTAGACTAAATAGCTCTTCCTTTCCCTAGTGGTTACTTATCGGACATGTTTATAGAGAGGCATGATATCTTCTCTCAGCTTTTATTTTCCCAGACTGACCAGACAAGCTGTTGGCTCTGTGTTCCCCTGATTATGATCTGTACCTGCTCCTGTCTGAGAGCCCTGAAAGGGCACACAGCAGGCTGGGTAGGTCTTCCCAGTGCTCTGGGTAGTGACACTCATGCTGCCTTGTCTCTACTGAGATACTCCCCTGGTCTATCTAGAATTGCATTTCCTTTCCTGACAGCGTCAGCTCTTACTCATTCTCTGATAAACTTGGCCTTTCTTCCGAGTTGTTTCCAGCTTGTATGTTCATGTTATTACCATAATTCTTGTTATTAGCCATTATATACATCAGTTATATGTGCTATCTTGAACTTAATGCTATGGGGCATCATCCCATTTCCTTCACCCTGCAAGGTCACTTAATTCTTAGATCAAAACTAGTGGGACGGGAGGTACTGACCATCCCCTTGACAAAATGTGAAAAGCTGGAGAGAAGTGTAAACTGGCTGCTGTTTAGGCCAGGGCCTTCCTCCTGTTGTTATCCTGTGTGTTTCCTCTGCTATTCATAGGGTCCTTTGTTTGCCATTCTGCTTCCACAAGGTTGTATTCAGTGCGTGGTTAAGCACCATGTTTGGAGGTGACAGCTGGGTGTGTATCCACGTTCCTTCATTCTTTCCATTTTGTTCTGGAAGCTCTTTGGATTACATTGTCCCTTTTTTGCATATTTTATTTGAAATCATGGATGTCTATACAGCAGTGGGCAGACATTCTAGAGTTGTTTTCCTATAGTAACTGTTCATACTCTTGAATGACTTTTCTGTATTAAGTCATGTTTCTTCTCCATTTTGCTCTTTACAGATATCATTAATAGTGTCATCAAGAATGGCACATATTTTAGGCCCAGATCACTTGATTCTGATTCTAAATCTACTATAGAGGCTTCCTTGTGACTCAGTCAGGTCACTTAAACATGAAATATAAAAGGAGGGTAGTATTTCTCTACCTTCAAGGGCCATTTATACACTAAGATCTATTAACATTTTTAACAGTTCAGACACCAAGTGACCCTAAGATGTGCCTTCATGCTGAAAAGCTTGATTAATTTTCCCAACTGTACCAGCTGGCATAATAACAATATTATCTCAGCCTGCAAACTTGTCCCACCTGTCTCCTTAGACCACCCGAGCTACTGCAAAGTACCTGTATCTACAGTGTAGCTGAAACAGGTATTTATTATGGGATATACAGAGTCATCCACCAAGGAGCATCCCAAAAATGCACTCTATTTTTGTCTGAGATGAGGGCCATGTAGAGAAGCATTTTGCAGTGCTGTAATGTTCTGATAAAACACTCTAGTTGCCTAAAGAAAGCCAGATCCTAAGGTGAAGAACATGGTATAAATACATAGATAGAAAGGAGAGAAAGGAAAGCAGAGTTTTTAATGTACTATCAACTAAAGTTTTAAAGGGAAAAGACACGCCACAATAAAAAAAAGATAGTAATAGAAGTAGTAGTAATCTACTGCCAAAGGGCAGAATGAATATTAGAGAAAGGGGCCTTCCCATGAAGAAGAGTCTTTTCTAGGGATCTGTTCCACCTGAGTCCTTGGAACATGACTTTCCTAAGACAAAGTCTGCCATGGTAGATGGGAAGAGCTTTAAAATGCAGAAGACAGTGCATGGGAAGAAGGTAAACTGGGGAGACAGCTATACTACCATCACCTTCTTTCAACACAAAGAAAGTAAAATCAAGTCAGTGAGGATGTATCAAAGAGAAAGGAAAATCAGATAGCAGAAAACCCAGGGGAAAAAACACCCCCAAACTCCAGTGACTGGACAGACAATAAATCAGTGCAAATACTGTACTTAACCTAGCTAGGAAACCAGGTGAAGTCAGGCGGCAATAACAGATGCAACAAAGCAACGTGCACATGAAGATGGAAGAATTAGGCTTATTGGTGCATGACATGAAACAGGATATTAGAGGGATAACGGAAACATGATAGAATACTAATTGCAACTGGAGTGCAAGTACTGCAGGGTGCACACTGTGAAAGGAATGCAGAAGGAGTTGTTAAGATAATGTGGTAGCATTATATATTAAGAATATGGCCAGCAGTACAGAAATGTTAATTAATAGTATGGATAAGAGAGGATCAGTTTGTGTCAAAATGTGTTAGGAAAGGATTCTGAAAGAGACTGTAGTGGGAAAGGGATTGGGCTCTACAATGAACATTGGACTTGAGATTGCTTTAGTGTCATGAGAGAGATAAGCTACTAGGTGATTGTATCATTACGGGAGACTTTAAATTTCGCAGTCATAGAGTGGCGAACGGATGCTCCATCCACAGTAGAATCCAGTAATTTCTCAAAGTGGAAGCTGAAAAACCTCCTTTTCCAAGGAGCTGTGGAACTGCTAAGAGATTATAGTATTTTAAGTTGGTGATGGACAAGTAGCAAAGATATTATAGGGAAAGTAGTAGAGAAAATAATACACTATCAAGTGATGACAGTACTGACCAAATTTCAATTTAAATGAAATGGCAGTATATACAAAGACAAGTTGGTAGTTAAGGCTTTTAACTGTAAAAGGGCAGACTATATCATAGCGAAGCAGACTGAAGAGTAATGGCACTGAATTGGGGTAGAGTGCTGGTCTGAGATTTGTATTCTCAGGCAAGAGAACTCTAGACCTCGCTGGACAAATAATTCTACTAAATAAGCTATTGGGATTTGCCAAAGAATCTTCAAGAATCAAACCAGGACTTGGAGGGCTGAAGGTGAAAGATTAGAATATGAACTGCGAACATTTGGGATAATTTAGACCTTGAGAAATCAGAAGATTCCGCTGTCATAAAGAATAAAGAAGTAGAAAGAAAATAAGGATGCTGTTTAAAGCTACTTTAGGGGTGCCTCTGCCTCTGAAGACAAGCAGGTGGAACACAGATGCGATAGCAGGACTGTTTATGGGGAATAGGTTTATGAAAAATGGAAGTGGCTCCACAAAGGTTGGATCAGAACTCATCAAGATGATATGCCCATCTGAATAAAGGCTAGTAAGTGTGATGCCTTCAGATAGAAAAAGGTGTTAAGGGGCAAACCTAGCAACCATAGAACAGCCATTCTGATATGCAAGATTTTAGGGAAAATGAAAGACTTGGGGAGTAATAGAAGATGTTCTAAAATACAGTATCAACTTACTGAAGGGGACCAAGTTTCAGGCTTCTTCAATAACTGATTTTTTTTTAGCCAAGGAAAACATAGTAACACAGCAGCTGTAGCCTACCTGTTCTTCAGTAAAATATTTCATGTAATTGCTAGGTATTCTGTGAGATGAGAATTAATACAAGGAACTGTCTGAAGGGCAGACAGTGATGGATTATGCTGAAAGGGAAACTAATGCTCTTGAGCGAGATTCCAAATAATGTTCCTTAAATACTTTTATTGGTGATCAAGAATTGGATGCGCACTAATTAAATTTGTTGAAGGTACAAATAAGGGAAGCACCCACCCCCATCAACAGGGTAAATTCAGTAGGAATCTGGTTAACTTGTGGCCCACAATAATGGGGTGGGATTAGATGAACTAGAACAAAATCCAAGGTCATGCTTTTAAGAACCAGTAACAAGAATGGTTGCTACCCATTGAAAATGGGAAGAAAAAAAGGAAGAAAAAGATGGATTTATATTTGTCAGTCACAGGATGTCTCTGAGCCATCAGTATGAAAAAAAAAAATAAATCATATACTAGGCAGTAGCAGGAGAAGTATGGCCAGTAGAGAGTGGGAAGCACTGTAATATGTTACTTGGAATCACTATGCACATTTTTGGTCACCTACATTCAAGAAAGAAAAATTCAAACAAAGCGCAGAAAAGTGCTGCATCACAATACGACAGGAAAAGAGAGCTTACCACACAAAAGTAAGGGGCTTTTGTTGGGTTTGGTTAGTCAAACAAAAAACAGACTCGGAGGAGATAGGATTACTGCCTATAAATGCATTGAGGTGGTAAAACCAAGGAGGAGAAAGCTGTTTTGCTTAAAGGACTGTGTGACCCACACACAAAAGCCCAGGAATAAATTTACACTAGAAATTAAAAGAAGGCTACTATTTACCAGTGCAGTTTGTAGTGGACAAAATCCCCTCTTTTTTAAAAATGGAGCTTGGTAAATGTGAGAAGAGGATTATGTAGGTGGCCAGAAATATCAAAGGACTGGATGTATGAGCCAAGAAGTCTTTCCCAGCTTATCCCTGGCTTTCCTAAATTTCTAAAATGAGTAAATTCTGCACTTGGAACGTGGTCACTGGACCTGGGGAAAAAGGTATTAAGAGCTCAGTTTAGCTGAGCTTAGTTTAAGCCACAATATATGCACACAGGACTAATACTTGCTTATGTTGTTCTGGGGAAGGCACGCACTGAAATTTCTCTGTGCAGGGTTGAAGTCAGAAGAATTACTCCATTAGAAACCACACTTTCTGGCTGCACATCCCCTCGTGTGCAGATGGAGTGCAGAGCACTGTTTCCTAGCAACTACGAAGGACCACTGGCTTTATAAATCAATCTCTGCCAGGATATCACAGAAACCACGATAAATGGGAAACATTTAGTAGTCAGAAGGCTTTCTACTTCCTCCACTTTCTGGTCTGCACAGAAAAGTCTTTTCAAGAAGTAGATAATATCAGCGTTTCTTTGTAAGTGAACTGAATTCAAATCCTTGCTCAGGTGGCTTGTTTTTCAGCTCCCCTGGGCTACATGTCCTCATGTCCATGAATGGTCCTTCTTCAAGACGTCAATTACCAGGCCTTCCGAAAGACAAAATTATTAGAATCTTCATTTGGGAAAAAAAAAAAAGAAAAAAATGAAGAAGATTAAATGCAGATAAAGAAGGTATGAATAGCACTGGAAAAAACTCCAAAGAGCCCTGGGAAGAGGGGGGCTGATAACAGTCAGCCAAAGCTTGCAGATGCAACTCTTCCCTTCTATGCAGTAAATTAGCTTCCAGTGTCATGTTAATCTATAGAATTTAAGTAATATCTGATTGACAGAGACCTTCAGTTCTTTTGATTTTTTTTTTCACTTTCAAGAATTTATACTCATTTAGCTGTTTGTTTATCCTCCTCATTTTGCAAGCTTCCAGCATCTTCTGATGCAGCTAACAGGCTGAACTGGGATCTTCCATGTTGTTGGTGCACTGGAAAATCCCATTTTCATTTTCTGTAAAGCACAGGAGAGACGCTCTCCCTGTCCAGCAGCACTTTCATCAGGGTTTTGTTTCAGAAATACACCAGAGGTTTTGTCACTCTGGTAACACTGGGGTTACAAAATGAAAGTGCTAAGAAGCTCCCAGTAATATGTAAGGGGAGAAAAAGGCTCTCCTAGTGCCTTTAACAATAAATATTACTGAAGGGCTCATTAAATAAGCAATTAATATTTTAGGCTATAATGTGATTGCTATATGTTTCCACAGCCTGATGGGACAATCTAACTTCTATCTTTGGGAACAGTATTGATTATTTAATTTCTAGCAAGAGTGGTGTCCGTTGTGAAATCACAGCATCCGTCTGACAATGCTCTCTGCCATTTTTTTCACTAGCAGAACAGGAGCAGTAGGTGAGTTAAAGGTTAGTTTCAGAAAGGGAGAAATCAGGATACTAAACTTGGTGACTGATGGTAGCATTTGACAAATCTGATGCTTAGACTGTGAGGTCTTTAAAATGGGAAATTGCTTATATATCACAGAAAAGAAGCCATGCACTTTTGTGGTGCCATATAAATAGTAAGCAATGTTTCTGCTTCTGAGCTGGAAGTAAAAGGGCTAACATTTTGCTTTTCAATTTTTTCCTCTCTTTTTAGAAACATTTTAGAAGATTCTTCTTCACTGAACTAATTCTGTTTTGTTGTAATTAGTAATGCATTGTTGTAGACTCACAAGATATTTCCTCTTTTACTTGCACTGTTTATAACTTCAGCTGAATCACTCTATTCAGAGATGGGTTTGTGTTACACTGGCATCTCAGAGTATTTGCCTTTTTTGTTGTTGAGTTCTTTTGAAGAAGATGTGTTTATGTCCCCATTGTTCAAGCAACAAAGTATGCAATTACAAATCTTTGGTCTTCTGGTGTGTTTAGCAAATCTTTTGAGTGTATGATTTACCACCTGTGGCTTTTCTTCATCTCTGAAAAATGCTATTATCTTAAATGGCCTATTTCTAATTGCAGTGGGTTTAATTGCTTGGATACACAAGGGTCTGTGTTGGCTACTGTTGTTTTCTGGACATGTTCAGAAAAAATGGGTGTCTGTGTACAGATGTGTCTAGAAGGGGCAGCAATTCTACTGCATGTTTCTCCTTAATAGCAAAGGATGTCAGCAGGTTTACGATAACATTCTTGGAATTATTGCCCTCCTGAGAAGAATTTCCATTCCAGACCATCTCTATGGGAGATCTCTATAATGATGCTGCCCTGCCATATCTCTCGTGCTTGATACTCTGTTTGAAATGTATGGTGTCACTGGGAAACCCTATCTCAAGCCAAGTGTGCTGCGGCTGGTTTCAGAAAAGTGTTTGACAGTGGTGGATGTGACAATATTTCTTCGTAGTAGATGAAAAAATCATTCAAAAGGGAGGAGGTCTTGTAAACAGAAAGCACCTGGAAGCATGCTCAGTTGAACACGATGTCTATATATTCTAATTTTTTTTCCAGTATATGTATGGTGTCATCGTTATTTGTAGAGACACGTTACTAATTTGCAAACATTTGGAGAACTGTCAACTGTTTGTGTGAATATTTATGAGTCCTCAGTGTTTCACTGCTTTTATCACAGGTGGTCATTTGCCAAAAATTCCTCTAGGAAATGTACTATTTACTGTTCACCATTCATCTTTCGATTGCTTAAAAAGTTTGTCATCCAGTTAGGGAACAAAATAAGTAGGCTGTGACGCAGGACACAGAGCAACCCTTGCAGTGGACAGCTGAAATGAATAGATTCAAACAGGCCATGTGCAGAAAATTATTTCTCTAAGCAACTAAGCAAATATTTATCAACTGTGAGGCCTCCAGGGCACGCATTATCTTTTCTTCTATTTATTCGTCATCTACTACAATGGGACTGCAATCCTTAGAAAGGTCTTTAGGCATTAATATAATAAAAAAATACAATAACAGAGAATAACAATGCTATTTAAGAAATCTGTATTGGATAGTAGACAACTCAGAAATAGAAATAAAGCTATATTAAAAACAAATTTCCCCCAAGTAGGTTTACTTCAAAATGAAAATATTGCCAAATCCTTCTTGCTTTACTCACATGAGTCCTCAAGCTGAAGAAAAGCTTCTAAGGCAGATTATAAGATTTCACTCCTTAGACTGGGAATTTGTATTTTAACAAACCAGAATGGAGCCTACAGAACAGCGAGCTGTGTGAAATGAGCTCCAGGAAGTATTTTTAATGATCACAAAAAAGAGGAAATATTTCAGAACACAGACCTAAAACCTTTGAAATGTATTTTGGTTTTATATTTTAATCCTAAATTTTGATTTTCATCCAGCCATTAATGTTCAATGAGTATAAAGAGGAATAGAAAACTATTTTAAAATACTTTTTTTCTGGATAAATCTCCTAACGCACAAGGGAGCCTGCTGCATAATTTGGGCTTGCATTGTAACTACTCACACACCATATGTTGACCACCAGAGATTAGGTATGCATGTACGTTACATCCTGCTGTTACAAATGTTAATAGTTAGCAATATTTAATGAATTGGGTATCTCCTATAGTTTATGAGCTGTCATCGATCTGTTAGATTTATTCACATGTCTTTGCAGCAAGGTAAAAAAAGAATTTTATTTTACAGTTTTCTAGTAAACTTCCAAGCCCTTGCTCCCCCAGGTTGATTTAAAACTGTGGGGAAATTTTGTAATCGGAGATGGCAAGAGTAATCAATCAGGCTTTTATGAGTGTTCCAGAGAGCCAGACCCCCCAAACAAAGACATTTAAATAGAATCACTTAAAAGATGGTTAACTTCAACCTTTGCCTTGGCAATCCCCCACCCCTCCGAAGGAACCTATGGTATGTCAGCCTCGTCCTAACTCTGGTCTGTGGAGCTAATGTTCAGAGATCTTTGATTCCTTTCCTTCAGATGTCTGACTGGAAGACAGATAGCACCTGTGGTAGGGAACATTAAGGTCAAGATCTTGTGGCCTCCTGAGTCTGGCAGATGTCTGGTTTTCAAGTTTTCCCCACTCCATCCCATCGTGAGGTGAAGTCCCAAGGGATTTCATTAAGTCAGTTTTTGTAAATGAGCTGCGTTTGTGCTCTTATCGCTGCTGCCCCTACAAAGATGACGTTAGCTGCACGAGGTCCTTTTCGGGTATGTACCTGAGACCAGCACTGAATAAAACTCCTCACAAAATGCTGCTTCTCTGTTTCTTTTCTGGGCGTTCCGTTTCTAAAAGATGAGTCCATTCAACTGCCTAATCACAGACATCTACTTGGGATGCTCCGGGGTACCACAGGCATCTGCGCAGGATGGCATCCGTGACCCAGTGCCTGCTGGCGACCCACACCCCTGGAGAGCAGGGATAACCCAGGGCACCTCAGACCCCACCAGACATTAGGTACAGGTAACCGAGAGAGTCCTGGCCAGCACAAGAAAGGGAGTTAGAGAGACGCTCTTGGGTTGGGTTGCTGTTATGTGGCCCCTGAACCCAGCCTTGGGTGTCTGCCTTGGGGCAGACCGAATTGCTCTCTGGGCTCCCAGGCTCTCCTGGCTAGATCTCCAGGGACTTCAAAGGGAGTTTACGTGCCCAGGGCACAACCAAACTCTGCTTTGGCTCTCCCTGTGCCTTTCTCTGGAACCTGCTCTTTGCTCATTTGACCGCTTGTAGGGTACTTTTCTGAGATACTTAGAAAGGGCACAGTGTTCCCCCGAAAGCATGGTATTTCTGCATGCAGTTTAGGTGTACACATCAGCCCATCAACATTGATTGGGTGTAAATGTCTTATAAGGCAATTTGTCCTGCCCTGTGGCTTCAGCTCTTCCGCATCCAGTCCAGTGTATCAGCCATGTGGGACATTCTCATGAGCATCAACATCAGCAGTAACCCTGCTATTATCTGAGTTGCCTAACCCTGTTCTCTCTCCTGTTCCAGGGCCCAGAAGGTGACGTCTGTCTTGGGCTGAGGACAGTTGCGAGGGCTGCAGGAGCACACTGGATACGAGGAATATACACGCGGAATATGCAGGTTCTTCATGCAGCCATGCTGTTGTTTACTAAGGGAAAAGACATTGTCTAAGGTTGGGGCAGCACATCGATGGCACCCATAGCTACGCTGATCTAACTGCTTTGTATGCTGCCAGGAGATGCACATCAGCTGAGAGAGATACCGCAGCACTCCCAGAATAGCTGCTGCTTCTGTAAAGCCTGGGGGAAAATGTCACCTTTCTCACTAGCTTCCTCATCCTTCAGCAGACAGAGCCAGCAGGAGTTATTTTTGTAGGAGCTTCTAAATCCTGCTTTGGTTTCACACAGCCAGACTGAGAGTAGGACCCGTTCCCATTTTACTCACACTTCTTAACAGCTTCGGAGACATCTTTTTTACTGCATACTGTTTCTCGTTTTTGCACAGAAGTGGCAAAATTCAAATCGATCCCTTTTTTTTAAGGGCAGAAGGTGAAAAAGCAAAGCAAAGATCAGTTTGGAGCAGACTTCAAATTCACTTGAATGCTGCACAAAGGCAGGGTTGGAAAGAGGACAGATGTAGGGTTTTCTCACATCTCCAGTGCGATCTCGATCCCACTGAAAGTGATGGAAACCTGACTGGCTTCAAGACTCGTTGAACCCAGGCATACTGAAGAGCAATTAAAACTCAATATTTTTTACGGAAGATGATCCTGCCCTGAAGCCAGCAAACAAACCAAGCAGCGGCTAGTAAATCCTCTCCTGGATAACAATGGCTCTCTGCTTATCAGCCCTTCAGAATTCCTGTTTATCAGCACCAGGTTGCTGCTGGACTCTTCGATTCTGCTTGTAACTGTCTGATCGGAGGCTGCCTTTGTCCAGCTTTAATTATGCATGAAACCTGAACAAGCAGACAATAATGGATAGAATTTCTTCCATTGTTTTAAAAAAGGGTTGTATAATTTTGCAAGAGAACAAGAGAAAGCACAATTACTGCCTTACTGTCAAACATAAGAAATACAACCAGGTTTGGCCGTAAAAATAGGTCTCTTTCCATCTTTTTTTACTTTTTTTCTTGTTGCTGCAGCTTCTCTTTTTAACAATCTCCTGGTGAGGCAGATAAGCTGCTAATTCTAGTAATGTTGTTATCAAAATGTGTAAGGTAACTGAAGCTTCCAATTTAGTGATTTATTATCCTGAGCAAGGTAGGTAGAGTGTGTCTTTCATGTTCCGTAATCAGCACTAGAACAGCATTAGACTCCTAACGAGGAAACTTTCTGCTTACCATTTCTACTTGCATAAAACTCTTGATCAAGCAAGTGAAGTGGCTTTTTCTTTGACTGAGATCACTTTTAAATAATAAAGAATCCAAATAGCAAATTTATATAAGCATGGACTCTACTGATGTCCACTTGTGTTGGATACAAGAGCCTGTACATTTCACAGAGTTCGGAAATGCATTACATCTAGAAAATATTGCTAACTCTTAAAAATGGATCACATCACGTTCTCAAGCTCCCCAGTCTGAAGCAGGATTAGCAGAACCAAATCCAAATCTCCTCTGTACATGCTTTTCAATCCTCTCACATCAGGCATTTGCTAATATAACTCCACTGATTTTACAAATGTACATCAGTGTTATCGTAGGAAACAAGGGAGCGTACTTAACCGATAGCTCTACTGGGCACATCCTGAGGGAAGAAACAAACTCCAGGACCTTTGAGAATCTTTTCTTTAAACTTCAGTTCTATGGAGAGAACATGCAAAGGTCTAAAGATTCTGCCATATCTTGCTGTATAGGCATCACAGTCTACAAGAAGGGCCTTTGATCTGAATATTTCAGTTATGCATGGACAAGCATGTGATCAGGTCAGAACTATTTCAGCACAGTCACGTGGAGATTAGTCAGATACAACTGTTATTTGTAAAGGATATACAGTGCCTGCCAGATTGCAGGAAACAAACACTGATGGCAATTGCTGAAGTCATAAATTGTATGTTATCAATGCTTGGCATTTCCTCTGGGGTTGGGGAAAAGTTCAGGAATATTTGTCGAGGTCCTAGTGCAATCGCAAATATAATCATTGACATGCCCTCCAGATACTGACTAGCTGCACAATCATCTTTTTTTGTGCTTTTGTTGTATGATGCAACTGCACAAAATCCAGCCAAACTTGTGCTGGTACTCCCTGCACATGTTGGTACATGTGTTGGCTGACCAATCGAGTTGCTTAAAATGCACATGGGCACACTAAATCTTTGTTTGTCAGCAAGGAGTAGATTAAAAAGTCAGATTTTATAGGGTTAATTCTCTGGATAGGAGGATGTTATTGACTGATTTTATTTATGTCTATAATTCATACAAGGGATGCCTCAGACTTTGGATATTCTGTATATACATGAATCCAATCTATGTCAATTGGAGGAGATGTAAAATATGTTCCCCACTATTTGTGGTCACTAAAGGACCACTTTTTATAAACCTGCTGATGTAAGTTTCTCCTTGGCTTTACAAGTGGCGTGCCTTAACGTTACCTTTCATAATCACAATTTTCTAAATTAGTTTCTGACGTTCTCCTCAAAAAGACTCCGTGGCAGTATGTTGCAAATATAGCAATATAGTAATCACGGCTGTATTTTAATAATTGTGAAATGATTCCTGTACGTGTACCAGTTTGGGACCTGTCAGATGGGAGGGAGTCTGATAACGGAAGGCAGTATTTTTACTACTGGTACTGCTTTTTAGGGAGGTGGTATTACCATTTCAGGAAGTTCTGATTTTTGGCATGCAATATGACCACCTTCTGTTGGTATCTTGTATTAAATAAAAACACTTTCAAGTCTATAATGCATTGTCTGTTTTAATGTGATCCACATCAAAATAGAAAATGAACACTTTAAGAATTGAGAGGAGGTAATAGTAAAGATGAAATTGTTCTCATAATTCTTAAGGCATTTTTTTCCCCGAGTCTCAGTGAGGTGAATGCAAAGATGAAATTATCTTTTACAATCAGCATTACTTAGAATCTTGAGGTCTGGGCTGTATTTATCCCACTGTACCACCAATATACGATGATTTAGACATTTGTTTTGACTTTTAATCTTTGCTCATATATATACACCTCCAAAATAAAAACCAGTGGAGTATGCACACCCATAAATCTGTCCAGACTTCCACTCTTCTGAGATATTTCAGAAAAGGCTTGACGCTTGTAATCAGAACTAGGTTTGGATGCTGCCTTCAATTCATTCAACAAACACCCTTCCCCCTCCACATTCCCTTCTCCCTCTTTGGTTCATTTTTAAGCCTGAAGGTTGTGAGGAGAGAAAAACTCGTTTGAAGGTGCCTGAGGAAGAAGCCTGGCAGCAGCAGGAGATGCATTGTTAGACTAAATATAAGTTATTTTCTTTTGCACCAAAAGCATGCTGATTTAACGTATTTAATGTACTTGTGCTCTAGTGAACACTGCATATTTTCCACTCCTCGAAGCTTTCCATCTCCAGACCCTGCGAGACACGTATTCTATCTTTTCACCTACTGCCATCTCACAGTGTCGCCTTAGCTCTTTCCTCAGGAGGTTTTGCTGGGCTTATCAAATCTGGTGAGAAGAGGCCTTGGAGCAACCCAGCAGCTGCCGGCAACAACTTAAAGCCAGTTTCAAAGCTGATGGATGCAAACTTTCCTCATGAAGCAGCTAACGATATAATACGGGGCAGTGGCCACAAATCACAGCTCACGAGGTTCAGTCTGGACGTTAGGAAAAACATCAGGAGAACATCACAGCACTGAACACCTTACCCAGAGAGGCTGCGAGGTTTCTACAACTCGCCCCTTAATCCTGTAAGAGCAGAAGTATGAACCAGTATGTTAGCACGGCACCCAGTGCTGTTGGCAGGAGACCACCACCACCACCTCCTAGGCCAGCTGGAGGCACGTTACCATGGCAGGACAGCGTGGCTGGTGGTAGAAATGGTAGCGGCGGGCTTATGGTGACCATTCAGATCAGGTGGGGTTTTGAAGGCTACTGGATGATTCAGAGATTTATCTGTCTGGGAAGGAAGGACGCAGTTGTTTGCACAGAGTTTATCCTTTCACAGGACCCTTCCTTTCAGTCTCACTTTTCTGTATTTAAATAGCGTTGAAACCAAAAAGGAAAAAAACAATAATCTGTATGCTACATGAAGAAAGGCAGCATTTAGAACAGTGTTACAATTGGTCTGGCTAGGCAAACGCTCAGTTAAGTCAATGTTAAGTGGTGCATTCCATATAGAGGGTTCATGCTTTGAAACACAAAAATTATGTCTGTGTAATCTATTTGTGCAGCTCCATTGGTCAATAATTCCTATTTAACCCAGAGAAAATGTCCCACTTGAAAGGAATGATTTCAGTTTAGTTACTCTGGATTTGAACAGTGTATCTGAGATCAGAACCTGGCCCAGAGGCTATAGGAATAAATGGGATTGGGAAAATATATTGTTTTGAAAAGGAAAAGGTAATTTGATATACTGGGCAGCAAGAGAACTATTACTGTGATTGAGTACTTTTTTCCTTCTAAGTTTGTGTTTGCTGGATGTATTATTTATTGCTGGGAGATGATAGATTATTAGATTTTTCGAAATCATTTTGGTATTTGATTATGAAGCCAAGTTTCCCTTTTGAGACTTTCCTGGATATAGTGCTTTTTTGTTCAGCACAGAAATTTCATTGGTTTGTGTTCTTTAGAAAAATAAACACATTGTTATTATTACCAATATTGAAAAATGAAAAAGTTGTATTGGGAAATGTTTTCTTCTTTTAAAATGACATGTTCTTACTCTTTGAAAGGTAAAGGCAAAAAGTAAGCACAGATGATATTTTTTCTAATTTAGGAAATTTTGAAGCTCGAATTAAATAACTGACTAAGCGTTCAGAGCTTTCTTCCTGTTCCGTGCATTTCAAAGTTGTAATTTTCTTGCCACCTGGTTATTTTTTCAGGCTGCTTATTCCATATCTGGTATTTTTCTTCGTATTTGGTCATACAGCAGTAGGTTCTGCTGTAATGGCCTAATTTTAAATGACAACTTAAGAATATCACTAGATATTATTTGCGATCACACAATAAACCTTTTAAGTTCTTGCCAGATGGAGCAAACAAATCATTAGAAGTTATCCGGCAGACACAAGTGTCAGAGCGCCATAGATTTATCTCTTTCATTTGCCTTTGGGTAAAAAAAAAAAACCGCAGAACATTTTTAGTCAAAGCCTGTTTTGACAGAACTGGCCAAAACCACGCTGATGAACAGTCTTCTCTCAGAGACCAGTTTCATTTCCACTGAAACCGTCTGTGACAACCCATCCATTTCTAGCCTTTCTTTTTGGTGGGAGAATTTTCAAATGATGAGTTTGACTTTCCCCGTTTCATTCTGTGGTGTTTTTAAGTTTGTGCATGTTACTTTGCAGCTGCAGCAGCCGAAGAGCGTGCATCCAGTCGTACATCATTGCTCCGCGGATGTGCAGCATCTGGCTAAGCCACGGGAACTCGAGTGCGTGTAATGAGCCCAGAGCCTTTGTCCGTGGTTTTGGAGGACAAGGGCTTGAACTGGTCTCCTCACAGCTAGCCAGCACTGACTCTCCGCCAGCCTTCAGGACTCGAATTGCTCTCATTTCAAAGAGATGAGAAGGGCAGGTCCTGCGTGCTTGGGGAAGGGACCTGGCCATTTGCATCGTTTTCCGTCATACCGCTGCTTGGTGCTGGAGTCCAATCTCTTCCCCTCTTTGAGGGAAGTCTTACCAACGTGTGTTCCTTGGTTTTAGGTGAAATCACCGAGAGGCAATTGGGAACTTGCTGCTCCATCCTCACCTGGGAGGTGACACACCAGCTACTACCATGTCTTCAGCGAAAGTCAAAGTTTTCCACAGTCACTAAGTGCAAGGGTTCCCTAACATGAGACTGCACTCAGCCGAGGATCCGGAAACTTTACATTTTTTTCCACGTAAGAGAAAAAACCTGCTAAACCCCTCTGTTTGGAGAGGAGCGGTTAAAGCTGATTCTGAATGAGTTGTGCTAGCCCCGAGCAGCCTGCCTGCATGGAGGGAGGCGGGAGAAGGATGTTGGCAAGCTGTCCCGAGCAGCGAGACGGCGGCAGAGTGAGACCGTGGGGACAGCTGTGAAGAAGCAGGCCTGAAGAGATGCCACATGTTGGACCCTGGAGACCCCCCCTGATGCTCCTGTCACTAGATGCAATGGGCTGAGGTGCTTGTGTGGGTAGGCATGGCCCTGAGCCTAAGTCCCTAAATCCCTCTCAAGGCCAGGGGGCCTCTAACTAGACTGTTTTCTCCCCAAAAGCAGACTTTGCAATCTGTTCCATGTTCTGTGTGTACGTGTTTGGAGAGCAATCAGAGCGAGCAGGATGAAAGAAAGCAATTAGAATGGGCTAAGGTGCTGCTTGCATGCAATGTTAAAGAGTCCTGCTATCTCTTTATCTATTTCTAACCACACGTGAATTCATGTAATATTTAAAGAAGAACTCCTAACCTTTGCCACCGACAATCATTTAATTTTTCAAATATATTTATAATGAAAGTTTCAACTGCCAGTAAATCTTTTCCAAGAGGCAGAAGGTACAGGAGAGAAAAAGACAGATAAAGGCATTGGAGAAAGATCACAAGGTCAATAAGAGAAAGACCCGCAGTCAAGCTTGTGTGTTTACACACTAAAAAAAGCAGGAGTGGCATTTGTTCCCAATGCTTCACAGATCTTCATCGGTTCTTTGTCATTTCAGAAAAGAAGTCTCTGCTGCTTCTCCCAAGGCATGTCTGCAATCAGCCATTTCACTGCAGAACGTGAAATCACACCATCACAGAGCAAAAGAGAAAAGGGAAGGTGAAAACATGGGAAGAAAACACGGGAGGGATGAACTGAGGAGAACAGCAGCTTCGGTCTTTTCCTGGCTCTCCGGTTCTGTGGTCTGCTCATCCAACCCCCCAGGCAGGCCTAACCCCAATTTACCTGTGGTGTTTAACCACTTTTTGCTTTATTTTTCCCTTTATTGCTCCCAGAAAGCTACCCTCTCGGGTGCTAATCTAATTGCTATTGCTGATAGCATGTCAGGGTGCAGCGTGGGGGAGCAGGGCAGGGCTATATCTGTAGCTGTACCTGTGGCTGTATCTATCTGTATCTGTGTCTATCTATACCTATTCCTATAGGTACACGTATACCTATGTCTGTATCTATGTCTGTCTGTATCTGTAACTACGTCTGTATCGTCTATATCTATATCTGTATATCTATACCTATACCTATATCTATACCTAGCTATATCTACATGAGATTAACCCTGCTTGTAAGTAAAACAACAAAAAGAGATTTGCCAGCCGATGTGGAGAACAAACGATGAAGGCAGGATCTGCTTTTGATCACCTGCAAGGCAGAACGTTTTCCACTCGCCTCTCGGTACCCGGTGCTGGTCCTGCACTCACCATCGCTGCCGCTTCCCCAACCCAGGGCTCAGTTCTCTTCTGAGTGTGGCACCAGTATGGAACTAATTAGACTCATTCCTTTTCATGGCACGCAGATTAATTGCTTTGCCTCCCTCTCCCATCCCTGCCTCCCCTAGTTATGATCCCCTGCACCACTCCTACCTTCTTATTCTGCTGATCCCATTGATACTGCCGCAAATTCATTGAAGTGACTTCCCATTTAATTCCACCTTCCTGGCTGTCAAGTCAAAGCCAGGGAGTGAGTTGAGTGACCCCTTGCTGATTTTGCCATGGAGTCAGGATATGTGATAAAAAGATTTCTGGTAATAGATAATCTGTCTGTCTATAATTACAACATATTGCCTGGTGATACATCCAGCGCAGGTTTGGATGTCTGTGCAAAGGAGGCTGCTTTTGGCAGTGGGTACTTGTTTTACTTGTCCTTTCTCTCAGGTCTTGACTAACTGGCTGAGTTACCACTCTCCGTCACTATGCAAGGACCAATGGTTTCTTACAGTTTAACTAAAAATTGCCCATTTGTTTAGATCCATGTATCTGAGGCTCACCATCACGGAAATTTATTATTCCAGACAATATAAGCTGACAAACTGCTTTGCAGAAATATCCTTGCTTTCTATGGGAGACAGATGTGGGGGTCTAAAAAAATCATACGCAGGCAAGTCCATACGAAAAACAAGTTGGGAGAAACTGGGGTAGTTATTGCTACATGGTTATGGCCCCAAAATCTACAGAACACTCAGTAAAGTAAATTCTGAAAATTTCTTTCTTGTTAAAGACAAAGATGTGGAGTGATTTTCCAGAACCATATTCATTAAGAACTAGGAGCAAATTGTGAGGGTGTGAGGATTAGGGGCTGCAGCTTATCTTTGCACTTGGAGTGACGTGTGTCAGGTGCAATAACGACTTGCTGAGGTGGGGAGCAAACCTCCTTGCTGTGGAAGCGGTGAGCACCTCAGGCTGACCTATTAGCCAACGGCAGGCACAGATTTATTGAACCTACGCAGAGGATGAGCAATGAGACTTTTGCAGGGTTGGTGCTATGACCAGGAGTCTGGATAATCCACCCCATTGCAAACACAAGTTGTTTTTTAGGAAAGAGAAATACAGCACTGCTCCAGACTCTCTCTGAAGAAGCAAATACTCATCTGCTATTACCGGCAGGGTTAACGAAGCCAGGATACTGTCACTGCAAATGATTTTTTCACGTGTGTCAACACCACCGCGCAGAAACAGAAATGTTTGTGACACAGTGTCTGCCTCTGAGACAGGTTTGTTGCCTCTGGCGAGGCAGCCTTTGCCTTCGCTGTGCCACCAGCCGCAGAGCGGGTGTTTGCTGGCAGCAGCCCCGGCTGGCGTGTGTTCCCCACCGCAGGAGCTCCTCTCCAGCCCCTCCGGACCTGGATCAGTCCGAGTTTAAGAGCATTTCCAGGGGATGGAACTAGAGAGCAGGCACAGGCGGTCAGTTGACTGTGTCTTAAAGTTATGCCTTACGTTTTCCCCCTCTAAATCTGAGCATGTTTTGGGTTACACTTTGGAGGATGACACCAATTCTGGAGTTGCAGTCACTCTCCCTCCTCACTCCACATGTGTCAGGAAGGGTCCAGAGCACGGTGGCTCTTCAAGCTTAATTATCCAGTATTGTTCCAGGCTTTTTGCAAATTAAATTATTGTTCTGGAAAGCTGGAGTGTGACTGAAGCATTGCAGCCAGAAATGCATGGGAAAAGAAAAAAATCATTGAATTTCCCAGCTCTGAGTCCTGTGCAATGCCTAACTAAATGTTAGAGTCAAAGATGGAACACCAACACCATTTTAAATCTAGCCTTTTTCTGAAGCAAGTTTAGAGTTATATGTAGCTCATGTTCCAAGAGCTTCCACTGGAGAGGAGAGCATTACTGTCAGCGGCGAGGCCAGCAGAGGCAACGGTAAATCGGCAGCTAAGTGCAGGATTGAGGCGGGCCGGGAGGTTCCCGAGGCCCGGGAGCCCCGGGGAAGAGCGGCGGGACCCGGCCAGAGCCGGTGGCTCTCACGAGAGAGGCTGACGCGGTGTGGGCATTACCACGGGCAACCGCGGGAGATTTAGAAGGCCCTGAGGGGCATGGCGACCAGGGCGTGGTGCGGCAGAAAGGGCGTGGCACGTCAGAAAGGGCGTGGAGTGGCAGAAAGGGGGTGGCGCGGCGGGTGGGGGGGCCCGCCCCTTTTCCCAGCTGGAGAAGGCTACTCAAGCGGTGGCCATCAGCCCAGAAGGAGACCCAGGTATGGTTGGCACTGGGGTGAAAGCCGTTGTTGGGAAAAACGTGGCAACGCAGACGGAGCTCCCGTGTAAAAGTGCGGCTGTGCGGGTCTCCGGCTGCAGGGAGCACCTGAGTCTATCGCTGATGACGGAGGGCAGCGGGGACATCTCTTGTGTGAGGTGTGACCGGGTGGAGGATCTGCTCAGCCTGGTGGCAGAGCTGAAGGAGGCAGTGGAAAGGTTGAGGAGTATCAAGGAGTGTGAGAGGGAGATCGATTGGTGGGCCCGCACCCTGCCATCCCTGAGGCAGAGGCAGCAGGTGGAGGCTCCGCAAGAAGCGGAGGTTCCCCTGCCCTCCTGCCACCAGGCAGGAGGGGACCTAAGAGGTGGAGGGGAATGGATACAGGTCCCTGCTCGGGGAGGCAGGCCAATCCCCTCCCGGTCTCCCTCACCTTCCCAGTTGCCCCTACACAACAGGTATGGGGCTCTGGAACTTGAGGACCAGGCCCGTGAAGATCAGGGTGTAGATGAAGCCCTATCTAGGGAGGTGCCTAGGCTCAGTCGGGCAGCCCCATGCATCCTCACATCCTCTGAAAAAAGAAAAAGGAGGGTAACTGTCATAGGCGACTCCCTTCTGAGGGG